>NC_134816.1:15447959-15452959 GCF_046742065.1 Oratosquilla oratoria
CACATGGAATAAGTGGTAGCCTATTAAGTTGGTTAGATGATCGAAAACAGAGAGTTGTTTTAAATAGAAAAACTTCTAGATGGAAAAATGTTACGCGTGGAGTTCCTCAGGGTTCCGTTCTTGGGCCACTTCTATTCATAGTATATATAAGTGATATAGACCACGGAATAAAATCTACTGTTTCTAAATTTGCTAATGATGCAAAACTGCGGAATGACAAATGATCACTTAAACCAATTAGATATTCAAGAAGATTTAGATAAATTACAGCAATGGTCTGAAAAGTGGCTAATGAAATTTAACACAAGTAAATGCAAGGTAATGCACATAAGTGAAAATAACAGTAAGTATGATGACAAGTTATTCAGAAATTAGTTAACAAAAATGAATAGTGAAAAAGATCTCGGCGTAATTATCAGTAACGATCTCAAATTATCTAATCAGTGTATTTCAGTCTCTGAGAAAGCAAATAAGATTCTTTTGACTTCAAAAGTTCATCACTCATTAACAAGCTATATAAATCGTTAGTTCGTCCACATTTGGAATAATGGTCACCGAATCTTATTAAAGACATTGACAGATTGGAAAAAGTACAACGGCGAGCCACGAAACTGATTTCAAATATCAAAAATAAATCATACGAAAATCGACTAAAACATATGAATCTGCTTTCTCTAAAAAAGCGTAGATTCAGAGGTGACTTGATACAGGTTTTTAAAATTCTAAAGGGAATTAACAATATCTGAATCAGACAAGAAACAATGGTCTCAAACTGTCCAAAAAAATATTTAATTTGGAAGTGGGTAGAAACAACTTCACCAATTGTGTAGTTAATGAATGGAATAAACTTCCTTCAGAGGCAGTGCAATGTAGTTCAGTTCGAAGCTTTAAGAATCATTTAGATAAACGCCTAAGTAAGATACTGTAATGATTATCATTTATTTTATATTATTTGTTCATTTGTTTTGTTATAATTTGTATGTTTGTTTATCATTATTTGATTGATTCACATTTATTATTAGTTATATGTCAATTTATTATTATCTACTATTTACCTGTTTGTTTATTATATAACTATACCTATGAATATATTTACGAACTTTATCATTTTCATTATTATAGTTTTTTTTCATTTATTCATTAATTATTATTATGATTTTTTTTCGCATCTGACCTAGATATAAACTAAAAGGTCTCCCTTCGGCATCCTCCGCCATTGTAATCCTTCGGAATCTTTTTGAGAGAAAGAGAGAGTGAATGCAAGAGAAAAAAAGGTTCAAGAGAGGCTCTATCACCGTTGAGTAAACTAGAGCTCGTCGTTGATAGCTTATAATGGCGAATAAATGAGGAGCTGCCGCCACAAGTAACTTGGCTACTAACAAAGAAATTTTATCCTCGGTGCTCTCTGGTTGCTCGGGCATACGACAGTCACTGAACACCAATACTTTTGTTAAACGAGACGCGAACAAAATAATATATATATTAACTTCTTAAAGCTATATTCTACGTATTTCTTTTCACTGCATAAACTAGATAATCGTGGCTTAATCTTGTAGCGACAGGTGTTTCCTTAAGCTGAATAAAGTCACCTGCGATATACAAAGAAATTGTGCATCCAAGACCCTCGCCTGACAGTTAATCGAAGGACAAAGGGTTTCCCTCAGGTGAATGAAATTGTCTAGCGATATATATATATATATATATATATATATATATATATATGTATATATATATATATATGTGTATATATATATATATGTGTATACATAAATTTATATATACATATATATGTATATATACATGTATGCATATATATTCATATATATATGTATATATATAAATATATATATATACATATATATGTATATATGTATGTATATATATATATGTATATATGCATACATATATTTATATATATATATATATATATACACGTCTTCACACATATTCATATATATATATATATATATATATATATATATACGTCTACACACATATTCATACACACATGTACACACACACACATATATATATATATATATATATATATACAATATATATATGTATATTATATTTATATATTATATATGTATATATATTAATATATATATATATATATATATATATATATATATATACATACATACATATACCAAGGCTTTTTCCCCCTTCCAAGGGAGGTAGCCAAAAAGGGAAAGGCATAAAAACACTCCCACCCATTTCATCCCTAAATACACTCCACACCCCTCCCACCCTTCCTCTCATCTGAGCACCTCCTGGATGACGGGTCATCCCTGCACCCTGCCCACCGCCCTGGGTCAGAAGCAGTGTCGCAAGACACAGTACATCCACAGCGAGGCAGCTTCATTTAATCGGCGACCCCCCCTCTCCGTCCCCCTTTGCATATAAGGCGAGGACGGGGAGAAATCCCTTCGGGCTGCGTCAAAATTTACTCACACATACTACCCCACCCCCCACTTCCCCGCCCATTCCTCCTCATGCAGTCACAACATCATCCATATACAACCATTCTCCACTCACCTCTGTCTTCCGTCCTCTCCCTTCCTTCCTCAACAGACATTCCCCTCTTCCCCAAAGCCCCCTTCACCCCATCCATCCACCTCATCCTAGGACGTCCCCTCATGTTCACTCCCTCCACATCTGCCTTCCATACCTCTTTTACTAGTCTTTCTTCACTCATTCTTTCCATGTGTCCAAACCATCCTAATACTCTTTCATCAACCCTATCTCCCAACTCCTTTTTCACCCCCGTTCTTCTCCTCACCTCCTCATTTCTCACTCTATCTAGCCTAGTAACCCCCATCATACTTCTCAGACACCTCATCTCAAACACATTCAAACTCCTTCTCTCTTCCTCTCTTATGTTCCATGTTTCTGCCCCATACAGTGCTGTTGGCACAATCACTCCTTTATACAGTCTCCTCTTAGCATCCATTCCCAAATGTCTATTCCTCATTATACTCTTCAATCCACCAAGGCATTTACTCGCTTCTCTCAATCTACATTCTACCTCCACCTTCACTCCACCTTTTCCTGCCACATTTGCACCCAAGTATCTAAAACTATCCACTTCCTCCAGTCGCTTTCCCTTAATGCTCACTTCCAGTCTACGGCCACTTTCACCCCTTGTGCATCTCATCACCTTACTTTTACCCACATTTATCATTAGCTTTCTTCTATCACATACTCTCCCAAACTCTGTCACCAACTTCCTCAGTCCCTCCTCCGATCCTGCTACAAGCGCAGTGTCGTCAGCAAACAACAGCTGGCTCACCTCCCACTTTTCTCCATTTTCTTTAACCATCTCCAATCCCTGACCCACTACCCTTGCATTTACCTCTCGCACCACCCCATCCATGTATAAATTGAACAGCCAGGGCGACATAACGCATCCTTGATGAAGTCCCACCTTTACCTCGAACCACTCACTCTCTCCATTTTTAATCCTGACATAAGCTCTACTACCCTCATAAAAACTCTTGACAGCTCCTGGAAGCTTTCCTCCTATCCCATATATCTGCATAACCTCACACAGTGCCTTTCTGTCTACCCTATCTTAAGCCTTTTCCAGATCCATAAAAGCCCAAAAAACATCCTTCCCCTTTCCTATAGCTTTCTCACATATTTTTCCTACCACAAAGATCTGATCTACACAACCTCTACCTGTCCTAAATCCACACTGTTCCTCACCAATTACTCCCTCTGTTCCTCTCCCAATCCTCTCAATCAAGATCCTCCCATAAGCCTTCCCAACTACACTTAACAAGCTAATCCCTCTGAAACTACTACATTCACACTTGTCCCCTTTCCCCTTGTAAAGTGGAACTATACAGGCACTCCTCCAGTCCTCCGGCACTCTACCCTCTCTCCAGCAAACATTAAATAACCTCACCAGCCAGTCCACCATTACTGTACCTCCTTTTTTTTAGACATTCTGCATGGCATCCATCCAGACCAGGTGCCTTACCTGCTTTCATCATCTTAACAACTGCCTTCACTTCATTCTTCCTTACTTGTCCTCCATTTTCCTCACTCCTCACTCTCATTTTCTTCGCATTTCCCACTGCAACTATCTTTCCCTCACTATCCTCCTTCACATTTAGCAACTCCCTAAAATATTCTGCCCATCTTCCCCTTACTGCCTTCTCTTCCATTATCATCTTTCCATCTGCACCTACTCTTCTCTACTTGATTCACCTCCTCTTCCTCTCTTAATTTCTTTCCAAAACATCTTTTTATTACTTTCAAAATTTTCTCTCATACTCTTACCCCACTTCACATCTGCTCTCCTCTTTGCAACCTTTACCTTTTTCTTTACTTCTCTTTTCTTTTCTTTGTACCTCTCATATGACTCCCTCGTCCTATTTTGTAACCAATCTATGAAAGCTCGCTTCTTCTCTTCTACAACCTTCTTTGTTTCCTCATCCCACCATTCACTACCCTTTCTTCTACTTCCCCCTGTCCTTCTTGTTCCACACACCATCCTTGCACACTTTATGACTCTCTCCTTGAACCATCCCCATTCCTCCTCCACACCCAGCTCCACTCTATCCTTTACTCCCTCCCACATATAACATATATACGTGTGTGTGTGTGTTTGTACTGAGACATTTCGTCTGACTCTGCTTCAAGATTTCTTTTAAGTTCTCTGATTACAATAACAACATTGTATTCGTTCATTTGAAGGGTGCACTCACCGTGTGCAAACTCTTGTTTAATCTATGACTTTCCTAACTCTCTTGGTTCCCGGAGTCTTTGTCCAAGAACTCTTCAAGTTGCGGAGACGATGTAAGGTAGTACCCTTCAAATTTCAAGATTTAGTTGGATAATCATACCATGAAGAGGCTCTAGGAAGTAGTTAGCATATTTGTTTGCTAACTCTCTTGTTTGTTTGCGTGCCTTTCTATTATATCATCAATCAATCAATCAGTGTTGAACGCAGATCTCTCTTACCATTCCATGACTCGCACGACTACACC
>NC_134816.1:15455459-15495459 GCF_046742065.1 Oratosquilla oratoria
TTTTCCATTCTCTTGGGGTATCTCCGGATATGATGGATTTCTTGAAAATAATTTCTAATGGAACAACAATCTCATTTTTCATTTCCTTTAATACTCTTGGATGCCGACCGTCAGGCCCTGGTGTTTTATTAACTTTGTCTCTATACACCTTTTAACTTTTTATTTTGTTATATTTACCATAGTGATTAAGTTCACCCTAGATTTTTCAATTTCGTCTCTCCTGCCTGGTCTCCCTCTTCCAATCTCGCGGCGTTCACTCAGTAACACACTTGCTCCTTCTCCCATTTATTTATATATTTATTTATTTATTTATTTATTTATTTATTTATTTATTTATTTATTTATTTATTTATTTATTTATTTATTTATTTATTTATTTATTTATTTATTTATTTATTTATTTATTTATTTATTTATTTATTTATTTATTTATTTATTTATTTATGCCAATTTTCCTGCCTAATTTCATTCCCTCTTTTTTTACTTTCTCCATAATATCGTTCATTCTTGTCTACTGTCTCATAAATTTGCCTTCTTCTTGTCTCTAATAATTATTTTCCTATTTTTTTTTTTCATTTTCGTCTCTGAATTCATAACTTTATCACCATCACCTTCATCAATTTCACAGTCACATTCGTACATTATAGGTAATAATATATGCCGATTGTAAACTTTGCGTTTCACTCATCTCATAATGTTCTTAGATTTACCAAACGTTTTCCAGCCAAATATTATACAACTTTTTATCTTACTTTATTATATTTAGTCACATTTACTATTTAGCCTAGATAATTATACTCTTCAACGTCTTCAAGGTATAATTGCATTACTTTGAACATTTGAGTTGAACTTAGTTTTAGATTTACTCTCATGCATTTCAAACCTATTTTGAGACTTTCCTTGTTCGGCTCACGCAGTACATCTTGCAAATATTTTGCTCTTTCTAAAATGAGGACACTATAATCTGCTTGGACAGTGCTTACTCATATTCACTGTCTAAGCACGGAGGGCAGGGAAGATCCAGCAAGATCGCCTATTCAGTGAGTTCTTATACATTGTGTTCGGTGGAGCCATATACATGTATAGGTTACCCGATGGTCAACGCCGTCATTATGACGAAAGACCATAATTAATTTCCTTTGTTACCACCAAGGACGTACCAGAAACCAACAGGTCCTGCAGCTGTATATATAAGGTGATCTTCGTCACATCTCTTGTACAAGAACTGTTCGATATTCGAGTATGTGACCCCAAACTAATCAAATCTGACCTGATTTATTCTAATGACATTTCATTTAAATTTATCTAATTGATTTTTATTAAATTTAATTTAATTTGAAAAAATCTAATTTAATTAATTTTTATCTAATCTAATCTAACTTAATTTATATATTTCTATTAATTCAAGTTAACTAATTTAATTCAATTTAATCCAATCTAATTCAATATATTTAATTTGATTTAAATAATTCAATTTAATTCAATCTAATTTAATTTGGTTTAATTAAGTTTAATTTAATTTAATCTAATCTAATCTAATAGCTTGATTTAATTAGATTTAACTTATTTAATTTAGATTCATTCAATCTAAATTACTTTAAATGAATTGAATTCAACTTATTTTATTTTATTTAGATTCACTGAAAATAAATTGGTTTAATTTTATTTTATTTAATAATTAATCTTTAATATAATCTGAAATTATTTGATTAGATTTAATTATGTTTCATTTTATTTAATTTGGTTTCACTATATTTAGCTTAATTCTATTTAATAACATTTTATCTAATATAATACAATATAAATATATTAATATGATAGAATTTGATTCAATCTAACATAGTTCAGCTTAATCTATTTTGATTTAATTTGGTATTTATTTTTTTTAGTTTATAATGATGTAATTTTATCTATTGAAATTAAACTAATATTTATTTAGATTAATGCAATTAGATTAAATATAATTCAATCTAATTCAACTTGATTCCTTTTAATTTAGTTTAATTCAATTCACATTATTTAGTTTAGTGTAATATGATTTAATCTGATTTAATTTGATTAAACTTATTTAAAGTGCATACAATTTAATTTAGTTTAATCTAATCTAACCTAATCCAACTTTATTTAGTTTAATGTGACTTAACCTATTCATATTAAATATATTCTACATTAATTCTATTTTGTTTCAAATTGTATAATTTAATTATAGTTTATCTTGTTTTATTTTGTGTCGAATTCTATATTACTTTGGCGAAGCGTTTGTTCATCACTGGATTCGAAATAGCTGATTAATTAGATGGTTGACTAATTCATTATATTTTAGTTTATGTTATTTTATTCTGTTTATTCTGTTATATTTTGTTTCGATTTATCATATCTTAGTTTTGTTTTATTAATCTTATTTAATTCTATTCTAGTCTAGCCTATTCTATTCTATCTTATTTTGTTTTGTTTTATTTGATCGTATTTGATTTTAAACTAGTCTTCTTTTGTTTTATTTAGTTTGATCATATCTTATCTTATTCTATCTTAATTTTGTTTTATTCTACTTTATTGCATCTATTCAATTTCGTATTCTTTTCTGCATCCTCCCTTGTTATGAACCGAAAGGTGTCTTGTCGGCATAATATGATTCATTGTTATGACAAACAAGGGGATTCTGGAGATCTTGCAAGTGAGAAAAATCACAAGAATAATTGCTGAAGACTAATTTCCGACGCCATAAAGACAGTTTCCATAATTCTACCAGCTACACAGTTAAACGATAATGTATCAACGAGTTATACAGATATGTATTACAAAAGATATATAGTATAGATAATAAAACTGAGGGACTTAGAGTAAGAGGAGTATAGCAGTCTATAAAACCGTCGCTTTTGTCCTGCATACCAGGACTGAAATGTGGCATCAGCGAGAATGTTAATTCTAAACAACCATTGCATATCCACTCCGTTACATGGGCATGCAACCGTTGTTTGCCACATGACACCTGACGAATCAATGGGCTGCGTCGAAGTATGGTCATATGGACAAGGGACAACACTCGAAACTAACGGACCACGTGGGATTATTTTCTGTTTATTTATTCAGCCGAAAGGAAGGCCATTCCAGATCGAGAGGGTTGAAATCTCCCATTTCTTTAGAAGTCACTTTCTAAATTCTGCGTCAGTCAAGATAAGTTGTCTCTAAAAAAGTTTTGAGTCTGTCTTTATCTACTTGTAAACAAAACAGAAGTTTGAATCCACGGGTGATCGACTTAAAGAAATAATAATAATTCTACACGGATAACACTAGTAGATTTTGTTTCTAATCTCTCAGCGCAGGGTCTTACCTTTAGGTAACCAGAATCATGTCGTTAGCGAGGAATTTTTTTTTTTTTTAATGTCATCATAGAAAGCAGGATGATTAATGTCATGTAATTTTACTCAGCCCAAAAGATCTTCCAGTCCCAGCATGGTAACTGTTACTGGCACCACCTTTAGATAATCTCTCTGTTCACATACGAAGAACATTTCAACTTTTCTATCACTCTTTCACTCTTCACTCTTTCACCAGGCGATATTTATTCCCATGAATCGTGAGAATTTATGAATAAATATTTAACCTTTAAAGGGATTTACAAAGGATTGCAAAGGAGGAGCATGCCGGCAGGAGACCTTTTGATTCATAACTAGGTTGGATGCGGGAAAAAATATATAATATTGATAAATAAATAAAAAGATGATAAAAATTATAATAATATAAAAAATAGATAAGATAAACAAATGCATAGGTATAGTTAAATAATAAACAAACAGTAAATAATAATAAGTTGACAGATAAATGATAATAAATAAAAATCAAGCAAATAATAATAAACAAACAAATAATATCAAACAAATATACAAATAATATAGAACAAATGGTAGTCATTACAGTATCTTGCTTAGATGTCTATCTAAACTAATCTTAAAGCTTCGAGCTGAACTACATTGCACTGCCTCTGCAGAATTTTTTTTCATTCATTAACTACACGGTTGGTAAAGTTGTTTCTACCTACTCCCAAAATAATCTGTTTTTCTGACAGTTTGAGACCATTATTTTTTGTCGGATTCTCATTCAGTGTAAAGATTTTGTCACTTGAGATGTTGTCAATTACATTTAGAATTTTAGAGAAAATAGATACATATGTTTTAGTCCATTTTTGTATGGTTTATTTTTTTTTTATATTTTGAATTAGTTTTGTGTCTCGTCGTTGTACTGTTTCCATTCTGTCAATGTCTTTAATGAGATTCGGTGACCATATGGAAAGAGAATATTCCAAATGTGGACGAACCAACGATTTATATAACTTGTTAATGAGAGATGAACTTTCGCAGTCAAAATTCCGCGCAATCAGTCCTAGAATCTTTCTCAGAGGCTGAAATACACTAATTAGATGATTTGAGATCGTTACTGATAATTACGCCGAGATCCTTTTCACTATCCAATTTTGTTAACGAATTTCAAAATAACTTGTAATCGTACCTTGCATTTACTTATGTCAAATTTCATTAGCCACTTTTCGGACCATTGCTGTAATCTATCTAAATATTCTTGAATATCTAATTGGCTTAAGTGATCATTTGTCATTCCGCAGTTTTGTATAATCACCAAATTTGGAGACCATAGATTTTATTCCGTGGTCTATATCATTTATATATACTATAGATAGAAGTGGCCCAAGAACGGAACCCTGAGGAACTCCACTTGTAACATTTCTTCATCTAGAAAATTTGCCATTTAAAACAATTCTCTGTATTTGATCTCCGTGTGAAGCCAATTTAGTAAGTAGCCTTTCGTGGGGGACGGTATCAAAAGCTTTTGCAAAGTCTAGATATATTAAATCTATATTGTTTCTTTTATCATAATTTGAGATGACGGTGTTGTAGAATTCGAGTAAGTTAGTCACACAAGAACGTTTCGGTCTGAATCCATGCTGGCTATCATTTATCAAACAGTTACTTTGTAAATGATGTTCGATAACATCTCTGATGATAGTTTCCATCATTTTTCCTACGATTGAATTCAAGCTTATAGGCCTGTAGTTATTTGGTTTCTTTTTTGTCACCTTTTTTGAATATGGGAGTAACGTTAGCTATCTTCCATTCTCTTGGGGTATCTCCGGATATGATGGATTTCTCGGAAATAATTTCTAACAGAACAACAATCTCATTTTTCATTTCCTTTAATGTTCTTGGATGCCAACCGTCAGGCCCTGGTGTTTTACTAACCTTGAGTTTCTCTATACACCTTTTAACTTTTTATTTTGTTATATCTATCGTAGTGAGGAAGTTTACCCTAGACTTTTCACAGGTTTCAGTTTAGAGTTCACTTTGAGGTGTTTCGTTTACGAATACTAAGCTAAAATAGTTATTTGAAATATTACACATTCCTTTATTTGATCATTCAAGTTGACCGTCAGCAGATAATAGTGGGCCAATGTGATTCTTAATCATCTTTTTATCTACAATGTAACTATAGAATTCTCTCTGATTCTCTTTGGATTTTGTCAGCGATATTCCTTTCGTATTGTCGTTTTCGTTTGTTTTTTTTCGTTTTTTTTTTTTTAAATCCCTCCGCATTATTACATAAATTTGATAGTCATCAAGTCAACCCGAGTACTTGTATTTCTTATAAGCCTGTCTCTTTTCAGCAATACTTTTTTCAGTTTCTTTGTCGAGCCATTTTGGGCGAGCCTGATTTGGGAGGCGTCTGTCCTTAAACGGGATGTAAGTATGAATCATCTTATTAAGTGTATTTTGAAATATTTCCCATATCTGATCTACAGGTCTTTCGCTTAATTTTGCCTCCCAATCTGTAAGCTGAAGCTCCTGACGTAGTCCTATGAACTGAACTTTACTAAGATCGGGTATTTTGGATGTAGAAGTGTCTATTCTTATGTTTTTGGTAGATTGAATCTAAGTTGTAATCGCTATTTGCAATAGTTTTACCAAGTTCTATATTGGTTATCACGCTTTCACGGCTAGTGATCAATAGATCGAGTAACTTTCCATGTCTTGTGGCCTCTTTCACATGCTGAACTAAGTAATTGTCACCGAGAAAATCTATCAAGCTACTACTTATATGGCCATGTTCAAGGGTCATACAATCAATGTCAATAAGATTAAAATCACCCATTACACTGGCCTGCGAAGTTTCAAAGATAAAGCATCTGATAACTGATTCTAGGGTAATTTGCTATGCAGAATCTAAAAATTACACTCATTTTGTTCAATCAGGTCACGTTTTTGAGATACGAGGCGGTAAATATAATTAAAAACGGCATTTAGTGCTATTTATTCCCTTTAATTTTGGAGAAAAAAATTCTTGACAAAAGAAATAATTTTTTCTTGCATAGTTCAGAAGATAAAGAGGATATATTACAGAAAATCTAATCATGGATGAAGGGCATTTTCAGTGACTTTCTCCTGTGTTGGGCAGCCACCACGTCTCGTTTCAAACACCAACAGTAGTCCGCAAGAAAGTTCACATCCCACCGGCCTTGGTAGCGTTCTTCCATGACACGAATATCCTGGTGGAAACGTTCTCCCTGTTCCTCACTGAAGTCACCACAGTTCTGAGGGAAATAATCTAAGTGGGACCGTAGAAAGTACATTTTGACTGACATGCGAGCCCCTAATTTTTCATAGCTGTTCATGAGCTCATCGACTTCTTTCTCGTATTCTGCACTTCGGTTATTTCCTAGAAAGTTTCTTATCACTGACTTAAGCGACCACCAAACGGACAGCTCAGCTGCATTCAGTGCATCGTCAAACATTGAGTCCTTCATAAGTTCCCTTATCTGAGGCCCATCAAAGATGCCAGCCTTAAGCTTTTCCAGACTGATCCGAGGAAACTTCTGCTGAAGAAAAGTAAATCCCATGCCGTCCTTGTCCATTGCCTTCACAAAGTTCTTCATCAGTCCCAGTTTGATATGTAAAGGTGGGAGTAAGACCTTGTTTGGTTCAACAAGAGAACGAGCCTGAACATTGTGTGAACCAGGTTCCAAACGTTGTCGTGGTGGCCATTCTTGTCTGACAAAATGTTGATTTTCAGCCCGACTATCCCACAAACACAAAAAGCATGGATACTTTGTGTACCCACCCTGTAGTCCCAAAACCAATCCAACTACCTTAAGATCTCCACAGATCAACCAACCATGGTCATTGTAGTTCAGAGCAGACAGTAGCTGATCCATGTTGTCATGAGTTTCTTTCATTTGCACCGAATGACCGATTGGAATTGAAGAGTATTTATTTCCGTTGGGAAGGAGGACTGCCTTGAGACTTCTGCTGGAAGAGTCGATGAACAGTCTCCATTCAGTAGCAACATAGTCCAGCCCCATTGATTGAATCAAACCAGCAATGTTGTTGCAGTAAACTAATGACGAGTCCTTCTGGGTTGTGAAGAACTGTCTAAATTCTCTTTCACGCTCTCGGTACCAAAAGAATGTTGTCTCAGGTGCTAGCAAATTTTTCTCACGAAGACGAGAACCCAGAAGCTGTGCTGATTCCTTTGATATGTTTAGATCCCGTGTCAGGTCATTGAGATCTGCTTGTGTTAGAGGCACTGGCCGGTCATTCTCTTCTGGCATGTATTCTCCACCCTCTGCCCTGTCTAATGCGTTATCAGATTCCGATTCAGAGCTAGATTCCATTGCAACATCTGGCTCGGGAACGGGCAGGCCTGGACCATGAGGGACTGGTCATATGGCAGACGGAACATTAGGATACTGAATACAATGCTTGTTCTTGCGGTTGACTCCTTTAAGATTAGTCATGCAGAAATAGCAGTCTGACACATGATCTTTACCCTCTCTCTAAACCATTGGAACAGCGAATGGCATACTCTTCCTTTTTTTATTTCTCCAATCACGCAAGTTCTCGACACATGTTTTGCAGCTAACATGGGGTGCAAATGGCTTGTCCTGGTCCCCAAGCTTAACTCCAAAATAAGCATGATATGCCTTCTTCACAAAATCAGTTATATTTGCTAGTCGACGAGGAAGAATCACATTACCACATATGTAGCAGAACCTATCAGGATGATTTGTGCATTTGCGTTCCATTTTCTGTCAATCTAAGATACGTGTCCAAAATAGAAACACAAGAAGCACAGATTCTTGTAAAAAGCACAGATTCTTATCAAATCAGTCACATTGATTGGAGATCACACTTTTCTAAACCATTTTCAGTTTCAGTGTTGTCAATGCAGTTTGTCAATGTAGTCAATGCAGTTTCAGTTTCAGTTTCGGTTTCAGTTTCCTGAAAGTAAACAAAAACATCATTAGGTTTCAGTATCAGTTTCGGGGTGCTACAATATAATTTTTATGCAAAAAAAAAAATAAGAATAGGCTATACCTGCAGCCTCGTTTTCCTTATACTTAGTACTATACAAGGCCCAAAAGTCGCACTTCTCATATCTCAAAAACTAGACCTGAACCAAGAAAACGGATGGCATTTTTTGATTCAGCGCACCAAAAAACCTGTAAATCACTTGAAAAACCTTCGACCTATGAAAAAAAAAATTAAACGCAGGCCAGTGTTATCAATGAGTCCCGGTTGCAGAAACTAGACAGTTCTTGAGCAATAGTTTGTCGTCTGCTAATGATAATATTTTTGGCCCATATATTACACCTACATTCATTTTTTTTTTTTTCTTTTTTTGGGGGGGGTTAATTCTACCCACAAACTATCATATCCATCCTGTTTCACTTTCTCTAAAACACAGGCATGGATTTTGTTTTCAAAGTACAACAGAACACCCCCACCTTTCTTTTGTTGTCTATCCTGATGAAAGCGTTTAAATCCCGCAATATTAAATTCAGCTTCAAACTCTTTACCATTTAACCTTGTCTGGGTTATTCCTATCATATCGAGATTTTCGCTTTTGGCATACCATTATATTTCTTGGAATTTATTCCTAATAATATGAGCATTAAAGTACCTGGTATTAAGAAACTCGTGATTATTTCTTTTTGACACGTTTTGTATTTCAACATCATGTCTTACATTATAATTTTGTTTTTTATTGACACTTTGCTCTATATTGACATTTGATCCTTCAATGACATTCAACGCCTCATGGTCATTTGCCCCATCACGAACAAGGTCATTCGTCACCGCGTTCCACACCGGCCACCCATCGTTCACTGACATTCTGTCAGGCATCTCTTCCTAAAATGATATTCTATCATCCACTGACATTATATCCTACCGCGATATTTTGTCCTCCACTATCATTACATACCACCGTGATATTTTGTCCTCCGTTATCATTATATCCCATCGTGATACTTTGTCCTCTACTACTATTACATCCAATCGTGATATTTTGTCCTTTAACATTACATCCTTATGTAATATTTCGTCCTCTATTGACATTATATCCTAAAATTATATTTTGTCCTAAACTGACATATTGCTCTACATTATTGTTATACCTACTCTGTTTCCCCCAATACATTCTATTTCCCCTTCCCTTTGAGTTTCTACCCCAAAAAAGGAACTAGTTCATGTTTGTAAGAACATTTTGCCTCTGCGAATAAGGTGGATCCCATCAAAAACATAAAGGTCATGACGCCTGGAAAAGAGATACCAAGAATCAAGAAGTTGGTATCCCAGTTGTGTGCACAATCGTGATACCCTCTCATTGATAACTGACATTCTGTCCGTCATCCCTTCCTAAAATGATATTCTGTCCTCCACTGACATTATATCCTACCGCGATATTTTGTCCTCCACTATCATTACATACCACCGTGATATTTTATCCTCCACTATCATGATATCCCATCGTAATATTGTGTCCTCCACTATTATTACATCCCATTGTGATATTTGTCCTGTGACACTACATTCTTATGTAATATTTCCTCCTGTACCGACATTATATCCTAAAATGATATTTTGCCCTAAACTGACATATTGTTCTACATTATTGTTATATTTACTCTATTTTCCCCAATACACTCTATTTCCCCTTCCCTTTGAGTTTCCACCCCAAAAAGGGAACTAGTTCATTACAAACTCCCACAGCGAGGTTTGTAAGAAAATTTTGCCTCTGCGAGTAAGGTGGATCTCATCAGAAGCATAAAGGTCATGACGCCTGGAAAAGAGATAGCAAGGATCAAGAAAGTGGTATCCCAGTTGCGTGCACAATCGTGGTATCCTCTCATTGATCCCTATGGTTCTACTGTTCCAACATGAGCCGGCGTAGATCCTCGGAAGGATTCCACAGACTACGTGACGGCTCCCACGCTCCTTCATCTCCTGAAGGACAAGTTCCTTTGATCTCACCCTACCCACACCGTTACTTCCTGTATGAACAATCGTAACCATGCTCGTCCGCCTTTCTCCCTGGTGATCTGAGTACAATCAGCGATCCCACGGCCCGGTTGACATACAAGCTTGCAACGTTGTTTAGTCTTCCGCTGTAAGATGTCGTCATATCCTCGCACCATGGAGTCCTCCACCACCAAGAACTCCTGATTTTCAGCCACCTCATCCTCCAGCAGAAAATACAATTGGCTAGAGCCAGCGGTCGTTGCACAGAGGACCCGCTTACCAAACCCGGGCTCGACAAACGGGACCCCGCGGAGCGCCACTCGCTCACGGCAGTGGCAGTAGTGGAAGAAGTGGTACGCTCTTTGGGTTGTGGGGAGGATTCACTCTTCTCGCACAGCGCACATTTGAGAAGACGAATCTCCTCCTCACACATCCTGAGACGGTCCTCTAAGTTAACATAACCTTCAGAAGCCATTTCGCTCTTCCTTCGGCAATAGAAACGACAAAGAGAAAATATAAATAACAATAGAAACAAAAGCGGCCACTAAATAAACTAAATACACGAAGCTTACTCTGTTTACCATACACTATTATTCCTATCTTTGGAGTCCAGTAACGGACTACTATTTTAATTCTAAATTACTAGAACACCACACTTTATCTTATACTTGTAACTGTATAGCGCTATAGGTATACGATTACAAAAACACAACACAATCACTTGTCACTATTCGAAGATATAAACTTCACAAAAAGTAGTAAAATTAATAAGATGTATTCGTGCTAGCTGGTGTCTCGGCAGAAGACAAGTTATCAAGCTGAGGTTACGGAGCAGACTCAAACAAGTTCTTAAGCTGAGGCTACGGAGCAGACTTAACTCGCCTCACAGATGTAACTCTTTCATACCATTCTCGACTTGTAAATCCATTTAATCTTCTGCTGTGGGTTCTCTCAGCTGAACAGAATTGTTTGGTGGCAACTATAATATCTATTTCAAGCCCGCTGGTCATAGCTGAAGAGTTAAGTTGAGGGAAACTCACACAATGAAATGGTTGACTGACACGTCTTTCAATCACATACATATGAATTGCCACATATCCTACCCTTTCCTTTCAGGACCGCTAATAATATAATCAGGCCTTTTGTCAACTCTTGGTCACTCAAGACACACAACATGGCTACCTAACTCTGTAGTCAGTTCCGACATTATATGATAGCGTTCTCTATGTCGACAATGTCTACAATGCAATGATTTACTCAGCCTTTCCAAGTTTCGATACATAAGAATATAGAAATGAAGGAGACTGCAAGAGACCATAAGGCCTACACTAAGCAATTCCATGTCCATTATCACCTCTCATCCTCACCCATAGAGTTATCTGACATTGTGAATCACAATGGCAAAAGCCGACAAGACTGTGAGAATAAACACCTTGTGAGATCGAAACCTTTATTAGTACTACGTTTCGCTTGTTACAGCTTTTTCAAGTACAGACATGACACACACTCTGAGCACATATAAGCCAACAGGGAAGGAACTGGGAGAGGTTATCAGGGAGGGGTGGGTGGTAGGTGGAGGGGGAGGAGGGGGACGGGTGGGACTTGGTGGAGACAAAGGAGGACATTTCGGACAGTTTGTTGAAGTGGACTAAGGGGGACATTTCATACATTTATTTAATGCGGGTAACAGATGGATTATAGGAGGGGCGATGTTAAACATGCCTCTGTTCTGCTCAATGGTTTTGAAGCTTTGAATGGCGGCCGCTTCGAGGCATTTTCTCCTCATCCTATCTGGTTCACTAAACAGAAGTTCTGCGTTATCCCAATCCATCAGGTGGTCGTTGGTGTTCCGGTGGATAACACAGGCGTTGGTGGTGATGTTGTTCCGGGAATCGTAGCGATGCTCCCGGATCCGGGTCTTCAGGTCACGGGAAGTCTCGCCGATGTAAACTTTATCACATCCAGCACAGGGTATGCGGTAGACACCAGCGTTTTTTCCCCACATCTCGTCCTGGCTGTCATTCCTTCTTGAAAGCTCTTTGATAGTTCTGCTGGACTGGCCCACTACCTGAATGTTGCAACGCCCAAGTGTCCGGGTGAGGGTGGCGGTGACGCTGCTGGCTGGAAGGATAAGCCTCCAACAAAAGATCCAGCTAGGAGGCTTATCCTTCCAGCCAGCAGCGTCACCGCCACCCTCACCCGGACACTTGGGCGTTGCAACATTCAGGTAGTGGGCCAGTCCAGCAGAACTATCAAAGAGCTTTCAAGAAGGAATGACAGCCAGGACGAGATGTGGGGAAAAAACGCTGGTGTCTACCGCATACCCTGTGCTGGATGTGATAAAGTTTACATCGGCGAGACTTCCCGTGACCTGAAGACCCGGATCCGGGAGCATCGCTACGATTCCCGGAACAACATCACCACCAACGCCTGTGTTATCCACCGGAACACCAACGACCACCTGATGGATTGGGATAACGCAGAACTTCTGTTTAGTGAACCAGATAGGATGAGGAGAAAATGCCTCGAAGCGGCCGCCATTCAAAGCTTCAAAACCATTGAGCAGAACAGAGGCATGTTTAACATCGCCCCTCCTATAATCCATCTGTTACCCGCATTAAATAAATGTATGAAATGTCCCCCTTAGTCCACTTCAACAAACTGTCCGAAATGTCCTCCTTTGTCTCCACCAAGTCCCACCCGTCCCCCTCCTCCCCCTCCACCTACCACCCACCCCTCCCTGATAACCTCTCCCAGTTCCTTCCCTGTTGGCTTATATGTGCTCAGAGTGTGTGTCATGTCTGTACTTGAAAAAGCTGTAACAAGCGAAACGTAGTACTAATAAAGGTTTCGATCTCACAAGGTGTTTATTCTCATTATCTGACATTCTCTTAAAGCAACCGATAATTTCAGCACTCGCTACATGGTTAATAAGTTCATTCCATTCATTAACCACACTGTTGGTAAACCAGTTCTTGTATATTTCCTTCTTAAATCTAAATTTGTCAAATTAAAACATATTACTGCGAGTCCTGTCCTGTTGTTTCAATATGATTACCTTCTCTCCATCACCCTTGTTAAAGCCCCTGACCCATTTGAATACCTCTATTAGATCACCCCGCACTTTACGTCTTTCCAGAGAGTAAACTAAGGTGCCTAAGCCTGTCTTCCTAAGGTAAATTTCTAAGCCCATGTATTATTTTGGACATTCTCCTCTGTGCTGATTTTAGGGAAAACTGTACCGCATAGTCAAGGATGAGCCTTACGCTAAATGGAGGATAATAACTACATCTCCACAAGAATATCTGCACGCGCATCAGAAGAGAGGAGCCAAAAGTGAAAGAGGAAACCATGATGCATTGCTCTACGTTTCCATTCACAGAGAAAATGAAACAAACCACAGACGTTTCCCTTGTCATTAAATGTGTCTATTTATTTTCTACCATTTTATTTTAAAAAATGTGACATGGTTGCTGTCCAATGAGCTATGAAAGAAGTGGTCATAATAAGGAAAAAAGTTTTGTCAAGGGACGGAGGAACAGCCAAATAACCTAGAAAAAAATAGATAAATAGAATTAATTAATAAATGAAAAAAAAGTAATTAAAAATAAATGTATGAATAAATCAATTAATATATTAGATGAATAAATAGATTTATAAATAAATAGATAAATAAACAAATAAGTAAACAGATGGATAAGTGAATACATTAATCAATAAATACATAGATAAGTAAATAGATGAATAAATGAATAATCAAATAGAAAAATAAACTAATCGATAAGAAATATATAAACAAACAAACAAATAAGTAGATGAGTAAAGAAATGAATAAGTAAATGAATTGATAAATAAATAGATGGATGAATAAATAAATAAATAGATAGATAAAGAATTATCAAATAAATAAATAAATAAATAAATAAATAAATAATACATTAGTAAATAAATATACACATAAATAAACAAACGAACAACTAAACACACAAATAAACAAATAGAAATTAATAAGCTTATATATAAATAAGTAGATGAATAATAAAAAAAAAATAGATAAACAAGTGAGCAAAAGAACTTCATATAATGCAGTTTTTTATGCTGATGCATTGGTTTCCAGACTAGCATGGAAAAAGAAATGGTCCAGTCAGGCAACATAATCAAATTTAAAGCCATGATTGACTGATGACACAGAGATGGAACAACGCTAGCGTGATTCTTATCCTGCATATTGTAAATAGATACAATTAAGTACGTAAACACACACATACCCAGGCGCGCGCGCACACACACACACACACACACACACACACACACACACACACACACACACACACACACACACACACACACACACACACACACACACACACACACACACACACACACACACACACACACACACACACACACACACACACACACACACACACACACACACACACACACACACACACACACACACACACACACACTATAATGTTCTTGCCTTTGGTGGATAAATCAAAGACCACAAGACTTCTTGAAAAAGTCTAATAGTTTCAAAGATTACACCAGCAGACCTTCCCGGTCTGCTTCCCATCTAAAGACTGACAGCTCATCTCTCAGTTGGTGGAATGCCTCTGAAAAGGCTTACATCAGCATATTGAACACTTTACAGGTTATAATTAGTTTTACACTTTATTTTGGTGATACAAGTTTTGGATACTATCTTATTTTACAATGGTTAGAATGTATCATTACTGCTGCTTATCTATATATTATGGTTATTAATCTGGATTACATAATATATTATGTATGGGTGAAAGGTGTTCTTAGGAATCAGGGGTACTTCACGGTTTGGTCACGTGAAGGAAGAGGTTGGTGGTGTGTGTGTATGTATATTCGTATGTATGCTGTGGTGTAGTTTTCCACTGTGTTGTAATCTGTGAGATTATGGTTACACACACACATACATACACACACACACACACACACACACACACACACACACACACACACACACACACACACACATACACACACACACACACACACACGCACGCATACACACACGCACGCACGTACACACAACTAAAACGCGTATGCATAAACACGCGCTCTGGCGCTGGCGCTTGGGGTGGCGTCCCTCATCCTCTAAACACATTTAATATGCAAACGCTTCCAATGCTGAGAAAATTTGTGCCATATTATGAATTTGTATTGTACTTCGGCTGGTGTGATAAGATGGGGAATGGGCCTAATCGTATCGGTAGTGGGGAGCAAGAGGGACTGTTTGCCTGTGCATAATGGTAAATTAATTTATTTCAAATGCACAAATTAAACCTTGTCATATTCTTTATTCTTAAAGTGTGTGGAAAGTTAATGTAATTATAAATATTGAATGCCCTGAAGAAGCCTCGTAATCTTTTTATCTTTTTTCATATTTTCTTTCACGAAGATCTCCCCGTACCTAATCTTCATTTGCATTCCAATAACGCAAATGTCCGAGTTTGCACTACACTGGTGTGTAACATAATGTTCGCACCAACTTTGTCGATGAATATATTCCCGCGCCCCTTTGGAAGCGGCTTCTCCAAGACGTCTCTCGCTGGTGGGCGACTTGACGTCACATCCGCCCCTTTCTTGGCGCCTTCGTCCTCTGCCTATGTTCTCTTTCTTCCTTCACGCTTCATCTTTTCTTCTTCCTCTCATTCCTTCCAACTTTTCAAGGTGGTGCTTGGGGCTGACAGCTGTCCTCGCACGATTCCGTTTTAATATAGTTATTTCACTCACATATTTCTCTTCCTGCTGCATCCTGTCCACCCAGCCGCCATCTTTATCTTTCAGTATAATCATCTTCACAAGAGTTTCTCTGCCCTGTCTTGAACATACTCTTTTGGTAAAGAATGACCATTTCTTCGTGACTTTAATTAGTGTAGATGACGTATTGTACAACAAAGTGTATTTAGAAAGTGGCTTTATTTGGTAATTACAGTAAATGTTATTCATTCATGTCTTGCCTCTATGATGGTTTAACGTTTAATGCTGAGTACTTGAAATACTTTTGCATGCAAGAAACTATTATGTACCATAAAATAAACACTCTACAGAAAATTGGACGAAATAGTCGACAACAAATGTATTTGCATTGTAATATCTACAGTGTGGTATAACTGTTAAAATTTTAAATTACTCATTACTATTTTTCTACTATGCTCCTGTAAACTAACCTCCTTAACACGAAGTCTTTAAGCTGGAATAACTTCAGATGAGTAATCTGTAAATAATAGACATAATTTAGTTTTATATTAGTTTTTCTAATTAAATTTGTTGTGCTTCAAGTAACTACTTTAACCCTTTCATTGAATTATGCATTTGTTCTGACTGCCACCAGGTGATTTTATTCATCCAAAGAAACCTGTATAATGAAAAGATTAAACATCAATGGATCATTTCTTGAGAACTTTGAGTGCACATTCCTTTTATTATACACTTAAGAGCTCCTACTTGGATAGAATCCAGATCAAACCCCAGAGACTTACAGTCAATTTCGAATTTCTCTTGTAGAACCTCATATAAATATTACTTGGTGACAATAATGATAATATCAATACATTTAACGTTATCAACTATGATTTTTCCTGTACTTTCAATATCAACAAAAGATTGGCCCTTCGGGCGTGCTCGCTTCGCTCGCAGCCAATCAGTCATCTCCGGGGCCGTGACGTCACCGCTATAGGCTAATCATTCGCCTCCATTCCCGTGGCGTCACTACTCTCTCAACCAATCAGGGGCCGATGGGGACATGTCCCCTTGAGGGATTTCCAGTTTTCGGTCCGATTCAAATCGATATCAACATGAATTATTTCATTAGTATATAGATGCTAATGAATACTGTAGTTATCGTGGAAGGATACCTGAAAACAAATGTTTTATAGTTTTATGGTTCAGTCTGTGCCACTTTGATACGAGGCCAGCCTTGGTATCGTTTTGAGAGATTATTTGAGGACAGTAAAGTCGTTTATACTTAAAATACAATGAATGAGCGTGACGTCAGAAGACCAATATCTTACCAACAGAGATTTTTATTCGTACATATATGCCACATCACTTGGACGCTATCTAGACATGTTTCGTATTCGCTGAGTCTCTTAAACGGCGTTCTGCTAACCAAAAATTCAATCTTTCGTTTACCTTACTTTCACTAGGGAGAGGAATAGAATAGTTTGAAGGGATTCATCCAAACAGGTTATAGCCGTATCGTCACAGAGGTGATGCTTCGGAGACTGGCGAGAGTTGGAGAGGAAAAATTCCATCCTTTCCAACATTCTGATTCATGGTCCTCTCTTGCTTGTGTACCGCTGTTGGGGCGCTTTGATCTTCGATCTTGCCTTGCGAGTAAGAAGGTTCCAGTTCGATAACCTCTCTTCACATTCACATGTAATCAGGCACATCTCTACAGACAATGTGGGCATGTGTTACGCTTCCCTAATGTTGATCCAACTCCACAAGAGACAGCCCGCGGTGGAGGAGACAAAGAGAGTGCATGGCTAGGACAAATCGACCAATCTTGCTGAGAACTGTTTGGAATGGGAAAGGTGGCTATGTGGAAGCGAGGGCCTGGTAAGAGGGTTGGCGTCGGCATGTAAGCGAAACAACGCGTCCCAGGCGTATGCTCTCTGCCGGCAGACAGAGTAAGGTGGCAAGTGCCACCCAGTATGGAAGGAGTTACAGAATTTGTTCTCCTCTTCTTCGTCGTCGTGTCTGCGTCTTCGAAGTGCTTTTCTTTCCCAGAAGAAGGTTTCCTTCAGACTGGTGGTTTATTTTGCTTTAACTGCCTCTCTCTCTCTCTCTCTCTCTCTCTCTCTCTCTCTCTCTCTCTCTCTCTCTCTCTCTCTCTCTCTCTCTCTCTCTCTCTCTCTCTCTCTCTCTCTCTCTCTCTCTCTCTCTCTCTCTCTCTCTCTCTCTCTCTCTCTCTCTCTCTCTCTCTCTCTCTCTCTCTCTCTCTCTCTCTCTCTATCTCTCTCTCTCTCTTCTAGTTCTCCCAATGTTCCCTTTTCTCCGTATGGTCCCTATTCTCCGTACTCTTCCTATTCAGCCTCTTTTTCCTCTTGTCCCTCTATTCTCCTTCTTCTTCCTCTTTCTCTATGTTCTTTCTCTTAACCACCTTCACATCACCAAACATTTCCTCCTCGTGATTATTTCCCTCCATCTTATTCCTTCACTTGTTAAGATTTTCTTGACGTTCTCTGCCTCCTTCTCCTTCTCCTCTTTCTTTCTTTCTTTCTTCTCCTTCTTCCTTGTCCTCCTCCTCCTCCTCTTATAATTTTCCATCTACTTCCCTGTCTTTTGCATTCCTTCTCTCTGACATCTCTATTTCCCTTCGGATATCTCTCTTCTTAAGATGGCGTGGCATATTCCATCCATTTTATTCAGATTTATTCTTACTATCTATACCCTTCCCTTACTTTCCCTTCCCTTCCTTTCCCTTGTCTTATGACCATTCCTTTCCTTCCCTTCCCTTCCCTTCCTTTCCCTTGTCTTATTTCCTTTCCTTTCCTTCCCTTTCTTTTCTTTCCTTTTGTTTCTTTTCTTGCCTTCTGTTCCTATCCCTTATTTTCCTTTTCTTTGCAATTCCTTCTTTTTCGTTAGTTTTTTCTTTTCCGTTCTCTTCCCCTTCCCTCCATCTCTCTCCTGTCCCATACCATATACATTTTCCCTTTCTTTCATTGTTTCCTATTTCCTTTCTTCTCTCATTCTTCCTTCATTCTCATATTTTCTTCCACCTTACCACATTCCTTCGTCATCATTTTTTCCCTGCTGTGCATCTTTCCATTCCTATCCTTCTCTAACTCCAGTCCATTCCCGTCCAATTTTCTCCTCTGTGTCTTCCCCCTACAACTGCCCCCTCCCTGCTTTGTCTTCTCTCGCCACTCTTTCCATACCAAGGCCGTAAGGGGCGTGGTTGGACATACGCTTGTGTTTCTGAGTCTAACGGCATCCGCCTTGCATGGGAATGTCGCGAAACAATGTTGAAACAGTGAGGCCCTCGCGGGTTCGCAAACTCGTTTAACCAAAACGATGATTCCCGTCTCAGCGTCTCAAAGGTCGCTGATGACTCGCCCCGGGTTGAAAAGGGGTCTGTGGCGGCGGGCGGCGGGGTCGAGAAAAAGGTCAAAAGTGTGTGTGTGTGTGTGTGTGTGTGTGTGTTGGAGGGGGGGGGCGTTGGGGAAGGTCACTGGAAAAGTCCGGCAAAAAGCATTCGAGGCAATGGAGGAGGGCAGAGGAGGGTGGGGGACGAATAAAAAATAGTGATGGGAGTGGGAGGGGAAGGGAGTCGGGTGGGGGGGAGTCCGCCAAATGACGCACTTCACTCCAATGTGATTGAATCACTGTTCGGTGCGGTTACATCAAATTGTGGTCTCTTCGGTGCCTCAGGACCCTTTACGGGTCGCTGCCCCGCTGGTCTCGACACTTTTCCCTTCCTCCGCCACTCTCGTCTCTCTCTCTCTCTCTCTCTCTCTCTCTCTCTCTCTCTCTCTCTCTCTCTCTCTCTCTCTCTCTCTCTCTCTCTCTCTCTCTCTCTCTCTCTCTCTCTCTCTCTCTCTCTCTCTCTCTCTCTCTCTCTCTCTCTCTCTCTCTCTCTCTCTCTCTCTCTCTCTCTCTCTCTCTCTCTCTCTCTCTCTCTCTCTCTCTCTCTCTCTCTCTCTCTCTCTCTCTCTCTCTCTCTCTCTCTCTCTCTCTCTCTCTCTCTCTCTCTCTCTCTCTCTCTCTCTCTCTCTCTCTCTCTCTCTCTCTCTTTCTCTCTTTCTCTTTTATCTCTACCCTCCTTCTTACTTCTTCCACATCGAGCCGTATATATTGTGGTCGTTAATGTGAAATAAAACACGGTGAAGCGTTCCTATTTTGGTTGTTAATTTATGCAACTCTGCACACAAAAACACACACACACACACACACACACACACACACACACACACACACACACACACACACACACACACACACACACACACACACACACACACACACACACATATATATATATATATATATATATATATATATATGTACATATGTATATACATATATATATAAATATATATATATATATATATTGTAAGAGGCCGGTAGATAGAGGGTTAGGTGGAGACGCATGCTAATGTCATCCACGCGCTTGCTCGCGCCTTGTATATATAAACAATGCTGAGTTGCAGAGTGACGGAGATTGTCGCCTGGTGTTTTGTAATATAGATTGCATATTGATAAACAGAAGTGACTAATTGTAATAACGCTGATGTAGCAAAAATTGTAAGCGTACAAGCAATTTCCGTTGCGACATTGTTTGAAACAGTATAACAGCCTCTCTGATTGCAGAAAATGGTGGAGGAGGAGAAAAATTATTGGCGCAGGGAGGTAAAGTCACGCCCTTAAGGAGTGGCACTTGTTTGAGAAGTAAAAGTATATTGGATGAAGGAAATAGTGACGTCAGAACGAAGGTGGCTTGACGTATTGTAGAGGTATTCCAACGGGACTCTCTGGGTGTAGATCACAAGACCAAGTAGCCAAATGAAGAGTTAAATACACCCTCATTTTATTCACCCCTTAAGTTTGAAAGAAGAATAGGCAAGGGGCCTTAAGAACTATTTTCACAAGAACAACTCTAGAGAATTACTGCAACAGGCAGTGACAGCGGTGACAAGGGTGACTGGTTAACAGCGAGGGATGAACCGAAGAGACTGGAGATAGTGCACACCACAATCGAAGAGACTGGAGATAGTGCACACCACAACTGAAGAGACTGAGATAGTGCGCACCACAACCACGGAACAACTACAACCTTCAAGCCGATCTTCAAGACGAGAGACGACGAGGCTGATGAGCGACGATGCTGATGAACGTCGTCGACACTGACAAGAGACTACTTCAAGATTGACGTACGCAAGGAAGACTACGTGGAGACGGTCAAGTCGAATCAACTACTGAAGGTATGAATAACAGTTCCATACTTAGGCATGAGGTCCATACCTCTAATATTAATATTCCCAAATTCACAGGGGAAGTAAACACTTTAGGAATTAATAAGTTCCTTGCCCAAATAGATACCTTAATTGTGAGGAAAAAATATAACAGATGAAAAAAGGAAAATAAAATTTTTAAAGGAAAATATAGATCCTGAGAAGGGTAGAGCTAGGTTTATCATAAATTCCCAGCAAATTGAAGATATCAACCAATATGAAGCTTACAAGAAAGCATATATTAAACATTTTATATCCAAATGTGACCAGGATCCTATCAGGTCTTTGGTAAAAATTATCAAAGAAGTTAGAACAAGTGAATCAGACACAGAATACTTAGCTAGATTAGATAGATGGCCAAAAGAAATGAAATCTATCTTGAAAGATTCATATTGGATAGAAAGTTCTAGTGATAGAATGGAAGTTTCTCGGGTAATATAATTGATCACATTTGGACTGTTAACCAAAAATTCAGATGATTTAACGGCAGAAAAGCTATATAAAGATTTAAGATCAAACCTAAATTTAGGGGAAGTAGATTATCTTCTTCAAGGGTACAGTGAGACCAGAATAATAAACCCATATGTAATGACAGTGGGCCAACATAGGAACTAGAGAGTTTAAGAAAACAGAAGTAGGACATAGAGGGAATGTTAGAAGTACATCCAGGTATGCTAGAATCCTATGTTTTAATTGTAATACCTGGGGACACAAAGCACAAGACTGTTTTTATGAAATTATTTGTAGAAATTGGAAATATGAGGGTCATGATGAAAACCAGTGTAGAAACCCACCATTCTGTATGTATCACCAAAGAATAGGCCATAAAACTCATAAATGTAGAAATTTTCGTGTGCACCCGGAGTTAAGAGGAAAACACCCAGACACAGAATAAATCAATATTTTAGAACTCCCCACACATATACCGATAGACGGTATTGTGTTAAATATGGGAATAAAAGGAGGGTGAAAGAACAAACTGATAATTACTATGGGAAGAACTTCTGTAGGACCTCTCATTGCTGGTAGAGTGGTCAATAAGCCTATTCAAATATTTATTGATACAGGATTTGTAGTTAATGTAATTACCAGTAAAGTTTTAAACCAGTTGAAACCAAGAGTGAAAATATTGGAACCAATCCGTTACTCATTGCAAGGAGTAACTGGAAATAAATTAAAAACATTAGGTAAGGTTAAGCTAGAAGTTATCTTATATACAAATGAACATTTGCACATTCCAGTGATAGTTGTAGAAGAATCTGTTTTTCCAGGAGACTTATTGATAGGATCTGCAACTATGAGAAAAGAAAACATGGTCATATATCCTGCTGACTTAGGGATCCTTGTGAAATCACAGTTAATCCCATTTTTAAATCAACCAGACTTAAGACCAGTGACAGGAATCAATGAGTCCCTAGACATATATAAGATATATAAAAAATTTACTTTAGATAACGAGGCCGAGCGGTCCAGACCAACAGAAAGTAAAGCAGCTTGCAGTGAACCCAACTCTGATGTTCATGAAATCCCAGAAATTACTAAATTATCAACTACTACTAAATTGTGGATGGTGACGTAATAAAGTCGACGTTATTACACCCAGAACAATTAACAGGGTGAATGTACAGTTAAAGGGAGTTATTGTAGACTCTGAAATAATTACAATCCCAGAATCAATTAGATTAAAAGGTTTGAAGTTGGACTCAGGGATTTATAAGTCAAATAAGAACATAGTAGAAATATTAGTAATTAACACTATGAATAAAGATATAGTATTAAGGAAAGGTACACAAATAGAATGTTTTCAGGTGTGTACAAAACCTATTAAGATATTAAATGAGAGTAGTGATGAGGTAGAATTACAAATTCCGTCACTCTATTCAGTTCAAGAAGAAATGTATTTAAGAAAAAAATACAAAGATCTGTTAGAGCCTACAAATTGCCCTGAGTTGGATGAAAGTTTAGTTGCTTTGCTTGTGAAGCACAATAAAGCAATTGCTTTGCCGGGGGATGCCTTAGGTAAAACAACTGTTTTAAAACATCAGATTAAATAAAAACCAGGAACACAACCTATCTACATACCCGCCTACAGAGTTCCTCACTCTAAATTAGCGGTAGTAGATAAACTGGTCACTGAAATGTTATCGTAGGATGCTACTGAACATAGTAAAAGTGAGTGGAATTTTCCTTTGATTTTAGTACCAAAATTAAATGGTACTATGCGCCCAGTTATTGATTATAGGGAATTGAATAAACACACCATTTGTGACAGGTTACCATTACCAGTAATCGGTGACATTTTGAGAAGTTTGGGGACTGAGAATAGGTATTTTAGCACAATAGATATCAAATCTGCTTTTTGGCAAATAGAGTTGCATGAAGACTCACGAAAGTGCACAGCATATTCTACTCCAACGGGACATTATGAGTTCAAGCGAATGCCATTTGGGTTATGTAATAGTCCATTAACTAACATGAGATTAATGAATACAATTCTAGATGGATTGTTAAGAAACACTGCCAGTGTATTTCTAGATGATATTCTAACAGTTTCTCAGACAGCAGTTGAGCACTCTAAGAAATTAGATTTGATATTCTCAAGACTAGTAGAACCAGGATTGAAAGTGAAATTTAAAAAATGTAAGTTCTTGCAAGACTGTGTTATTTATTTGGGACATAAGATAGATAGACATGGACTTAGTACAGTGAATTCAAAAGTTGCGGTAGTGAAGAATTTTCCAGTTCCAATCAATGTAGAGAAGGTTAGGAGCTTATTGGGACTGACAAGATATTATAGAAAATTCATTCAACGATATGCTGACATTGCTAATCCATTAAGTTCTTTGTTGAGGAAGGACTCAAAGTTCACATGGGGACTTGCACAAAAGCAAGCTTTTGACAAATTGAAAGATAAACTCACGAGTTCACCTATTTTAATATTTCCTGACTATGAAAAAGAATTCATTCTTTGCACTGATGCATCTGACATAGGATTAGGAGGCATACTGATGCAAGAGAGAAACGGAACTTTGAAACCAATAGCTTACACTTCAAGACTTTGTAATAGTGCAGAGAGAAACTACTCTATAACAGAAAGCAAAACTTTAGCAGTAATTTATTCTTTAGAAAGTTTCAGGGATATGATTTTAGGATATCCAATCAGAATTTGAACTGATCATACAGCTATTCAGAACTTATTTAAGCATAAGAATCTTAGGGGCAGACTTGCTAGATGGTTTGCGATATTTCAGTGCTGTGAAGTTCAATTTGAATATATTCCGGGTAGAAAGAATGTTGCGGCAGATGCACTTTCTAGAAATATTAGCCAACCAATGACAGGGTTGATTAATTTTGTTTATAGTATAGAAGAGTTAGTAAATTTAGATGAGGAAATGTTAATAAGAGAACAAAGGGATGATAGGACATGCAATTCATTACTCAAGTACTTGCTGAACCCAAGAGATCCTCCAAAACTACCAAAGGGGTATAAGATAGAAGAATTTCATTTGATTAATGGACTTTTGTATAGAAAAATAATTGTAAGTGGAAAAGATATTTCTAGAGGTCCAGTAAATCAGTAATACCACAAACTCTTGTAAAATAGATATTGAAGTTACTTCATGGTAGTTATTGTAGCTCACATCCAGGAAAAGATAAAATTTATAGACAAGCACAACTTAAATATTTTTGTCCAGGTATGAAGAAAGATATATATAATTATATTGAAAATGGTTTGAAATGTGTTAAGGTGAAAGGAAATACACCAAAACCTGCTCCTATACTTACCTATCCCATTCCAAAAAAAACTTGGGAAAGAGTTTACATTGATACATTGGAGCTACCTATGTCTGAGAGTGGATATAAATATGTATTTGTTGTCATTGGTTATTTTTCAAGATTTTGTATTTTACAACCCATTCCAAATAAGAAAGCTGACACTATTACTTCAGTAATCTATGATCAGATAATCTGTAATTTCACTACACCTATGATCTTGGTTTCGGATAATGAAACTGAATTTAATAACAAAATCTTGGAAAAATTATGTAGTTTATTTAAGATCAAGAAAGTCAATATCTTAGTGAATCATCCACAAAGTAATGGAGTTGAAAAAAGGTTATACAAGAAAATAATTACATGTCTTAGAAGTATGATAAGTCCTCATAGTATAACCTGGGATACTTGGATTCCTTGTGTTAAGTGTACTCTGAACAACCAAATTAATATAGCAACAGGGGATACACCTCATTTTATAATTTTTGGGGAAGACAAAACTCTTCCATATGAAATTTTGACTGCAGATCAGAAACCTGTGTATAATATAGATGATTATATATCAAACAGAATAAATACTTTTCAAAGTATTCACCAAAGAGTTAAGGAACATATGCAGGAGTATTCACAAGAGATGAAAAAGCAACAACACAAAATAGCACATAAACTAGAATTGAAAATAGGAGATTTAGTCATGGTCAAACTACATTCACCCTATAATAACCTTTCACCAAGGTACTGAGGTCCATATAGGGTACTTGATTCTGCAGGTGGAAATAAATTTAATTTAATCCATATAGAAAATAGGGAAGAATTGATAGGCCATTTAGATAATATGAAAAAGGTTAGGTTGCAGATCTATGAAGATGATTGTTGTGATACCCTATGTATTAATTTTAGTGAACCAGAGGAGTTCAATAATATTCTTTGTGATTTGAATATTAATCTTGATGCATTTTGCAGATGAAGGCTGCAATATTAATTTTTCTATGCTTGGTGAGTGCCTGGACTGGAATCCAATTCGTCCTGGAGCATTGGTACAACATCAAGGTAACCTAATATTGGTTGACAAGCTTATAAGGGTAGTTCTTGATTACAAGAATGTGACAATAATTGTTAAAAGAGAGCATTTCCGGTAAGAATGTTCAAAAGAAACTTGAAAATAAGATAGAGGACATAGAACATAAACTTGATGTCATAGATTCAAATTTCATAAGAAATGGTAGACAAAAGAGAAGTATGTTAGTAGTGGCTTTAGGAGCTCTTGCTGGATTGGGAATATCCAATTTTGCCTTCCTTGCTTATTTAGACATTTCTATAAATAAATTGAATGAGAAGGTTACAAAAATTGATGATTTACAAACAAGTATTAAAAACATTGAGGAAATGATCTCTGAAATTTCAGATAACCTAGAGAATCTCAGTTTAAAACAAAGTGAACAGGAGAATACAATGCAACCTTTCTTATTACTCAATACTATGCATTTGAAATTATCCGAGATGCAAGTTCAGTTTAAATCTTTTGTACAAGATTTAGTTCTAGCAAATTCAGGTCAAGTAACATTTCGTCTCCCAATACCTCAACTTATAAATATAATTAAATCAGCAAAAAAGGATTGGAACTTTGAACCTTTCTTTGAGGAAGCTAATGTAGCATTATATTACCCATTATCAAATTCCAATTTAAATATTTCTTCAGTGATAATAGAAATTCCTTTTTCTTCCAACCTAAGATTTAACTTATTCAAATTGATACCCTTCCCTGTGAAAGTAAACAAATCATTGGTCGGGACGACCAAAGGTAGCTGCCGAGCCCTGTGAGAGGCCGATAGATAGAGGGTTAAGTGGAGACGTATACTAATGTCATCCACGCGCTTGCTCGCGCCTTGTATATATAAACAATGCTGAGTTACAGAGTGACGGAGAGTGTCGCCTGGTGTTTTGTAATATAGATTGCATATTGATAAACAGAGGTGACTAATTATAATAACGCTGATGTAGCAAAAATTGTAAGCGTACAAGCCATTTCCGTTGCGACATAATGCTTACGTGGTGGTATTGTTTGAAACAGTATAACAGCCTCTCTGATTGGAGAAAAAGGTGGAGGAGAAAAATTATTGGCGCAGGGAGGTAAAATTACGCCCTTAAGGAGTGGCACTTGTTTGAGAAGTAAAAGGATATTGGATGAAGGAAATAGTGACGTCAGAACGAAGGTGGCTTGACGTATTGTAGAGGCATTCCAACGGGACTCTCTGGGTGTAGATCACAAGACCAAGTAGCCAGAAGAAGAGTTAAATACACCCTCATTTTATTCACCCCTCAAGCTTGAAAGAAGAATAGGCAAGGGGCCTTAAGAACTATTTTCACAAGAACAACTCTAGAGAACATGCATACATATATATATATATATATATATATATATATATGTGTGTGTGTGTGTGTGTGTGTGTGTGTGTGTGTGTGTGTGTGTGTGTGTATGTGTGTGTGTGTGTGTGTGTGTGTGTGTGTGTGTGTATGTTTGTATACACACACACACACACACACACACATAAATATATATATATATATATATAAAATATGTATGTATATAAACATGTATATATACATACACTGAATGGTTCCCAGTGAACAGATTAATATCTTTTCAACCACAAATCACTTTTAATTCCATGCCATCGTAGTCGAGACTGAGAGTAGCTCGAAGGAGACATACGTTGGAAATTGAAACGTGGTCGATCCGAGGACTCGAACTCAGTTCACCTGTGACAAAGCGGCAGTGATTTAGCCCAATACGCTATTAAGCATGTTGGGCTAAGTCACTGCCGCTTTGTCACGGGTAAGCTGAGTTCGAGTTCTCGGCTCGACCACGTTTCAATTTCCAACGTATGCCTCCTTCGAGCTGCTCTCAGTCTCGACTGCGATGGCATGGAATTAAAAGTGATTTGTGGTTGAAAAGATATAAGTATATATAAATACATATCTTTTGGGCAATGTCTTACATGTAAGTAATTTCTGTTGAATGCTAAAGCACATGGAATAAATTATCTTAAGAGGACATTTTTCTTTCTATACCTTCTTTATTCTTCAAAGTTCAGGATTTGGAGGAAAATTTAAAAGGCTTCAGAATGGAGATCCACTTATACCGACAGCTGTTTCAGTCATTACGTATAGCCATCCTCATGGTAATAAAATGTATAGTAATCTAGTCAAGGATCATGCCTCCACGATGGAGATTTTGTCTCACCTGGTAAGAATTTATGTCCCATAGTGACTGTCTACGTTTCCTCTTAGAAGGGAGGACGTATTCCGAAGGTAATTGGACAATAAAAGTAGGCTTTTGTAGAGTGATTCCGCTTGTCTCAGAAATTAGCGAACGTCCGTAGTTGTTGTCATAGTGAATTATTTTTGTATCCCTAATGAGGTCTTGTAAGGGTGAATTCTTGGCGTGGACATCGATATAATGTCATTAGATGGCTCCGTCGTTTCGATGGGCTTGAAGTTACCTCTTCAAGATCGTCATCGTTTAACCGACGTAGCTTACATCGAGAGGCTTGCGTACCTCTCCGGAGCATGTGAATTGATAAACTACGCCGTTTTTTTTTTTTTTTTTTTTTTTTTTTTTTTTTTAGCACTCCTAGGGGCGGCGCTGTTCCTCACAATGAGGGAGGCTACTAGGTTGGGGCGACTAGATACTCTCATTGAAACCCTCTTGTAGGCCTCCTTATGTGTTACCCCCATTGGACAATAGTTTAAGTGACCACACAAAGTTGAACAGACTAATGAAAGTTTCAAAGGAAGGATTGAAGAAACGAGTCAACAGCATGGTAACGAGAGCAAATAAACTTCAATAGGAGATAAAGTTTCCTAAAATTATTGGAAACTATAAGCCTGGATATTGCTACTGGACTAAAATCTTAAATGACATCCACACCCCATTTATCTTCGCAGGTTACTCTTTGAAGTCTGTTGTTGAGTTCATTGACATCCTGAGAACTACTGAACCTGTTGAAGACATTGCATTCTTGGATGCAGAGAGCTCTTTACCCACATCCCTGTCCAGGGAACTAAAATAATACTCCTGGATAACGTCTACAGATCTGGCCGAGTCCCTCTACCAATCCCCGAATAACTACTAAAGGAGATGTTAGCAGCGTGTACAATGTAGGGCCCATTTCCTTTCGCAGAGAGGGGCACTCTTCCTTCAAATGTATGGTGTTGCGATGGGAGCACCCCTTGGTGTTCTTTTTGCCAGCATGTAGATGGTTGTTGTGGAAACTAGGACCTTCATTGATCACCAGAGACCTAGGTTCTACTCCAAATATGTTGACGATATCTTCGTTACTGTCAATAATAACGACGATACTAGGTAGTTAGCTGACGCCCTTAAGTCCAATTCAGTCCTCAACTTCACACTCGAGGACAGAAGGACAAGACTCTTTACTTCCTTCATGTCCTTATTGAGAAGAAGCAGAACCAATGTGCTACATATGTCTATACCAAAGCTACTAATGTAGGGCGCTGCCCAAATGCCCGGGGAGATTTCCCAGACATTTACAAGAGGTCTGTTGTTAGCGCATACGTTAAGAGAGCCTTCTTTCGCTGCAGTACGTAAAAGGTAGATGTTAACGAATAATTGGTTTCCTGGCAATAGCATAAAGGACGCAATCAGGAAGAATGTGGAGGAATTCTTTACCCGAGCCAAAACCAGCATGGTTAACACGGAGAGGACCCTAACCATACACCATAAAATTGATTATGACACGGCTTATAGACAGGAAGATGACACCCTTCGTTGGATCATTTCCTATGGGGAAACGCCTAAGGAGGCCTACGAGAGGGTTTCAATGAGAGTATTTAGTCGCCCCAACCTAGTAGCCTCCCTCATTATGAGGAACAGCGCCGCCCCTGGGACAGCAAGGTCACAAATCCTTGACTAACGTCCAGTACCTACTCGCTGCTAGGTGAACAGGGGCTACACGTGAAAGGAGACAAACCCAACTTATCTCCGCCCGACCGGGGAATCGAACCCCGGTTCTCTGGCTTGTGAGGCCAGTGCTTTACCAATCCGCCACCGAGCCGTGTATGTGTGTGTGTGTGTGTGTGTGTGTGTGTGTGTGTGTGTGTGTGTGTGTGTGTGTGTGTGTGTGTGTGTGTGTGTGTGTGTGTGTGTGTGTGTTTGTATATATATATATATATATATATATATATATATATATATATATATATATATATCTGTACTGACCGTATCAGGTTAGAATCATCAAATACCTTAGAAATAATCTAAAGAATTCTTGCTAGATGTTGAAAGCATGGAAGATGTTATGATTGTTAATGAAAGGAAACATTAACGTTAAAAGTATTTTCACCACTATAACACACCATATATATTCTGTTTTAACGAATGTGATATTATTTAATTTTTAGTTGCCGACTGAATCTTACATGGGGTCTCAATTATTTATTAAAATGTTTAAACTGGGGAGCTTGCCCCCTCCCTATGGTATAAAATCGTCTTTTGTTGTTGATTAGTTTATTTTGTTTATCTTTTATTTATCCTATTCAGTTGTGTTTATGAATTATGTAATGATCCTGTTGACCTCACCATGCAAATATTATATTTGGTGAAGAGGAAGAAAGTGAGGAGTCGCCAGAAGAGCGTAGCTGCAGCCGAAGCCGTCGACTTTACCCTATGCTCGTGGACTGTTGGGACAGGTAACAACCACTGCTGGGAATCCATGAGGTATGGAGGATTCGAACCCAGAAATAAACGAATCCAAGGCCGGCACGCTTCCTGTTGCACCACTAGCATTATGTATTTTCAGTGAAGTAAAAAGTATTTTTTTTTTTCTGTACTGAAATGCATAAAAATCTGCAATGAATTTATAGTATTTGCTTGGTACGAAAGTTTGGCAAACTCATTTGTTATTATTCGTAACTTTGACCATGTAATTGTTCTGGGGGCCACTATTTATGTTCTAAAGATCCGGTGTTTTTTCACGGGAAGCAGATGGTGTCAGTTCAGTTCCCACTTTGAGATAGCCAACGTATGACGGCCGCATACGGCCCAGTCTCTGAGTTCCGACAAGGGCATTCATGTCTAGCCATCTCGTAAAGCAGGTAATACGCCCTGAATCTACTCAAGATATTATCACATGACTTGGTCCTTAGGAAGGGTTTGCGCTGTTGTGGCAAGTTACTTCAAGTCTCATTTCCACCACGTCGACTCAGGTTCGAATCCAAGGGGTACCAGTGACTCATTTGACCTGAAAGCACGAACACAAGGTACAGATGATGGCTTTAGTCGCAGCTAAGCGCCTCTTGGTGTGAATTCCTAAAATTTTACTGTGAACATGTTATCATATAGCCAACCCTTCATTGTGTCAAACTCATGGATTTGGTGCCTATGCTGATCACTCAGTGTTTAGAAACACTTCTTAGAGGCAACAAAGTCAATCTCACATGAAATAACTTCCTGAAATACATTTTCGATTTTTTTTTCAATAAAATCCAAAAATGAGAACAAGAACAGGAACAGGAATAGAAACAAGAAAAAAAAACGGATACAAAATACAGGGAAAAGGACAAGGACAAGAAAAAGGACAAGGAAAATTACAAGGACAAGGACAAGAAAAGAGACAAGGAAATTACAAGGACAAGGACAAAGGCAAGAAAAAGGACAAGGAAAATGACAAGGACAAGGTCAAGGACGAAGACAAAGACAAGGAGGAGAAGGAAAAGGTAAAGGAAAAGGAAAAGGAAAAGAAAATGAAAAGAAAAAGAAAATGAAAATGAAAATGAAAAGGAAGAGGACAAGGACAAGGACAAGGACAAGGACAAGGACAAGGACAAGGACAAGGACAAGGACAAGGACAAGGACAAGGACAAGGACAAGGGCAACAACAGCAACGACAATGACATGAAGAACAACAACAACAACTGCAACAACAACAACATCAACAACAACAGCAACATAAACGATGACAATAGCAACAATAACGGCACCACTATCACCACCACAACCTCCACAACCAACACCACAACCAACACCACAACCACCACCACAACCATCACTATTAGTACCATCACCACCACCACCACAACCACCACCATCACCACCACCAGGAGCACAACCCCCACCATCACCACCACCAGGAGCACAACCCCCACCATCACCACCACTAACAGCAACAACAACAATAAAGGCAATGATAATAAGAACAAAAAAGGACGAATTCTAAAAACATATATATATATATTTGGTTTGTCCGTTAATATTTTACTTGTTCTGATATTTGTACCAAAGCTCATGAAGCTATTAATGAAAAAGTCTTCCTCCTGATTTAATATACGAAATTATTCATAGACCAGAGCAACATTGATATTTTTTCAATAACTAAACAACTGGAACTCGAAACAAATTCGAAAGTAATTTTTGCTTTTGACATTGGGCTTCGACGACGCCTTCGAACATGCTTCGGATCCCTTCCGAAGCTGAATCGCTTGTGTTTGCCACAAGGCTCGGGAATCATTTGAGAAGCTTCGAATCTTTTCCTTCAAGGGGAAGACGGAATTGGAATGCTCAGGACAGGAGAAGATAGATATGAACAAATGGAAATTGGATGCAGTCAGAGGATTTCGTTGGGAAGAAAGAAGGACAGAAAAAGAAAAGAAAAATAAGAGAGAAGGAAACGGCAAAGAACCAGAGACAAACTTTCTCTTGGAAAACCAAGAGGGAATGAAGGAAATAACTTTGTCATCAGTACAGTGACTTTTTTTTTTTTTAATTTATACTAATTATTTATAAATTTATGCCGATGAAAGGATGGAGTCTGGATAGAGTGGGTTCTCGGGTAATTGGAAGCCCCTTTCAAGCCGGACCTCGACCCCTCAACCATACATATTAACTTTCTCTTGGAAAACCAAGAGGGAACGAAGGAAATAACTTCGTTAGATTTCACTTCATCAACACAGTGACTTGTTTTATTTATTTATTATTATTCTTTTTTACTAATTATTTATAAATTTATGCCGATGAAAGGATGGAGCCTGGACAGAGTGGGTTCTCGGGTAATTGGAAGCCCCTTTCAAGCCGGACCCCGATCCCTCAACCATACATATTTTTAGCTTGTCAAATAAAATTTAGGAACTACATCACTCTATTAAATGGGTTAAGAAAATTTGTAGAAAACAAGAGGATGTCTACTCAAAGATATGCTTCAAGAGGAGGAGGAGGAGGAGGAGGAGGAGGAGGAGGAGGAGGAGGAAGGTGAGGCCACTTGGAAGAGACGGACGCCTGTGCAGCACGACAGTGGTCAAATGGCCTCTCAGATGATTTCGGGGAATTGTTTCAAGAAAATGGCACGTGAACACAGACACACACACACACACACACAAACAGACACACACACACACACACACACACACACACACGCACACGCACACACAGACACACACACACACACAAACACACACACACACACACGCACGCGCGCACGCGCACACAAACCACACACATATACACGTACACACATACATGCACACACGCATACATACACATACATGCACACAAGCAGACAAACGCACACACATACACTCTCACTTGCACGCTATGGAGTTATAATAGGTATGAAATCTGTCGGGCATAGCCAAGATGAAACAAAGAGGATAAGGGAGCTGGAGAAGACATGAAGAACCAGTAGAAAAAAATTGACTGTTTTTTTTTTTTTTTTTTTTTTTTTTTTTTTCCCTGGAAGAAAATTGAAACCATTATGTGGCTTGGAAAGAAGTGATGAGTGGGGTTTGTTAACGTAATTTGTTTATAATAGGTTAGGTCAGGTTAGATAAGGTTACTTTGAGCAGGATAGTTATCGTCTTTAAATCCAAAATAAGACGACAAAAAATGGCAAATGCACTCAGTCGTGACGAACTAATTCTATAGATCTAAAAACTAAACAACGATATCATTGAGTATTCCAATGTAATTTGCTATTACAAAAATATTTAGGAGGACAAAATATAAATTCATTGAACAAAATATAGATGTTACGAGCCTGATTATCGTCCAAAACTTTATATTTCCCATAATTCCAACCCATACTGCCTATGCAGAAAATTGATCTGTTCATTAACTACGAGCTACCTGGTGGTTGACAGAGCTAACGCCCTCATTACCAAGGGAGAAACACGAAGGTGGATTAAATGGCCAAACGGCAGTTAATTGAGGCAGTCAAACTCCTTCACTGGGTTGGTGCATAGTTAAAAGAAATAGACGATACGGGCGCGCGCGTATGCGTGTCTGTGTGTGAGCATGCTCGTGTGCATGTGTAAATCTCACAGATTTTTAGATATCTAACCTTGTATATGTGGACATATTCCTCTATAATCCACCTTCTTTGCGCACTTATATCATGCCCGATCCATTAGGTATTGGCCGGGCCGGTTGCCGATGTTCTTGACGAGGTTTCGAGGATCACGCTGGATGGTTTCAGAATCGGAAACCTATGAAGGGCGGGAGGAAGCCGCTTATGCTGTTTTCCTACATCCTCTTGCAAGACTAAATTAGTCCCGTTTACAGCTTTCCTGTTTTTCTACACTCCTTGCAAATGTAATTTACTCGCGCTGTCGGCTTTATTTTTTTCCCAACCTCCCTTTCGAGGCTATGCTGGCCTCGCTAGGCGCAAATATTACATTTCCATACGCCTCATCAGGCCATATCAATATTGGTTTAAGTAATGCTGTACTCCCACTGTCATGCGAGACTAAATTGGCAAAGCTGAAAAAGTGTGATTCATGTAAGCCAAATACGCCACAAACATACAAGTAAAGTATATTCTTTCATATTAAGTATTCAGTGTTTCTATTTAGAATAATTTCCTTATCATTAAATCGATTTCTTGTAAACAAAATTTCTTTAGTTCAACGACAATGAAATGCATATTTGCATAATTCTGATATATCGGTAATCCCTTTGGTCATGGCTAAGCTCCTCCTGGCGTAAGTTCCTCTCTATGGCCAAGTGTGGGAAAACCCGGAAGCTGGTTCTGAAGAATGACATGGAACACCATCCACGCATTAAGACACAATGGAAGCGAAGAAATTATATTAATATTACATTTATGCAAGAGATGTCATTCTGAGCGAGCAAATATGAACGAACAATTCTCATTCAACTTGAACAATATGTAATGAACATACTAAACGCAATGAAACTCATTTTCCGGAGCCTTATTTTAAATTTGTGGCAAATACTAAGAAAAAAATAATAACAGACAAGATTGGATTATAGAATACATTCCCTACTCACCTTCTCGCCAAGCGCCAGTAAGGGCATAGCTCTATCATGCACAAAGCCTCTTCAGGAATTCCTATCCAGGAACAGCACTTCTTCTTCCATCAGACGACCCTTTACCTTCTGTGGATGAAATAAAGTCCACTATCACATTTTCCTTTGAACGGTGGGAAGGGGGGTTATGGACCCTCCTGGGAAACTATAACGCCCTATGAGTCCATAGACCAGAGGTTAAGAACCATTGACTCAAGAGGTCTCCTGGGAAGAAATGGATCCTACTTAACCCGATCTCTCGGTTGAATATTTCAGCCGACCCCCTACTTTCTGTGGTTGAAATAAAGTATACTACATTTACAGTTCTCAAACTTTTTCAAGTGTTAGTTTTGACTACAACGTTGAAAATATAAATGATGATTAAAACTAACTATGCTTACAGTAAAAATAACTGATTTCCAGTTGCAGAACTTAGTCTAAGAAAACTTTGATAAACTGAAAACATTTGTGCTATAATTGTGGTTACGAGCAAGATCTTCTTACATTAGAATTTCTTATAAGCAAAGAAAATAGGGATCAAGAATATCTGAATTTAAATATACCTTGTCATATGTGTCAGTGCTCTTCGGTTCCTGATTCAGACTAGGACGTATGGACCCTCTTGGATCAGAAAAAAAAAAAGTCGGCTGAGCTACCTGCCTCAATTTTTTACATCAAACACGTTCTGACCCAAGCATCTATTTACCTGTTTGTTTATTATTTAACTATACCTATGCATTTATTCATGTATTTTATTTGTTATTTACATTATTATAGTTTTTATTTATCATTTTATTATCAATATGATTTTTTTTCGCATCCGACCTAGATATGGATCAAAAGGTCTCCTGTCGGCATGCTCCGCCTTTGTAATCCTTTGTAATCTATCGCCTGACCCGGCACCTCATGGTCCGTGTCGATCCTCCCATGTGCCATGGTGATCGGTGTGTACACGCTTCAACGTCCTTTGGGACTTTCCGGCTGTAAATCCTAGATAGAGGTCTGGAAGGTTAAATCTATATATCTGAATATATAAAGGTAGGCTAGCAACCTTCTCTCGTGAAATCCACAAAGCTTACACGGGCGGCCGGTGTGGTGCCAATGAGGCACGAGCACGTCAAACCAGGCAGGGAGAGAAAATCCGACGGGCTCGCTCTTCATGAGAATATGCAACAAAAATATTGATCCATAATCATATATGCTTAAAAGCAGATCACAATAAGTCTATGTTGTGAATACTACTAAATGGTATATAATAAAGACTACACAGTATACAAAATAAGGCTGCTAGCTTTAGAAAAACACTGTGATATAAAAAGAAAAAAATAACTGAATCAATATGACACCATTAGTAGCTTGATGGCTGACAAAGGGGTTAATCGAAATGCGAAAGGGGTTAATCGATGTAGCCTATACTATTAACCTCTTCACAACTGGGGCTAGGGGATTTTCATGGAGATGAATAAAATGGCCTGGTGGCCGGCAAAATAAAGGAAAATTGCTACCGGTTCGGAAGAGATTAAAATAACACTGATTTGTGAAAGTCAGTGATACACTGTGCAAAGGAGTTAATGATCGTAGGTCTAGATGTATGCATACTATGAGTCATAAATGATACACATACACACAATTTGAAAGTTACCTCCAAGACTTAGAACATGTATCATGCAAAAATACATATGCACACACGTGTATTGATGCGAATTTATTTTGGTCTAGGCACTCCTATATACTCTATGCATCAATGGAGCGTAGGAAAAAACTGTAATATGGAGCCAGGAGATCCATATTCGCCCATAGCGCTGAAGCTACACAACCACTCGGTGTTTTAGCTACGTCCGGTGAGATAAGTACAAAGTCCAGTCCTGTTCAGGCTAGTGGCGTGTCAGTGGTTTACTTTACTTCCATTTTCTGTGTATTCCAGAACCTGCAGATAAGGCAAACAATATTGGCTTAGTGTGCACAGCCTGAGTAAACATAGTCCTCAAAGGAACAATGTTTAGAAATGCCGAGGCATTGCCAAGTAAATGGGAAAGAGAAAGGCATGTAATTATGCCACCGACCAATGACATTATTCATTACAACACTTCTGCGTGGTAGGCCGCATAGTGTTTAATCAGTGCACTAAACACGTTCATTCCCACAACACTCAGGCATCCTTAATCCTTATACGGAGGGGATTTTGTTCAGCCAAAGGAATCCCTAGGACTGAAAACCATCTCGACTAGAACTCATCTCGATTAACCTGTAAGCAGTGGAAATCCTTCCTGTATATATTTTCTAGTTGCAGCCAGACGATTTTATTCTTCTGAGGGAATCCCCTCGCCATTTAAAGACTCTTCACGCGAGAGGTCGGGTAGAAGCAAATTGGGGTCTCGATTGAGTGGGATCCTGTATCTTTCCGAAAGACCTCGTCACTGGCTCTTAACCTTTAGTCTATGGATTCCTAGGGGGGCCCAAAATTTCCTAGGAGGGTCCACCCCTCACCTTCCCCTCTCCTTCATTCCTCATTTCCCCTTCCCCCCCAAAAAAAAATGATAACAGTCTTCATGAGGTCAAAGAATAACAATACGTAAGCATAGCATATATGAGATCATCGATTGAGAACCCCTGCATTAGGTTATTAAAAGTCACCTAAGAGAAAAAAAAATCATCGCTGGACAATACGTCAGATGATCCCAGATTGGAAATGCCATTAAAACAACCTATCCGGTTCAGCGGACCGGCTATAAAAAATAAATAAATAAATAAAAACAAAAGAGACACGGGCTTTACTAACCATAAAAAATAATAAAACGATAATTGAATGAGTGATTGGCAACTCGCCAAATGATTGACTGATCGACGCGCTTTTACCATGTTGCTCTAATTGACTCGAGCGTCTAATGGCGGGCCGCACATATATCCGCGTTTATCTAAAACGGGAACACTAATTAATCACCCCTCTTTGATATTACGCATTGCTACCTGATTGACGATTTAAGCCCGGAAAATAAACGAGAGTTACTCTTTTATTTAAGATTTGAATTTGAGTGGCTGGTGAAAAATGCAACTGGAGTTGAAGCGTCCGGCGTGGCCTGTTGAAATTTATTGTCTGTTAGAAAAGAATGTGTGGCTTTATTATATTTTTGTTCTGTTTTTGAGCTCTTCACCATAAAGACATCCTCAGAGCTGAATAAAGCCATCTGTTGTCAGGAAAAATACAATCTGCTGCAGAGTTCGCCAGTGTTGACCAAGGGACACTCCCAGGGGTTCCTCACCTGTCCATCCGCAGATATCACACGTATCTTGTGCAGTTCCTTAAACTAATGGAGGCCATTTGAAAATTGAATAAAATAGCCTAGCATCTTCGAACTGCTACTAGGCTGCGGACTCTCCTAGAATCATTTGTGGCGCCCTAAGGACCCCAGAACAAGGTGTTAATATTTACTAATTTTATTATGGATAGCACGAGACGAATTTATTCAGTTGAAGGGGCGTCAGTGCGCAACTTTCTTCAACTCTTTAAGGTCTAGGGTGTTTTCTTTATCTGAGTAAGCATACAAGTCGAGTAGAGTACCCAAAGAGTTAACTCTTAAAGAGTCTTCTCTCAGCTGAATGAATTTACCTGGCAGCAGAAAGAATAGATATGTAAGTCGAGTAAAGTAGTCAAAAAGGTTAATCCTGTTGGTACCAAAGGGGAAAGAAATGAAAGAGCCTGGCGGGAACCAGGATGAATCGGAAGGGGGCCTATGATACACTTTTCATGGACAACATTAACTACAGTATTAATGTTAGTTTTGAGGACGTTTGTCCTCATGTTTTACACAAGCTGCCACAGGACTATTTTATTATTACATTTTTTTATTCTAGCCAGCTTCAAGTGATTTGATTCAATTTTGGGGGAGGCTGTTCGTGAACGGGTTAAAGCTATTTCGATTCACTGATTTGTGCCCTTCTTGTTATCTTTCAATCATTTTATTTATTCGGCTGAGAGTAACTGCGGGTTGACCTGACCACGTGGTGGCTTACCTCGGTTGGTAAAACGTTTGTGAATTTCTCTCTCATCTGCTTCATGTTTCCGAGCCGAAACACCGCCATTCGTAATCCAGCTTCTGCCCTGGGAAAACACACGCGAATAGCAAGGGAAAGCGAGCGAGAGAAAACAACACGAAAAGTTACACAAATCTTTATGATTTATGCAGTGAGAGCATGCACTGGCGCCGTCTGCCTGACAAACAAATCATCCACAACTGTCCGTGAATCAGGAGTCGAAGCGTATGGTACAAACAGGCGGATCAACAAACGCTTTATTAAGTTTTCAAATCAATTAATTTTATATTCCTTCTATGTTTCCCTTATCACCAAGTACTGTTTATGCTCATCAGTCTTAAAAAAAAAAAAAGTCAGCTGGTGTCGCAACCACTCGACGATTTCTTTGACTTACATGGATCCTCTTGAAATAATAAAAGGAGAGATCACCAAGCCTTCCTTCTTCGTACCGGGAGTCAATATTTTTCTTATTTTGACCATCCAGAAACGAAAAGATAAATCAGTAGGAATTGCATGAGAGTACAAAGATGGGATAAACATGAGTACATATATTCCCAATTAGTACTGTG
>NC_134816.1:15502959-15520459 GCF_046742065.1 Oratosquilla oratoria
CTTAAATTATTAAAATTTCATTCATATACGAATTTGTATCGCCCACTGAATAAAAAGTTACCTGTGGACAATATGCTAATGGTGGTGATTTGGACCAGAGAAAGAGTACGTTATGGACCAGAGTTTTCAAACCATTAGCTGGAACTTTTGAACGCACTCGGCGCCGTAGTGAAGGCTCATTTGTTTTGGAATCGTAACCATTTTGCTTAAAGTTAATCACCCGGCATGAAGTGGTCATTTCGACCAAGTTATTACTTCCAGGGGGAGCGGGAAAGCGCAGTCATGAAGCTTCTGTGGTTACTTTCCTATATATGTATAACATATATATATATATATATATATATATATATATATATATATAAATATATATATATATATTATATACACATATATATATATATATTTATATATTATATACACACACACACACACACACACACACACATATATATATATATATATATATATATATGCATATAATATATATACATATATATACAGATATATATATATATATATATATATATATATATATATATATATATATATATATATATACATATATATACATATATAAAGTCCATCAAGAAGACGTACCAGCTTCACCACGAGCATCGAGTTGGTGTTAGTTCTCTGTAAAACTTAAGTAAGGTTAGCAGTTAGCGGCCGACTTAATCCCTTCGGGGAGTAAGATTAATTCCCAGGTTGGAGAATCTTAGATACCCGATACCTTAGTCGGTAGAGAGTCGGCCTCGCGTTCTCGCAAGCTTCGGTTCGAATCTGGGGACGACTGTCGGAATTAATTGATTGACTACGCCGTCACTGGTGATTCTATTCAGGTATGACAACGACGAAAGTCCATCAAGGAAACGTACCAGCTTAACCACGAGCTACAAGTTGGTGTTAGCTTCCTGTAAAAATTATAGAAGGACCGCAGTTAGCAGTTGACTTAATCCCTCGGGAGTAAGATTAATTCTCAGGTTGGAGAACTTTAGACACCCGATAGCTTAGTCGGTCGCGTTCTGGCAAGTCTCGGTTCGAATCCGGGGACGACTGTGGGAATTATATATATATATATATATATACATATATATATATATATATATATATATATATATATATATATATACATATATATATATATATATACACGAGGCGTGTTTTTTAGGTAAGTACCCTTTTGAAACATATGTGAAACAAGTAATCTTTTCGTAACAATTTTATTTTTACATAGAAGCCTGTACTGTAATCTATTTTCAACATAATTTCCACCAATAATAAGGCATTTTTCATATCGCACAACCAGCTTTTGAATACCATCCTCGAAGAAATCTGCCACATGATTAGATATCCACTTCAACTTGGCTGTTTTGACATCTTCATTGTCATTGTGGCGCTGACCACCCAGATGGTTCTTCAAATGCAGGAAGACGTGGTAGTCACTGGGCGCTAGATCGGGGCTGTACTGAGGGTGATCAAGTTGTTCCCAGCCAAATTATCTGATCGCATCTTGAGTTTGATTGGGTGCGTGTGGACGGGCATTGTCATGAAGCAATATATTCCCTTACTTTCAATAGTTTAAATGTTCTGTCCCAATATCATAAACCACGGCTCTTGACACTTCAGGAAACTAATCAGATAATGACGAAATCGTAAAGAGTCTATTTTCTTTCACTTTTTCATCAACTTTCTTTACCAAACCATCAGTAATGAGTGAAGGTCGTCCACTTAGTTCCTCATCATGCACATTTGCACGGCCATCTTTAAAAGCTCTTACCCATTTCCGCACCATTCCATCACTCACAATGTTTTCTCCATACACTTCACTGATCTGACGATAAATTTCAGCCGCTTTCACGCCTTTAGCAGTAAGAAAAACAATCACACAATCAATCGGACGAGGCATTTCAAATACTCACAAACAAACTTAAATACGGTCAAATGATCCCGTAATGGTGGCTGTTGCTAACCAAGAGATAGCGGTATACGATGCGCATGCGCCAAGTGCAGACTGCAGCGCCACAACGGCGGAATATCAAAACGGTACTTACTTATAAAATACGCCTCGTATATATATATATATATATATATATATATATATATATATATATATATGCATGTATGTATAAACACACACACACAGATATATATATATATACAGTATATATATACATATATATATATATATATATATATATATTTAAGATTATTTCAGACAAATGAGAGAGAATGTGGGTGGGGAAGGGCAAACGAGGATGTGTTAGGAATAGAGTTTATTGCCCTAACGTTGCGACCAACTTGGTCTTCTTCAGTCCTCTGAAGAAGACCAAGTTGGTCGCAACGTTAGGGCAATAAACTCTATTCCTAACACATCTTCGTTTGCCCTTCCCCACCCGCAGTCTCTCTCATATATATATATATATATATATATATATATATATATATATATATATATGTATGTATATATATACATACATACATATACCAAGGCTTTTTCCCACTTACAAGGAAGGTAGCTAAAAAGGAAAAGGCATAAAATCATTCCCATCCATTACATCCCTAAATACACTCCACACCCCTCCACCCTCTCTCTTATCTTAGCACCTCCTGGATGACGGGTCATCCCTGCACCTTGTCCACTGCCCTGGGTCAGAAGCAGTGTCGCAAGACACAGCACATCCACAGCAAGGCCGCTTCATTAAATCGGCGACACCCCCTCTCCGTCCCCCCCATGCATAAAAGGAGAAGACGGGGAGAAATCCCTTCGGGCTGCGTTAAGTTTTGCTCACACATACTACCTCACCCCGCATCCCCCCGCCTATTCCACCTCATGCATCACAACATCATCCATATACAACCATTCTCCATTCACCCCTGTCTTCTGCCCTCTCCCGTCCTTCCTCAACAGACATTCCCCTCTTCCCCAAAGTCCCCTTCACCCCATCCATCCACCTCATCCTAGGACGTCCTCTCATGTTCACTCCCTCCACATCTGCCTTCCATACCTCTTTTACTAGTCTTTCTTCACTCATTCTTTCCATGTGTCCAAACCTTCCTAATACTCTTTCATCAACCCTATCTCCCAACTCCCTTTCCACCCCTGTTCTCCTCCTCACCTCCTCATTTCTCACTCTATCTATCCTAGTAGCCCGCATCATACTTCTCAGACACCTCATCTCAAACACATTCAAACTCCTTCTCTCTTCCTCTCTTATGTTCCATGTTTATGCCCCATACAGTGCTGTTGGCATAATCACTCCTTCATACAGTCTCCTCTTAGCATCCATTCCCAAAGGTCTATTCCTCATTACACTTTTTAATCCACCAAGGCATCTACTCGCTTCTCTCAATCTACATTCTACCTCCACCTTCACTCCACCTTTTCCTGCCACATTTGCACACAAGTATCTAAAACTATCCACTTCCTCCAGTCGCTCTCCCTTAATGCTCACTTCCAGTCTACTGCCACTTTCACCCCTTGTGCATCTCATCACCTTACGTTTACCCACATTTATCTTTAGCTTTCTTCTATCACATACTCTCCCAAACTCTGTCACCAACTTCTTCAATCCCTCCTCCGATCCTGCCACAAGCGCAGTGTCGTCCGCAAACAACAGCTGGCTCACCTCCCACTTTTCTCGATTTTCTTTAACCATCTCCAATCCCTTGCCCACTACCCTTGCATTTACCTCTCGCACTACCCCATCCATGTATAAGTTGAACAGCCAGGGCGACATAACGCATCCTTGACGAAGTCCCACCTTTACATCGAAACACTCACTCTCTCCATTTCTAATCCTGATATAAGCTCTACTACTCTCATAAAAACTCTTGACAGCTCCTAGAAGCTTTCCTCCTATCCCGTATATCTGCATAACCTCCCACAGTGCAGTGCCTTTCTGTCTACCCTATCGTAAGCCTTTTCCAGATCCATAAAGGCCCAAAAAACATCCTTCCCCTTTCCTATAGCTTTCTCACATATCTGTCTTACCACAAAGATCTGATCTACACAACCTCTACCCGTTCTAAATCCACATTGTTCCTCACCAATTACTCCCTCTGTTCCTCTCCCAATCCTCTCAATCAAGATCTTTCCAAACATCTTTTATTACTTTTAAAATTTTCTGTCATACTCTTACCCCATTTCACATCAGCTCTCCTCTTTGCCTCCTTTACCTTTTGCTTTACTTCTCTTTTCTTTTCTTTGTACCTTTCATATGACTCCCTCGTCCTATTTTGTAACCAATCTGTGAAAGCTCGCGTCTTCTCTTCTACAACCTTCTTTGTTTCCTCATCCCACCATTCACAACCCTTCCTTCTATTTCCTCCTGTCCTTCTTGTTCCACACACCATCCTTGCACACTTTGTGACTCCCTCCTTGAACCATCCCCATTCCTCCTCCACACCTAGCTCTACTCTGTCCTTCACTCCCTCCCACTCCTCCTTCAGCTTCTTCTTGTACTCCTTCTTTTCCTTTTCATTTAAAGAGTTCACTCTGAGCCCCTTCCTACCTTTTGTTCCTTTCCTCTTTCTCCATCTATCCTCCACTCTCAACTTACCTTCCACCAAAAAATTATCTGATATTCCCCCACCCTCTCCCCTTAGCACATGTACATCCTTAACGCTTCCTATCATAATCATATTTATCACTACATAATCCATTAGCGCTCTATCTACCACCCTTCCATCCACTACCCTCTCCCATGTGTACTTATGCTTGACTTTCTTCCGAAACACTGTATTTGCTATCATCAGCTCTCTTTCTAGACACATTTCCACCATCAACTCTCCACTACGATTCTTTCGTGGAACTCCACATTTCCCAACCACTCCATCAATTGGACCAATTCCTACCCTAGCATTAAGGTCTCCCAGTACAATCACATTGATATTTCTCCCTAAATCATCTATACACTCATTTAAATCTATCCAGAAATCCTCCCTTTCTTCTTCACTCTTCTCACTGGCAGGTCCATATGCACTTACAAGGACCCACAACTCCTTTCCCAGTTTCACCTTCATCCACATTATCCTTAAGGAAACCTCCTTCCACTCCACTACACGTTTACCTATCTCTTCACTTACTAGAATAGCCACCCCTTCCCTCCCTCGCCCTCTCTTTACTCCTGATAACCTCCCACTTACACTCCCAAACTTACACTCACCCTTCCCTTTCAACTTAGTTTCACTCAAAGCCAACACATCCATCTTTCTTCTCACAAACATACTACCTATCTTTTCCCTTTTACTTTCATCTGTAGCACATCCACGTACATTAAAAGACCCAAACCTTAGGGTGCTGGTCGCAAAACTCCCAGACCCTCTTATGCCTTTTCATTTTTCGTTTAGGAATGTCCCCTGTGGGGCTACAAGGAGAAGGATGCCTAGTCCCAATCGCCGTCCATTTCTTCTCGCCTCTTACGATCCAATTGGAAATACTTGGTGGCAGTATTCTTGTGTGTGTGTGTGTGTGTGTGTGTGTGTGTGTGTGTGTGTGTGTGTGTGTGTGTGTGTGTGTGTGTGTGTGTGTGTGTGTGTGTGTGTGTGTGCGTGTGTGTGTGTGTGTGTGTGTGTGTGTGTGTGTGTGTGTGTGTGTGTGTGTGTTGTGTGTGTGTGTATGTGTGTGTGTGTGTGTGTGTGTGTGTGTGTGTGTGTGTGTGTGTGTGTGTGTGTGTGTGTGTGTGTGTGTGTGTGTGTGTGTGTGTGTGTGTGTGTGTGTGTGTGTGTGTGTGTGTGTGTGTGTGTGTGTGTGTGTGTGTGTGTGTGTGTGTGTGTGTGTGTGTGTGTGTGTGATAAGGTTTATAAAATGGGTAAGATATTTTTCGGAGAAGGAATAATTTTTGTAAAAAAAAAAAATCAGGAAAAGTGTTAGAATGGATTAGATATTGGAGAAGGGATTAGAGCTTGGTTTTAGAAGGGATTAGAGCTTGGATTAGTAACAGAAAACAGCGGGTCACCTTAAATGGAATAAAATCTAGGTGAGGCAATGTTACTAGTGGGGCCCCCCAAGGCTCGGTTTTGGGTCCTTTGTTGTTCATTATGTACATAAACGACTTAGACCATGGGATAGATAGTGATGTTAGTAAGTTTGCGGACGACACTAAAATAGGACACCTAATAAGGTCAGGAGACGACGCAGAGATTCTGCAGGATGATCTTAACACATTGTTCACATGGTCGGTGAAATGGCAAATGAACTTCAATATCTCTAAGTATAGCGTGTTGAACGTAGGGCTACACAACCCCGAAAATAGATACAGCTTAGATAACTTGCTTTTAAAGAAAACTGAGTGCGAGAGAAACTTGGGAATTTTAGTGAGTCCGGACCTTAAAACCAGGAAGCAGTGCATTAGCGCCAGGTATAAAGCAAACAGAGCATTAGGTTTCATTGCTAGGACGGTAACAAATAGAAATGCAGAGGTAATTATTAAATCTATCTAGCGATGGTTAGACCCATCCTTGACTATGCGATACAGTTTTGGTGTTCGTCCTACAAAATGGACATCAATTCACTAGAATCAGCACAGAGAAGAATGACCAAAACAATACATGGACTCAGAAATTTGCCTTACGAAAAGATGCTTGGGCACCTTAACTTACACTCTCTGGAAAGACGCAGAGTGCGGGGTGATCTAATAGAAGTGTTCAAGTGGATCAAAGGCTTTAACAAGGGTGTTGCAAACAAAGTCATCATATTAAAACAACAGGGCAGGACTCGCAGTAATGGTTATAAACTGGACAAATTTAGATTTAAAAAGGAAATAGGCATGAATTGGTTTACTAATAGGGTGGTCGACGAATGAAATAAACTTAGTAACCGTGTAGTAAGTGCTGAAACTATCAGTTATTTTAAGAGACGATTAGACAATTTTATGGATGGGGATGACAGGTGGTGATGGATACGGAGCTGCCTAGTGTAGGCCTTATGGTCTCTTGCTCCTTCATTCTTATGTTCTTATGAAAACTTCATAAGTCTTCCTAAGAACCTTAGAGAGTTTGACATCAATGTGGTAAACACAAGTTCCATTAAAAAAATTATTATTAAAAATTCCCAAGGTGATGGGGTAGGCTGTGTTTACAGTATTGCTTGTCCTAAATATGATAAATGCTCTAGTCTGCTCTCTCAGACAATTTGTTCTCTCTCTGTCACTCAGCGTGATTTCTATTATTAATCTCTCCATTCTCCTCTATGCATTCCTTAGTTTGTCTCCATTGCTTTCGTCAGTTTCCAAATCTCACACTCGTAGATTATTACTGACAGAATGCATTGGTTGCAAATGTACGTTCCAAATATAAAGGTAGATAGCCTCTCAGTCTGCTCCGAGGCCTCAGCTAGTGAACTCGTTTGCTGCCGAGACATCAGCTAGCGAATACCTCTAGTTAAGTTTATTACTTCCTGTGTGATTTAGATAAACTACAGCATTGGCATGAAAAATGGCTAGCGAAATTTAGCACAAGTAAATACAAGGTTATACATATGAGTAAAAATAATAGTAAATACGGTTATAAGTTCTTTGGAAATTCGTTAACAAAAGTGGATAGTGAAAAGAATATCGGTGTGATTATCAGTAACAATCTCAAATCATCTAAACAGTGTATTTCAGTCTCTGAAAAAGCAAATAAGATTCTAGGACTGACTACGCGATAGTTTGATTTTAAAAGTACATCTCTCATTAACAAGCTATATAAATCGTTAGTTCGCCCATATTTGGAAATGCAGTTTACATATGGTCACCGAATCTTATTAGACATTGACAGATTGGAAAAAGTACAACGGCGAGCCACTAAACCGATTCCAAATATCAAAAATAAATCATACGAAAGTCAAATAAAACATATGAATATGTTTTCCCTAAAAAGCGTAGACTCAGAGATGACTTGATACAGATCTTTAAGATTACAACATCAAAAGTGACAAAATTTTCACACTGAATGAGAATACAACAAATAAGAGCCAGGAAATATATCTAATTTGGAAGTGGGTAGAAACAACTTCGCCAACCATGTAGGTAATGAATGGAATCAACTTCCTGCAGAGGCAGTTCAATATAGTTCAGTTCGAAGCTTTAAGATTTGTTTAGATAAGCACTTAAGCAAGATGCTGTAATACCTACAATTTATTTCATATTATTTGTTTATATTTATTTGTTATTGTTTGTCTGTTTGTTATTATTTGCTTGATTATTATTTATCATTACTTATCTATCAATTTATTATTATTTACTATTTAGCTGTTTGTTTATTTCTTATTTTTACCTATTTATTTGTTTATTTATTTATTTTATTATTGTTATTATAATTCTATTTATTTATCTATTTATTCATGTACTTATTTATTCATTCATTTATTCATTTGTCTATTTATCTATTTGTTTATCTATTTACTTATTTATTTATTTATTTATTTATTTATTTATTATTTACTTATTTGACATTATCATAATTTCTTCGCATCCGACCTAGTTATTGACCAAAAGATCTGTCGGCATGTTCTTCCTTTGTAATTCTTTGTAATCCTTACCAAAACTTTTCAACCAGTTGTAATACGCCTTTTTATTTTAGTATCATAATCTGCAGTGGGAAGCGCCAAGAAAATGAAAGAAAAATAAGAAAAGTGAGGAAAATGGAGGAGAAATAAAAGATGAGGTGAAGGCAGTTGTTAAGATTATAAGATTGGATGGGTGTCATGCAGAATGTCTAAAAAAGTGGAGGTACAGTGATGGTGGACTGGCTGGTGAGGTTATCTAATGTTTGTTTAAGACAGGGTAGAGTGCCGGAGGACTAGAGGAGTGCTTGTATAGTTCCACTTTACCAGGGAAAAGGGGAGTGTAGTAGTTTCAGAGAGATCACTTTGTTATGTGTAGTTGGGAAGGCTTATGGGAGGATTTTGACTGAGAGGATTAGGAGAGGAACAGAGGGAGTAATTGATGAGGAGCAGTGTGGGTTTAGGACAGGTATTGGTATTGTGGATCTGATTTTTGTGGTAAGACATATATGGGAGAAAGCTTTAGGAAAAGGTAAGGATGTTTTGGGGCTTTTAAGGATCTGAAAAAGACTTAGGACAGGGTAGGCAGGAAGGCACTGTGTGAGATATTGCAGATATATGGGATAGGAGGAAAGCTGTTAAGAGCAGTCAGGATTTTTTTTTTTTTTTTTTTAACGAGAGTAGCAGAGATTGTGTTAGAATTATAAATGGAGAGAGTGAGTGGTTTGAGGTAAAGGTGGGGCTTCGTCAGGTATGTGTTATGTCGCCCTGGCTGTTCAATTTATTCATGGATGGGATGGTGCGAGAGGTAAATGCAAGGGTAGTGGGTTAGGGATTGAAGATGGTTAAACAAAATGGAGAAAAGTGAGAGGTAATCCAGTTGTTGTTTTCTGACGACACTGCACTTGTAGCAGGATCAGAGGAGGGATTGAGGAAGCTAGTGACTGAGTTTGGGACGGTGTTCGAAAGAAGGATGTTGTAGATAAATATGGGTAAAATTAAGGTGATAAGATGTAAAGCAGAGTGACAGCAGACTGGAAGGACAATGGGAGCTAAAGGAGAGAGACTAGAGGAATTAGATAGTTTTAGATACTTAGGTGCGAATGTGGCGGAAAAAGTAGGAGTGGAGGTGGAGGTAAAATGGAGATTGAGAGAACCAAGTAAATGCCCTGGAGGATTAGAAAGTGTAATAAGAAATAGACGTTTGGGAATGTATGCTATGAGAAGATTGCATGGGTGTGCTGACAGTATTGTATAGGACAGAAACATGGACCATAAGAGAGGAAAAGAGGAGTTTGAATGTGTTTGATATGAGGTCCCTGTTGGACTTTGGGTTGCAAAGACTGAATATAGAAAATAATGGGAGCTGTGGCTTCTTTGCGAGCGGCTGGAGGTCAAGATAAAAGCCGTGCTCTTCTGAGTTTATTGTATAAAAAGCCCGCTCTCCGAAGAGAGCATTTCCTTATATACATTGATCGTGACAAGGTTGCCGACGAGGTAATTATTTACATAACCGCTGTTTCCAGCGAGACTAGAGATTTAAATAGGCTTACTTTGATTTACAATAACAAGGAGAAAGATTATACATTGATGTGTGATATTCATATAATGTGTTCGAGTTTTGGACAGGTGAAAAATAGTCTTAAGGAATATTTATCATTGAGTGGCAATATCATTGGTTTACAGGCATCAGGATTGGAGACAATTGTGCGTGCTGGGGTCATGAATTTGATAATGAGAACAATAGAACTTGACCGAGCTGCTTGAACCTCGTGGTCTCGTGCTCTGATTTCTGGTGCTGTGATATGCATGTGCATATGTGCACACATCTTGCTATAGAGAGCCGATAGACGAAGTGTAGATAATTAGATAGGTAAATTACGCTATCTAGAAGCTCTAGGAGTTGTCCAACATGGCTCGGCGTCGCTACATGTGTCCGGCCTCGCAACACATTCTGTCTTTGGATTTCCACATAAAACTTAGTGTCAAGGCTGTTAGTGGCTTTGAGTCATCATCGAGAGATAATACCCTGACGTGAGGTCGAGAGTGGAGAAAACAGTGTTGTATTCACCTATAGGGTATAGGGTGTCTTGCAGATGAGGTATCGGATATCTTTCAGGAATAGTGATTTTTTGAGCTCACGAAAGTCTACAACAGGGCGGAAGGAGCCATTGTTTTTTGGAACAACGAAGAAAGGAAAATTCCAAGGGGATAGACCTGGTTCTATCATGTCTTGGGCGAGCATGTCTGCAATGATGTTGTCAACAATGTTTCGTTTACTATGTGGTAGACAATATGCTGGTATGTACAATGGTTTTGTATGCTGTGGATGTCTGTGTGATATCTATATAATGTGTCCGAGTTTGGACAGGTGAAAAATAGCCTTAAGGAATATTTATCATTGAGTGGCAATATCAACGGTCGGCAGGCATCAGGGTTGGTGACAGCTGTGCGCGCTGGGGTCATGACCTTGATAATGAGAACAATAGAATTTGACCGCACTGCTTGAACCTCGTGGTGTCGTGAGTTCAAGACGACCATCTCGCTCTGATTTCTAGTGCTGCAATATGCATGTGCATATGTGCACACGTCCTGCTGTAGAGAGCCGATAGATGAAGTGTAGTTAGGTAGATAGGTAGATTACGCAGTCTAGAAGCTCCAGGAGTTGTCCAACATGCTTGAGAAATGTGATAGGGGCTGGATAGAGTGATAGGGGCTGGATAGGGGCTGGATAGAGTAAAAATGAGGGGGTGAGGAGGAGAACGGGGATGAAAATGCAGCTGGGAGATGTGGTTGATGAAGGAGTATTGGGATGTTTTGGACATATGGAAAGAATGAGTGAAGAAAGATTAGTAAAAGAGGTGTGGAATGCAGAGGTTGAAGGAGTAAACATGAGAGGGCGACCAAGAATGAGATGGATGGATGGGAGTAAAAGGGGCATTGGGACAGATGGGAGTTTGTGGGGGAAGGACTGAAGAGGACAGAAGATAGGGGTGAATGGAGAATAGTTGTGTATGGATGATGCTTTGATGCATGAGGGGAGTGGGTAGGGGATGGGGGATGAGGGAGTATGTATGAAAAGTAAATTGACGCAGTCCGAAGGGATTTCTCCACGTCTTCTCAATTTCTGCATGGGGGGACGGATAGGGGGTTAAAGCTTTAATGAAGCGGCCTTGCTGTAAATGTGCTGTATTTTGCGACACTGTTTCTGACCCTGGGCAGTGGGTGGGGTGTAGGGTTGACCCGTCATCTAGGAGAAGCTAAGAAAAGAGGAACGGAGGGGGGAGGATGGGGTGAAACGCGTGGAGATGGAGTGAGTGTGGATGATTTTTATGCCTTTGTTTTATTGGCTACCTCCCTTGTAAGGGGAGGAAAACCATTGGTATATGTATGTATCATAATATTTGGTTAAATTCACTATCTGGCCTTAATAGGTATACTCGGCAACTTCTTTAATACCCTCACCATCAATTACAATCTCCTTACTTTGAAATTTTGTGTTAAACATTACGTTGGTTTTACTGTTATTCATTTTTAAACCTATTTTGAGACTTTCCTTGTTCAGAACACTTATGAAAACTACGGTTCAGTATTTCAGAAATTACATTTGAGAAATTACTAAATGTAGTTGCTTAAGAAATACGATATCTTGAAGGCCTTCTGAACCGAAGACGTGATCCCTTGGATAGAGGTTTCCAAAAAAGAAGTCCTTCTTCGTCCTCAGCTCAGGGTAATCTGACTGTTCCGACGTTAGTGCGCACAGTGTACCAAGGGATTTTTACGAGTTCGAAAAGAGCTCAGAAGGCCACGGGTTGATATTTACTTTAAGTAATTTCTCAAAGTTAATTCCCGATTTATTAAATCAAAATAGTTACATAAATTTGATAAACAAAATAAAGATGGGGGGGAGTTTAATCGTATCTTATTTAAAGTTACAATAGATGTGGTTCGAAGTTTCAGGATAGGCTCCTGAATCGAAGAAAATAACACTTTGAGGGAAAGTTTCCCGAACTAAGGTAAACACTGAGATTCCCAATAACAATTACCACACACTCAGCATATCTTGCAAGTCTTCTGCCTTCTCTGAAATAAGAATAATGTCATCCGCAAATCTTAGGTAGTTAAAAAAATCGCCATAAAACTTCAAACTTTTCTCTTCCCAACTCAACCATCTGAAAATCTCTTGCAAACAAGCTGTAAATAAATTGGGTGAAATTGAATCACCTTGTTGTACTCCTTTCTCTATCTTGGTATTTCTTTGTATCTTTATGTAGTCGAATTACAACGGTACCTTTCGCATAAATATCTCCAAGAACCCTTACGATCTGTTCGCTTTTACCCTACTTGCGTAGAGAGTTTAGTATTGCTATTTGTTCTACCGAATCAAAGGCATTCTCGTAATCTACAAAAGCTAAAGTAAGAGGTATATTGTATTCTGTCGTTTTCTGAGTTAGTGGGTTCATCGACTGTAAATGGTCTAGAGTCAAATATCCTCTTCTAAAGCCTGCCTGTTCCCTTGGTTGGTTTACATCTAAAACTTGACTTAGTCTATTTATAAGGATCTTGGAGAATACTTTATATACATTTGACAGTAAGCTAATCGGTTGGTAATTACTAAGGTCCTCCTGCTTTCCTTTTTATGAAGCAAAATCACTATTGCATTGCACCAGTATTCAGAAACGCTTCCTTGGCGTAAGCAGTGGGTGTACAACTGAACTAAGTTATTATGAACTTCTTTCCCCGCGTCTTTCAAAAGATCTATAAATATACCGTCTTCTCCAGGTGCCTTTCCTCGTTTCATAATTTTTAGAGGAAATTCTACTTCTTCCTTTGTAACTTCTATTACACTCTTAACATCTATAGATGGATTTAATGACTCAACTACGGTCTTCGATAAGTAAAACTCCTAGTAAAATTCTCCCAATCTTTTCACCATTGTGTCTGCATTTGATGATCTCTTCATTTCTATAGTTTAATCATATAATTTGCTGTGCTGTCTTTCTAACGCACGTCTACGTTCGGTCTCTTTAACACTTTTACATTTCCGAATAGTTTACTCTATGTTATCTATGTTTCTCTTTCTTTTCTCTTATCTCTGCCTTATGTTCATAAGCTTGTTTAGTTCTACTCTCTCTATTTTGTCTCTCTTAATTTTAATCTGCATATTCCTTTTTCTTTAAATTAGGTCATTGTAACTCTGGAGTATTTGTTTTCACTAGCACCTTTTGTATTTTATACTTTCTCTGCTGATTACAAGAGTTGACAGCTATCCGAGAGTTGACACCTTGACGTAGTGGATAGGCTTGAGAATCTTAACGATAAAGAGGAAACCTCAGCAGTTTCACCCATATCGAACAGGTTTTGTAAGAAAGATGAGGCAAAGAGCAGTTCCACGTGCACACAGTCGCAGGACCCACTGCTAACTGGCACGTCCCTGATGGCAAACATGGAATATCCTCATAGATATATGGAGTACAGTCATAATGACGGCATGGATCATTGGGCACCCTATAGATATAAAGGGTTCTACCGGATGTACTGAATAAAGTGACACCAAAGAAATATTTCACCTGAGACCAGTTGGCAGGGAGGTGAAATTTTTTTGCCAGAAGTCTATAATTTCTTCTCGTACTAACCTGTCAGTCTGACAAATTACCAATTTTCTACTCTAACTATTTATCGCTATTTCCTTTTGTGGTATAAGAAAACGGAATCTGTGATGTGTTGGCCGATCAATTTACGGTAGTGCACAGGTTGGGATCAAAAGGCGAGCGTCCGTGTGCAAAATCATCAGCAGATTCCTTCGCGTCTCAGGATGATAAGCGGTTTAGGGATAAGTTCTCTTATACCCCCTCCTTCCTTCGATACATGTAGCTACTGTAAGAAACCTGGTTACCATATTTCTCGATGTCAAACTCCAGGCTGCAGATTCTCCTCATTCACTAACCAGCAAAAAGAATCATATAAACGTAGTTAATGAATGGAATAAACTTCCTGCAGAGGCAGTGCAATGTAGTTCAGTTCGAAGTTTTAAGATTCATTCAGATAAACATTTAAGCAAGATGCTGTAATGACTGCCATTTATTTTATATTATTTGATTATTTGTTTGTTATTATTTGTCTGTTTATTTATTATTTGCTTAATTTCCATTTATTATTGTTTATTTGTCAGTTTATTATTATTTATTATTTACCTGCTTGTTTATCATTTAACTATACCTATGTATTATTTATTTCATTGATTATTATTTATATTATTATCATATTTGTTATTTTATCTTTTTTTTATCATTTAGATATTTTTTCGCATCCGACCTAGTTATGAACCAAAAGGTCTCCTGTCGGCATGCTCCGCCTTTGTAATATTTTGTAATTCTTTGTCAAAGTAAATCCTCCTCAAGGAAAAGTCTATCTAATTCACAAGACCCTCCAAGACCCATGTCCCATGTTGTAGAGGCTGGATCTCAATCCCAGAAAGATCCTTTCCAATATTTCAAATCTCAAGGTGAAATCGTCCTCTCACGAATCTGTCCTTTTCTCCCCATTACTATACTTAAGGACACTGGTGCTGCTCAGTCCATTATCATAAAATCTGCTCTACCCAAGATTGGGACCAGAATCACTGGACCCAAAGTAACCATAAGTGATCTGTCTTCGGTTCAGTCCACAGAACTGATCAATGTATTCCTTAAGAGTACATTCTTTCAAAAGGAAGAGGAGATTGGTATCCGGCACAAACCCTTCCTATTCCAGATGTTGATCTTATCCTTGGTAACGATCTCGCCGGCTCCCTAATAGTCCCTTCGCCCGAGATAGTAAATCCTCCCTGTGACCTAAGCCCTTTTCTGGTAGAAGACCACTTGCATCCCGAAATCTTTCCTCTGTGTGCGATCACTCATTCACAAAATCGTTCTGTAGACCCCCACTGCCCAGTATATTTGATCTTCCTAACCAAATCATATCCTCTGAAAACCTATCGAGAGCTCAACTCGAGGATACCACCCTCCAAAACCTCCAGAGAGTAGCAGCCAGTTTCCGAGAAGATCACCTCTTCCCTGGATTCTACTACCAAAAGAGAATCCTAATGAAAATAACCTTCCCGTTCTAATCTCGATACTTGGGCCGAACGACACCAAATTGTCATCCCTCGTTCTATCCAACCCAGTATTATCCAGGTTGCTCATGGTGGTTCTGGGGGATATCTAGGTATTTGCAAGACCTACGATCGACTCAATGACCACTTCCTCTGGCCCGGTCTAAAGAAGACCGTCAATGATTACGTTAGGACATGCCATAGTTGCCAGATGGTGGGAAAACCCACCCAGAAAATCCCACAAGCTCCTCTCAATCCCATCCCCATCTCTGGTGAACCCTTTGAAAAGGTAATCATCGATTGTATGGGGCCATGGCCCAAGACAAAGAAAGGAAACCAATATATCCTCACTGTAATATGTCCGGTAATTAGGTGCCCTGAAGCTTTTCATTTGAAGAAAACTAATGCTCGAGTCATAGCAAATACCCTGTTAAACGTTTTTCACTCAAGTGGGTCTACCCAAAGAGATCCAATCTGACAGAGGAACAAATTTCACCAGTGAAATTTTTACCAGTGTACTAAAAGAATTACGCATTACCCAAACCCTATCCACCGTTTATAATCCTGAAACTTATGGCGCCCTTGAACGGTTCCATCAGACACTCAAGGCCATGCTTCGAAAAATTTGCTTAAATTCCCCCTCTGATTGGGATGAGGGACTACCCCTCATGTTATTTGCCGTAAAGGAAATCATACAGTCCTCGTTAGGGTTTTCTCCCTTCGAACTGCTGTACGATCGCCAAATAAGAGGACCCCTTAAGGTTCTTAAGGAACAGTGGTATCAAGAGGCTCCCCAACATCCCAAACAGATGATGAACCAGTATATTGATAATCTAAAACACACACTGAAAGTAGTCCGAAGCATTGCCTTAGAGAACTTAGCCGCGTCTCAAGCCAAAATGAAAACCCATTTTGACCAGAAAACCAAGGTTTGAACCTTTAAACCTGGTGATTAGGTACTCCTGTATCTGCCCATACCTGGAGCTACCCTCACCCAGAAGTTTCAAGGTCCCTATATATATTCTCGCCGCCTTAATCAACTCAACTACGTCGTTCTTACTCCTGACCGGCGAAAAGACTCCAAACTTGTTCATGTAAATCTGATGAAACAATACCTAAGGAGACAACCTGCTGATGACTCCCCGAGACCTATCCATTGTAACCAAAACCCAGAAGGTGAATCAATTCTCCCAGTACAAAATAACGATCCTACCATTCTCCAGCTTAACTCCTCCCTCCTCTCTAACCCATCCCCATTCCTTGCCCACTTAAACCAAAGACAACATGAGGATCTAAACTCTTCTATTCCAAAAACACCCTACCGTCTTCGCAGACCACCCAGGGTTATATACTACGGTTGAATTTCTTCCTAACACTTCTCCTATTCATCAGGCCCCTTATCGCCTCAACCCCCATAAACTCAAAATTATGAAGGCTGAGGTAGACTACCTGGTGGAACATCGTCTGGCAGAATCAAGATCCTCTCCCTGGGCATCCCCTACTCCTGTGGTCCCCAAAGAAGATGGAAGTTGGAGACACTGCGTGGACTACCGTAGATTGAACTCCGCTAAAGTGAAGGACCGTTACCCCTTACCCCGTATTGACACTCTAGTTGACAGGGAAGGGAATTCCTGTTTCATCTCCAAGATAGACCTAATCTAGGGGTATCACCAGATCAAACTGACTCCTGAAGCCCAAACTCTCTCCTCCTTTGTAACTCCTGATGGGAAGACCATCTCACCAGACTAAACTCCTTTCTAGACCGCCTCTCCACCGCAGGATTCGTAGTCAACTTGTCCAAATCAGAGTTCGGCAGAGCTACGATCACCTACCTAGGGCATGTGGTTGGCCGCGGGCTTTGCCGACCTAAGATGGCTAACATCCAGGCCATCCTCAACTTCCCTGTTCCAGTCAACCGGAAA
>NC_134816.1:15532959-15535459 GCF_046742065.1 Oratosquilla oratoria
GGAAATTGTTAAAGAAAATGGAGAAAAATGGGAGATGAGCAAGTTGTTGCGTACTGACGACACTGCGCTTGTAGCAGAATCAGAGGAACGATTAAGAGAGTTATTGGCAGAGATTGGGAAGGTGTGCGATTGAAGGAAGTTGAAGATAAATGTGGGTAAAACTAAGGTGATGAGATGTACAAGGGGACAGGATGGCAGCAAATTGGAAGTGAGTATTGAGGAAGAGAGACCGGAGGAAATCGATATCTTTAGATACTTGGGTGCGAATGTGGCAGGAAAGGGAGGAGTGGAGGTGGAGGTAGAATACATATTAAGAGAAGCAGGTAAATGTCTTGGAGGATTAAAAAGTGTAATGATAAATAGACATTTGGGAACTATGCTAAGAGGAGATTGTATAAAGGAGTGACTGTGCCCGACAGCACTGTATGATGCAGAAACTTGGGACATAAGAGAGGAAGAGAGGAGACATTTGAATGAGTTTGAGATGAAATGCCTGAGAGGTATGTTGACGGTTACTAGGCTGGATAGAGTGAGAAACGAGGAGGTGAAGAGGAGAACGGAGGTGGAAAGGAAGTTGGGAGATAGGGTTAATGAAAGAGTATTGAGATGGTTTGGACACATATTAAGAATGAGATGAAAAAATATTAGTAAAAGGAGGTGTGGAAGGCAGAGGTGGAAGGAGTGAATATGAAGGAACGACCAAGGATGAGATGGATGGATTGGGTAAAAGAGGCATTGGGGAAGAGGGGAATGTTTGTTGAGGAAGGAAGGGAGAAGACAGAAGATATGGTGAGTGGTGATTGGTTTGTGTATGGATGGTGCTGTGATGCATGGAAGGGAGTGGGCGAGGGATGAGGGTGAGGGAGTACGTGCGAATGCTATTTTGACGTAGACCAAAGGTATTTCCCCCCGTCTTTTCTTTTTCTGCATGAGGGGACGCAGAGGGGTTGTCGCCGATTAATGAAGCGACCTTGCGACGGATGTGCTGTGTCTTACTATATTGCTTCTGACACAGGGCAATAGGCGACATGTAGGGATGACTCGTCATCCAGAAGGAGGCAAGAAAAGATAGAGGGTGGGGTGGTGAGTTGGAATTGAGTATGTGGGGATGAAATGGTGAGAGTGAATTTATGGCTTTGACTTTGGCAAAAAAATAGAATATATGAATAGATAGTCTCGTACAATATGGTCATGTCTGTCTCTCGGCTTCGGCTAACTTGTTTAAGAAAGAGAAAAAAGACATAAAGCGAATAGAAAAGTGAAACAAGTAAGTCGTATGCCGTTTACCCATCTCTATCAGATGGCTTCAGTTTTCCTTTTAGAAAAACAGGTTTATGAATAAAAATAAAATCAGATATATAATGCGAAGTCTCGTATCGTCTACTACCTCTTTTTCAAGAGAGAGAGAGAGAGAGAGAGAGAGAGAGAGAGAGAGAGAAAGAGAGTGCTCATAACGTCTGGCTATGTCTACCACTCGACTACTTCCATCACCATAACGCAGCAGACACATAACCGGTGAGGCATCATCGTAAAACGGTGGAGGCGACATCAGTAAATAACTTACCCCTCCACCCCTCCACCCGTCCACCTCTATCTTCTCCACTTCTCTACTCCATCAATTCAGCCACCACAGCCTGTGTCTTAGCCTCTTCCATTGACTTCAAGGTTCTCAGTTTTTTTCAATATAAATACCACTGTCGCCATTCCCATCACCACCATCGCCACCACCAACGCCGCCGCCGCCACCACCACCATCACCATCACCATCATGATCACCGCTACCACCAATAATATGTTCAGATCAAGACCTGAAGGAAGTAAACAACACCGCCCTTCTATGGATATAGTAATGGCGCGATAACATATGATGATCTTCATCATCATAATTATCATCGACTCAACCACCTCCAAATCCTATGTTATAATCATCACGCCCAGCGCTAGTAATCTTGTGTCGACCTTTACGACCTTCGTCACCAACACCAACCTCATGGCTTTCACCACCAACCGATCTAGAGAAAAAGCTCTCCGTCAGTAAACGCAGCAACAGCTGGTGGTGCAATTGCCACTTGCATTGCCACCGTCACAGTGAAATCGCTCATCGTAATCGCCATGCGTGCTAAGCACCATTAAATTCACTTCTGCTCCGCCACTGCCACCGTCGCCGCCGCCGCCACCGACATCGCCAATGTCACCACCATCTTCCCCACCTCCAACACCACTATCACCACCGCTTCCCCTACCCCACCTCATCATTCGTTCGAGCTAACTTACCTGCCCAATTCCACTCCCTCTCTTTTACCGCCTCCTCAATATATTTCACTCCAGTCTGCTCTCTAACCCATCTTACTCTCTTACGGACTCAGCGCTATTCCCAACATAGATCTCTCCATTCCAAGTCTCACATCCGTAAATTATTGCTGGTATTATACATAGATTGTGATGATGATATGATATGGTTTAACGTCACACACACACACACACCCCTATCGGGAGGCTA
>NC_134816.1:15542959-15567959 GCF_046742065.1 Oratosquilla oratoria
AACCTGTGAAAAGTCTAGGGTAAACTTACTCACCACGGTAAATATAACAAAAGAAAAAATTAAAAGGTGTATAGACAAACTCAATGTTAATAAAACACCAGGGCCTGATGGTTGGCATCCAAGAATCTTAAAGGAAATGAAAAATGAGATTGTTGTTCCATTAGAAATTATTTACAAGAAATTCATCATATCCGGAGATGTCCCAAGAGAATGGAAGCTAGCTAACGTTACTCCAATATTCAAAAAAGGTGACAAAAAGAATCCAAATAATTACTTGCCTATAAGTTTGACTTCAATCGTAGGAAAAATGATGAACACTATCATCAGAGATGCTGTCGAACATCATTTAGAAAGTAAATGTTTGATAAATGATGGCCAGCATGGTTTCAGACGGAAAAGTTCTTACTTGACTAACTCACTCGAATTGGACATCATAGTTATCTCGATTTATGACAAAAGAAACAATATAGATTTAATATATCTAGATCTGCAAAAAAATTTGTCACCATCCCCCACGAAAGACTACTTACTAAATTAGCTTCACACGGAATAAGTGGTAGCCTATTAAGTTGGACTAGTAATTGGTTGAATGATCGAAAACAGAGAGTTGTTTTAAATGGAAAACTTCTGGATGGAAAAATGTTACAAGTGGAGTTTCTCAAGGTTCCGTTCTCGGGCCACTTCTATTCATAGTATATATAAATTATATAGACCATAGACTAAAATCTACTGTTTCCAAATTTGCTGATGATACAAAACTCTGCGTAATGGCAAATGATCACTTAAACCAATTAGATATTCAGCAATGGTCTGAAAAGTGACTAATGAAATTTGACACAAATAAATGAAAGTTAAAGCACATAGGTAAAAATAACAGTAAGTTATTTGGAAATTCGTTAACAAAAGTGGATAGTGAAAAGGATCTCGGCGTAATTATCAGTAACGATCTCAAATCATCCAAGCAGTATATTTCAGCCTGAGAAAGCAAATAAGATTCTAGGATTGATTGCGTGATCTTTTGACTTCAGAAGTCCATCACTCATTAACAAGCTATATAAATCGTTAGTTCGTCCATATTTGGAATATGCTGTTTCCGTATGGTCACCGAATCTCATTAAAGATATTGACAGATTGGAAAAAGTACAACGGCGAGCTACAATACTGATTCCAAATATCAAAAATAAATCATACGAAAATCGACTAAAACATATGAATCTGTTTTTTCTTAAAAAAGCGTAGACTCAGAGGTGACTTGATACAGGTCTTTAAGATTCTAAGGGGAATTGACAACATCAAAAGGGACAAAATATTCACACTGAATGAGAATCAGACAAGAAACAATGGTCTCAAATTGTCCGGAAATAGATAATTTGGAATTGGGTAGAAACAACTTTGGCAACCGTGTAGTTAATGAATGGAATAAACTTTCTGCAGAGGCAGTGCAATGTAGTTCAGTTAGAAGTTTTAAGAATCATTTAGATAAACACCTAAGTGAGATGCTGTAATGACCATAATTTATTTGATATTATTTGTTTATTTATTTTGTTCTCATTTGTCCGTTTATCTGTTATTATTTGTTTGATTCTCATTTATTATTAGTTATGTCAATATATCATTATTTACTATTTACCTGTTTATTATCTAACTATACCTATGCATTTATTTGTTTTATTTATTATCTACATTATTTTTGTTTTTATTTATTAATTTATTTGCTTATCATTATTATGATTTTTTTGCATCCGACCTAGATATGGACCATAAGGTCTCCTGTCGGCATACTCCGCCTTTGTAATCCTTTGTAAAGGTAGACCGCGTTTTCATACCTCTTGGTGTTTCTTCAGTGGCAAGTAAAAATCTAAAGGCTAATCTGGTGTATGGGGATTATATACTCGGGTGGGGGATTTTGGCAGGTAGTGGAGTGGAAGGAGGTTTCAACAAGGTTGATGTGGATGAAGGTGAAGCTGGGAAGGGAGATGTGGGTTTTTGTAAATGCATATGGACCTGATAGTGAGAAGAGCGTAGAGGAAAGGGAGGCTTTTTGGGTAGATATAAATGAGTGCATAGAGGGATTAGGGAGAAATGTCAATGTAGTTGTATTGGGAGACCTTAATGCTAGGGTAGGAAATGAATCAATAGACGGAGTGATTGGGAAATATGGAGTTCCAGGTAAAAATCGTAGTGGAGAATTTATGGTGGAGATGTGTCTTAAAAGAGAGTTGATGATAGCAAATACAGTATTTAGGAAGAAAGTCAAGCATAAGTACACATGGGAGAGGGTGGTGGATGGAAGGGTGGTAGATAGAGCGTTAATGGACTATATAGTGGTCACCAGGAGTATGGTAGGAAAAGTTAAGGATTTACATGTTTTAAGGGGAGAGAGTGGGGGAATATCAGATCATTTTCTAGTGGAAGGTAAATTGAGAATGTAGAATAGGTGGAGAAAAATGAAAAGGGCAGAAAGTAGGGAGGTACTTAGAGTGAACTGCTTAAATGAGAAAAAAGGTGAATGAGTATAAGAAGAAGCTGAAAGAGGAGTGGGAGGGAGTAAAGGATAGAGTAGAGGTAGGTGTGGAGGAGGAATGGGGATGGTTTAAGGAGGGATTCATAAGGTGTACAAAGATAGTGTGTGGAACAAGGAGGGCGGGAGAAAATAGAAGGAAGGGTAGTGAGTGGTGGGATGAGGAAGCAAAGAAGGTTGTCGAAGAGAAGAAGGAGGCATTCATAGATTGGTTACAAATTAGGACGAAGGAATCGTATGAGAGGTACAAAGTAAGGAGAAGCGAGGTTAAGCGTAAGATAAAGGAAGTAAAGAGGAGAGCAGATCTGAAATGGGGAAAGAGTATGATAGAAATTTTTTAAAGCAATAAAAAGATGTTTTGGAAGGAAATTAAAAGAAAAAGAGAAGGCGAATCAAATAGAGAAGAAAAGATAAAAGGTGCAGGTGGAGAGATGATAATAGAAGAGAAGGCAGTGAGAGGAAGGTGGGCAGAGTATTTTAAGGAGTTGCTAAATGTGAAGGAAGATAGGGAGGGAAAGGTGGTTGCAGTGGGAAGTGCTACAAAAATGACCGTTATGAGTGAGCAAAAAGGAGGAGAAATAGGGAAGGATGAAGTGAAGGCAGTTGTAGTTGGATGGTTGCCATGCAGAATGTCTGAAGAAAGGGGGTACAGTTATGGTGGTGAGGTTATTTAATGTTTGTTTAAGAGAGGGTAGAGTGCCGGAGGACTGGAGGAGTGCCTGTATAGTTCCGCTTTACAAGGGAAAGAGGGACAAGTGTGAGTGTAGTAGTTTCAGAGGGATCAGCTTGTTGAGTGTAGTTAGGAAGGCTTATGGGAGGGTCTTGATTGAGAGGATTAGGAGAGGAACAGAAGGAGTAATTGGTGAGGAACAGTGTGGGTTTAGGACAGGTAGGGGTTGTGTAGATCAGATCTTTGTGGTAAGGCAGATATGTGAGAAAGCTATAGGAAAAGATAAGATTTTTTTTTTTGTGTGTTTTATGGATCTGGAAAAGGCTTACGATAGGGTGGACAGGAAGGCACTGTGGGAGGTACTGCAGATATATAGGATAGGAGGAAAGCTATTAAGAGCAGTCAAGAGTTTTTACGAGTAGTAGAGCTTGTGTTAGGATTAGAAATGGAGAGAGTGAATGGTTTGAGGTAAAGGTGGGACTTCGTCAGGGATGTGTTATGTCACCCTGGCTGTTCAATCTTTACATGGATGGGGTGGTGTGAGAGGTAAAGGCAAAGGTAGTGGGTCAGGGGTTGGAGATGATTAAAGAAAATGGAGAAAAGTGGGAGGTGAACCAGTTGTTGTTTGCTGGCGACACTGCGCTTGTAGCAGGATCAGAGGAGGGATTGAGGAAATTAGTGACAGAGTTTGAGAAGGTGTGTGACAGAAGGAAGCTGAAGATAAATGTGGATAAAAGTAAGGTGATGAGATGTACAAAGAGAGAGAATGGCAGCAGGCTGCAAGTAAGCATAAAGGGTGACAGACTGGAGGAAGAGAATAGGTTTAGATACTTGGGTGCAAATGTGGCAGGAAAGGGAGGAGTGGGGGTGGAGGTAGAATGTAGATTGAGAGAAGCGAGTAAATGCCTTGGTGGATTGAAAAGTGTAATGAGAAATAAACATCTGGGAATGGATGCTAAGAGGAGGTTATATGAAGGAGTGATTGTGCCAACAGCATTGTACGGGGCAGAAACATGGAACATGAGAGAGGAAGAGAGAAGGAGTTTGAATGTGTTTGAGATGAAATGTCTGAGAAATATGATAGGGGTTACTAGGCTAGATAGAGTGAGAAATGAGGAGGTGAGGAGGAGAACAGGGGTGGAAAGCGAGCTGGTAGATAGGGTTGATGAAAGAGTATTAGGATGATTTGGACACATGGAAAGAATGAGTGAAGAAAGATTAGTAAAAGAAGTGTGGAAGGCAGAGGTGGATGGAGTGAATATGAGGGGGCGTCCTAGGATGAGATGGATGGATGGGATGAAAGGGGCATTACAAAAGAGAGGAATGTCTATTAAGGAACAACGGGAGAAGACAGAAGATAGGGGTGAATGGAGAGGGGTTGTGTATAGATGATGCTGTGATGCATGAGGGGGAGTGGGTGGGGGATTGGGGGTGAGGAAGTATGTATGAGAAAAAAAAATTGACGCAGCCCGAAGGGATTTCTCCCCGTTTTCTCCTTTCCTGCATGGCGGGAAGAGAGCTTGGGTCACCGAATCTATGAAGCGGCCTTGCTGTGGATGTGCTGTGTCTTGCGACACTGCCTCTGATCCAGGGTAGTGGACAGAAGGCAGGGATGACCCATCATCCAGTGGGTGCCAAGATAAGAAGGAGGGAGGAGGGTGGAGGGGAGTGGAATGTATAGGAAATGGAATGAGTGGGAGTGGTTTCTATGCCTTTTTCTTTTTGGCCACCCCCCCCCGGTGTAGGGGGAAAAAGCCTTTGGTATATGTATGTATGTACAATTGTAATACCTGCGTGCATAAAGCACAAGAGTATTATTATGAAACTATTTGTAGAAATTACAAACATGAGGGTCATAATGAATATCATTGTAGAAACCCACCTTTCTGTATGTATCTTCAGAGGATTAGTCATAGAACACATAAATGTAGAAATTGTCTAAACGCCCCGAAGCAAGAGGAAAATTCCCAAACATGAAATAGGAGAACACTATAGAGCTACTGTTACGGACGGGCTGGTTATGTGAACAGACGTTACGTATAACGGATAAGTGCTTAAGAACCAGCTCACTTCTAGAAGCCACTGTAGGACTGAATTATCTGGTCAGCGCCTAGATAATTCGTAAGACTAGAAGTAACAAAGAAGATTCCAGGAAAGGAATATTAAACTAGCAGTAAAACTTATAAACGAAATTATTAACATGATAATATCTACAGGCAATAATAAACACAAAAGAGAATGGGCAGTTGGGCCAATGGGACCGTTACATGAATACAAGAATATGGAAACTATCGTTCAAATACGAAGTACAAGATACGTATACAATATGGTACTAAGTACAAAGAGGTCAGGAACATATGTATCAAAGAAGTAGTAAGTACAAATACAAGTATAATGCAATGCGAACATATATAAGATAAGTAGTGGAGGCAAAAAGAGGTGATCACTTCACACGAATCGTCTCATGAGTCCAAGCTACAAGAAGTCTTATCAAGAGAGCAAATTGCGAGAAATGTCAAGGTGTGAGTGGTTTTCACAGCTTATATACCCACGGACCGGAAGTGGGATACTTCAAAAGAAGGGTGCGGGCGAGCGCAGAGGAGGGGAGAGAGTAATTTGTCACACGTCAACTTGGATAGTTTTAAGACCCTCGGCTTTGAACAATCTACTTATTTAGTAACTGTCAAATATGTGCGCTCTGAATTACCTTAGGGACAAACAGCGAGGGCTGAACTATTTCGGATTACTTTGCTTGTCTGTTTGTTCTACTTACATCAAGAGTGCGCAAACAATTTCTGCACGTAGGCAAGATTACATACAGTGGACGGGCGTTACTACTTACAGTGTTACAATACATACATAGACAAGAAATGAACATTTTTATACATAATACAAAGAACACACAATTATATGACATAATAATTACATATATGACGTAATATCTAATATTACGTTACACTACCCATAGCAATATACATAGACAGTATTGTGTTAGGTATAAGAGTGATAGAAGGGTAAAAGAAAAATCCAACATCAAAGATAGTTGTAAATTGGAAGGACTTCTGTAGGACTTTTCATTGGTGGAAGATTGTTCAATAAACCTATTCAAATATCTATTGGTACAGGATCTGTAGTTAATGTTATAACTAGTAGAGTTTTAAACCAGTTGAAATCGAGAATGAAAACCTAAGAACCAATCCATTACTTATTGCAAGGAGAAACTGGAAATCAGTTAAAACATTAGGTAAGGTTGAATTACAACTCATCTTATATAAAAATGAGCATTCACACATTCCAGTGAAAGTTGTAGAAAAATATGTTTTCCCAGGAGATTTACTGATAGGATTTGCAACTATGAGAAAAGAGAACACGATCTTAGTGAAATCTCAGTTAATCTCATTTTTAAATCAACCAGACTTAAGGGCCAGTGACAGGAATCAAAGAATATCTAGAAATAGATAGGAAATATAACAATTATATTCTAAATAGCAAGGCCGAGCGGTCCAGACCAACAGAAAATAAAATCTCACATAGTGAACCCAATTCAGATGTTCAAGAAATCCCAGAAATTACTCATTCATCAACGTCAAATGAAGCTTTGGTAATTGTGGAAGGTGGCGTAATAAAGTCGATATTATTACACTCTAGAGCAATTAACAAGGTAAAAGTGCAGCTGAAAGGAGTCATTGTAGACTCTGAAATTTTAACCATCCCAGAATCAATTAGATTCAAAGGTTTGAAATCGGACTCAGGAATTTATAAGTCAAATAATGATATGGTAAAAATATTAGTGATTAGTACTTTGAATAAAGACAGCCTTAAGAAAATGTACACAAATAGGATATTTTCAGGTTTTTACAAAGCCCATTAGGATTTTAAATGAGAGTACTGAGGAGGTGGAATTACCCATTTCATCAATCTGTTCAGTTCAGGAAGAAACCGAGTTGGGAAAAAAATATAATAATCAACTAGGACCTACTAGTTGTCCTTAGTTGAATGTCTAAGAGGCTGGTAGATGTACACAAGTATGTAGATAGACGGCTAGGTGGCGATAATTTAATTTTTACGAGTTAGATTTTTTGAAAACAATAGCTGCGAAGAAGTTGCATAATCTCGCTCGGCATCTAAAGTTTATAAACAGCAGCTATGGTACAGATTTTAATGCTGAGGTGACACTATGTTAACTAAGCCATTCCCCTTCGGTGTTGAGATTGCTTGTGTAAGCAGTATTACTTATGACGTTGAAATAGTCTTTGTGATTCTAGAAGGGTGGAGAAAAAAAAATATTGGTACATGGGATAAGAGTCACGCCATTAGGGGAGGAACTTATTTGTAACATTCAAGATTATTGGATGAATTAAGCAGTGACTTCGAAAAAGAGGTGGCTTAGTGAGTGGATTGGGGATCCCAGTTGGTAGTCCTCTTGTGTACCTATGACAATAATGTTGTAGAGAATTAGTGAAGAAAAGAAGAACAAGAAGAACAGTAAACAGAATTAAACCAGTAATTAAGGAGAGACCGGAACTGAAAGTAATGGGGTCGACAGTGGTGGCAGCTAGGGACGAACGGAGTGAATAACACGCTCCAAAGTAACTACAAGACTGGTGCGTGCAGCAAACTACAAGACTGAGTGCAAGATAAATCTACAAGTGTACGGGTACACCAACCACAAACACGACCGCAAGCACAACCACGCGTATGCTGGATCCAAGGGACGACAAGACGAGGAACGAGGGGTCTACAACAATAAGAGGAACTAACACTACGCGTGAGCATGGTACAGCGAGCTACGAGGAACGAGGGAACGAGCAACTACGAGCAACTACTACGAGTAAACGAGGTACAGCGAACTACGAGGAACGAGAGGATGAGCCACTACAAACAATCATGAACAAGGACTGACGAGGGACAACGAGGTTGACGTACATGGAAGCAGTCAATTCAAATCGACTTTAAAAACACTGAAGGTATGACCACTAACACAAATGTATTAAGGCACGAGGTTCATACCTCAAATATTAATATTCCCAAGTTCACAGGTGATGAAAACACCTTGGGAGTTAATAGGTTTCTTTGTTTGTTTCATACAGTAATTGTAAGCAAAAATTTAAAAGATGGAAAAAGGAAAATAGAAATTCTAAAAGAGAATGTAGATCCTTAGAAGGGTATAACTAGGATCAACCAATATGAAGCTTATAATAAGGCATTCATTAAACATTTTATGTCAAAGTGTGATTAGAATCCTATCAGGTCTTTGGTTAGAATGATAAAGAAAGTAAAAACAAATGAGTCAGACACAGAATACTTAGCAAGATTAGACAGATGGTCAAAATATATGAATTCTATCTTGAAAGATTCAGACTGCATAGAAAGATCTAGTGATAAAATGAAAACTTCTCAGGCAATCAAATTGATCACATTTGCATTGTTAACAAATTGCCCAGATGAATTAGCGGCAGAAAAGATGTATAAAGATCTCAAGCCAACTATGAATTTAGGAAAGGTAGAATATCTTCATCATGGGTATAGTAAATCTAAAGCGATTGGTCCATATGTGATGACAGTGGGACAACAGAAAGAAACTAGGAACTCTAGAAGTGATTATAGAAATAGAGAATCTTAAGATAGAGTTACAAGCACTTCAAAGGATGCTAGAGTTGTATGTTACAATTAAAATATTTGGGGGTATAAAGCACAAGACTGCTATTATGGAACTATTTGTAGAAATTGCAAATATGAGGGTCATGGTGAATATTATTGTAGAAACCCACCTTTCTGCATGTATCATAAAAGGATTGGACATAGAACACATGAATGTAGAAATTTTCGTATGCACAAAATATATATATATATATAAAAAAGGAAAAAACCCAGGCACAGAATAAAACAACACTACAGAACTCCCCATAGAAATAGACATAGAGAGTATTGTGTTAGGGATAAGAGTGATAGAAAAGTGAAAGAAAACTCCAACATCATATATAGTTATGAACTGACTATAACAATTGGAAGGACTTCTGTAGGACCTCTCGTTGGTGGTAGAGTGTTCAGTAAACCTATCCAAACACTTATTGATAAAAGGATCTGTAGTTAATGTTATAACTAGTAGAGTATTAAACCAATTGAAACCATGAGTGAAAATATTGGAACCAATCCATTACTCATTGCAAGAAGTAACTGGAAGTCAGTTAAAACAATAGGTAAGGTTGAACTAGAAGTCATCTTATATACAAATGAACATTTGAACATTCCAGGGATAGTTGTAGAAGTATCTGTTTTCCCAGGAGATTTATTGATAGAATTTGCCACTATGAAAAAAGAGAACATGGTCATATGTCCTGCTGACTTAGGCATCTTAGTTAAATCACAGTTAATCCCATTTTTAAATCAACCTGACTTTAGACCAGTGACAGGAATCAAAGAATATCTAGAAATAGATAGGAAAGATAACATTTATATTTTAGATAACGAGGCCGAGAGGTTCAGACCAACAGAAAGTAAAGTCACATATTGTGATCCAAACTCAGATGTTTAAGAAATCCCAGAAATTACTAATTCATCAACTACAAATGAAGCCTTGCAAATTGTGGATGGTGGCATAATAAAGTCGATGTTATTACACTCCAGAGCAATTAACAGGGTAGGGTTGCTGTTGAAAGGAGTCACTGTAGACTCTGAAATTTTAACCATCCCAGAATCATTTAGATTAAAAGGTTTGGAATTGGACATGGTAGAAATATTAGTGATTAGTACTTCAATGCTATGAGGTTAAGTTTGAATATATTCTGGGTAGAATTAATGTTGCAGCAGATGCACTTTCTAGAAACATTAGCCAACCAATTACAGGGTTGATAAATTTGTTTGCAGTATGGAAGAGCCAGTAACCTTAGATGAGGAAATTATAATAATGGAACAGATGAATGATAAGACATGCGACTCATTAGCCCAGTATTTCATGAACCCAAGAAGAAATCCTCCAAGACTACCAAAAGGGTATAAGATAGAGGAATTTCATTTGACTAATGAAATTTTGTATAGAAAAACAGTTGTAAGTGGGAAAAAAATTTCTAGAGGCCCAGTGAATCAGTTGGAAATACCACAAACTCTTGTACAAGAGGTATTGAAGTTACTTCATGATAGTGATTGTAGTTCACATCCAGGGAAGGATAAAACTTATAGACAAGCACAACTTAAATACTTATGGTCAGGTATGAAGAAAGATATATATGGTTACATAGAATTTTTTTTGTTGAAATGTGCTAAGGTGAAAGGAATACACCAAAACCTGCTCCTATGTTGTCATATCCCATTCCGCAGAAATCTTTGGAAAGAGTTCATATAGATGCATTGGAGTTACCTATGTCTGAGAATAGACATAAATATGTATTTGTTGTCATTGACTTTTTCAAGATTTTGTATTTTATAACCTATTCCAAATAAAAAAGCTGAAACAATTGGTTCAGTAATCTATGATCAGATAATCTGTATTTTCACTATACATCTAAGATCTTAGTTTCAGATAATGGAACTGAATTTGATAAAGTCTTGGAAGAATCATGTAGATTATTTAAGATCCAAAAGATCAACAGTTTAGGGAATCATCCTCAGAGCAATTGAGGACAAAATATAACTTTAGAAAGGGATGCCGGACAGAAGGTCAATGAACGACGGGAGGCCGGAGTGAAACGCTGTGACATAGGGGGACAAAGAGTACAAAAGGGATCAGATGACCGCGAGCGACCAGATGTCCGTGATGGGGAAATGTTGATTTTGATGGGAGAAATGTTAATGAGCCATTGAATGTCAATGAAGAACCAAATATCAATATAGAGCAAGGTGTCAATAAAAAACAAATTTATAATATAAGGCATGATATTGAAACTCAAAACGTGTCAAAAAGAAATAATCACGAGTATCTTAAAACCATCTACTTTAATGCTCGTAGTATTAGCAACAAATTTCAAGAAATACAGGCGTATGTCAAAAGCGAAAGTCTCGATATGATAGGAATAACCGAGACATGGTTAGATGGTAAAGAGTTTGAAGCTGAATTTAGTATTGCGGGATTTGAATATTTTCATCAAGATAGATTCCCAAGAAAGGTGGGGGTGTTCTGTTGTACGTTAAAAACAATGTCCATGCTTGTGTTTTAGAGAAAGTGAAAGAGGATGCATATGATAGTTTGCGGGTAGAATTAACCTAAACAAATGGACAAGAAATTAATGTAGGTGTAATATATAGACCAAAGACATTGTCATAGTACAGTATATATAAATTATATAGACCATAGACTAAAATCTATTGTTTCCAAATTTGCTGATGATATAAAAATGTGCGGAATGGCAAATGATCACTTAAACCAATTAGATATTCAAGAAGATTTAGATAAATTACAGCAATGGTCTGAAAAATGGCCAATGAAATTTAACACAAGTAAATGCAAGGTAATGCACATAGGTAAAAATAACAGTAAGTACGATTACAAGTTATTTAGAAATTCGTTAACAAAAGTGGATAGTGAAAAGGATCTCGGCGTAATTATCAGTAACGATTTCAAAACATCCAAGCAGTATATTTCAGCCTTTGAGAAAGCAAATAAGATTCTAGGACTGATTGCGCGATCTTTTAATTTCAAAAGTCCATCACTCATTAACAAGCTATATAAATCGTTAGTTCGTCTACATTTGGAATATGCTGTTTCCGTTTGCTCACCGAATCTCATTAAAGATATTGACAGATTGGAAAAAGTACAATGGCGAGCCACAAAACTGACTCCAAATATAAAAAATAAATCATACGAAAATCGACTAAAACATATGAATCTGTTTTCCTTAAAAAAGTGAGGACTCAAAGGTGACTTGATACAGTTCTTTAAGATTCTAAAGAGAATTGACAACATCAAAAGTGACAAAATATTCACACTGAATGAGAATCAGACAAAGGAATAATGGTCTCAAACTGTCCGGAAATAGATTTAATTTGGAAGTGGGTAGAAACAACTTGGCCAACCGTGTAGTTAATGAACGGAATAAACTTCTGCAGAGGCAGTGCAATGTAGTTCTGTTCGAAGCTTTAAGAATCAATTAGGTAAACACCTAAGCAAGATGCTGTGATGACTATAATTTATTTTATATTGTTTGTTTATTTTTTTTACAATTTGTCCGTTTGTTTATTAATATTTGCCGTATTCTCATTTATTATTAGTTATATGTTAATTTATTTATTATCATTTACTATATACCTGTTTGTTTATTATCTAACTGTGAATGTGTATTTATTTATGTATTTTGTTCATTATTTACATTATCATACTTTTTATTTATTCATTTGTTTATTTATCATTATTATGATTTTTTCGCATCCGACCTAGATATGGACCAAAAGGTCTCCTATCGGTATGGTCCGCCTTTGTAATCCTTTGTAAATAAGAAAATCATTACATGTCTTAGAGGTATGATAAGTCCTAAGAGTATAACTTGGGATACTTGGATTCCTTGTGTTAAACATACTCTGAACATCCAAATTAACATAGCAACAGGTAAAATACATCATGTTATATTTAGGGAGGACGAATTCTTTCATATGAAATCTTGGTTGCAGAGCAGAAACCTGTGTATAACATAGATGACTACATCTCAAACAGGATACATACATTTCAAGCTATCTGGTAATTGATTTTGCCGGTGGAAATAAATGCAATACCTTACACTTAGAAACTAGGGAAGTATCAATTAATCACTTAGATGATATAAATGAAGGTTAGGATACAATTTGATGATGACGATACATGTGACACCCAGTGTATGATTTATCAAGAGTCTTTAAATTCAAAGGAGTATGGGGAATATGTTGATAATATTACACGGGAATTGGATATTAATTTTGATTAACTTTACTGATAGCATTCACATTGTCGAAATGTATAATGCTTGATTGTGATGGGAGATCTGAGCTACTGGAGCCTTGGTGTCAAACAGATGTGCTACTTGGATCCCTGGACGTACATGAAGACTAAGAACCTTGCCAATATATAAGGACAGTGTCAAAAAGTATTGAACGATATTTCTTTGTGAAGCATTGAAATTTCTTATGCAGTATGTGTCTTAGACAAAAAGTGAAATAAGTGTGTGTGAAGCAAATATGAAATTATGCAGATACACTACAAATACTAACAATTCACAATCTTTGAAAAGATGAAAACATTCTCCATTGAAATCTAATGTTGCTGTTCTTAATCAAAATTCGCAATCAGAAGGAGAAAGACATTAAATACTGTTTGACATTTTTCTGGTTTTATTATTGGAAATATGATGTTGCTGTTCTTAATCAAAATTCACAATCAGAAGGAGAAAGACATTAAATACTGTTTGACATTTTTCTCGTTTTATTATTGGTAGTAGTGATTTTTGTAAATATATTTTTGACATTGAATTTATATCTGTGTTATGATTATTTTGCCTTATGTCTTTTTTATGCTACTGGCATTTATAAATTTTGGAAGGGTTACTTATTTCTTTGTTATGTGTGGCATATGTTTTGATGACACCATTCAATGAATGATAATACTTTTAACATTTTTGCCAGGATATGCAGAAATAATTTTAAATATTTAGTTTCTTTTATATGATATTTTCTAAGTCTATATTAAAGTGAGCCCTGTAGGAGGGTAGTAGAAAAAGGTAGACAAGTAAGGTAGATAGAGGGGTAGGTAGCGAGAAATTCATTTTTATGTGTAGGATGTTTGGTAACAATAGCTGCGAAGGAGTTGCATAATCTCGCTCCTCGCCTAAAGTTTATAAACAACCGCTAGGGACCAGATTTAAATTCTGATGTGACAATATGTAAAGTAAGCCATTCCTGCATCAATATCGTGATTCCTTGTGTAAACAGTATTGCTTAAAACGTTGTAACAGTCTCTCTGATTGGAGAAAGGGTGGAGGAGGAGAAAATTTTATTGGTGCACGGGAGAAAAGTCACACCCTTGAGCGGAGGCACTTAGTTGTAACAGTAAAAATCATTGGATTAATAAAATCGTGACATCGGTACAGAGGTGGCTTAGTGAGTGGATTGGGAATCCCAGTGGCGGTCCCTTGGTGTAAATTGACAAGGTAAGTGCAATATTATTCGGGAAGAAAAGAAAAAACTTTACCTCCGTTTAATTCATCCCAGAGATGGTGAAAGACGTATTTACTTAAGAAAAGTAATGGAAAGAAGGCTGTAAGTGAAAGAAGAAATACAAAACCATAGAAGGGAAAAATAAACAGAATTAAACCAGAAATTACGGAGAGACGGAGGTAAAATATACAGAGATTTGAGATTACTTAAGTAAACAATACTGCATATAGACTTGTAACAACGAATCTGATAAAGGAGAGGGTGGAGAAGGAGAAAATGCAATTTGTTCACAATCGTAAGATCACGCCCTTTGGGAGGATCTTAAATATAAAGTTGAAGATCATCGAACTAAAGAGATCTTAACGTCACTTCTAAGTTCACCTAGAACCTAACATACGTGTTCTTGGAGGATTCCTATAGCGTACCTCAGAGAAGCACGTTGTATAAGAATTAACGAAAGAAAGGAAGAAAATTGTACAACTTTCAATACCCCTAGACTGAATATCATATTAGAAGGAAAAGATAATACTAAGTGGAACTGAGTCTAGAATATCAATGAAATGGAACTAAATGGATGATTGGAGGCAACAGGAATTACTGCATGAATAGTCCCGGTAATGATTTTCGGGTGGTCATTTCTTGTGAGGACTACTATGATGGTTGTGATTAGGAGGAATAGGAATGTCCTGAAAAGGTGTGAGTGTAATTTAGTTATGTTTATTGGGTTAACGTGATGGTGATTCTGTTCATAGATGTTACGAACCGAAGGAAGGAAGAGAAGGCTTTATAGGTAGAGAAAGTTTTTGTGAGATACGGAATCATGATATTCTCTAGCGAAATATGCAGGAATTCCTGCAACTTTGGTGGACAGAATTGGTTTGAGGGGTAGGGGGTGTTATTAGTATTTATCTTCTTGGTGTAGGGTGAGTTCTTCGAGCTGTTTGAGTTTGGCAGATGGTCTTGCTGTTGATGTTTGTCAAGTAGATCGTTTCTTTGATGAAGTGTGTTGGTGTCTAAAGGTGATTTAGATTTCTTCAGTTTTTCTCCGTGTATTATCTCAAGGGTATCGTCAGACGGGTTGATTATTGAGAATTCCTGATTCCTAAGGGCTTCTGCTACTATGTAGAGCACTAAAAAATTATTTTCAATTTGTTTGGGTGGGTGTCGTTTGAGTATTACAATATTTTCTGGTCTAAAGTCTAGGGGGCGGGCGTGTATGTGTTGTTTAACCATGATTTCGTATCTTGGTTCACACTGGTTCTTTTGTGGTGAGTTGAGGCGCCTTGTTACCTCGTATCTTTGTTCACCCGTGCGTAGCCCAAGCGTGCCCAGTGACGCAAGCCCCGGCCCAACGCTACGCAAGTCGTGTCACGTGGTTGCTACACTGGAAGATGATTGGCTCAGGTCGGAGGTGCATCAGTATATTTGGTGAGAGCTTCTATGCCTGTCACACACCGCGAACGCAGTACGTTTACTTCTGCAAACAGGGTAACCTGTCCCCCTAATTCGCAAATAACACTGGTAAACACAAAATTTCTGGCATGGGGTGTGTTAAATTCAAATATGCAATAAATTTTTGTCCATCACATCAGGTTTTCAAGATATAAGATATTGTATATATATACGTGAATTGGCGATTTGATATTTTTGTGTTTATAGTGAAAGAATTAGATGCAAAGGTGTACAATTTTTTTATTGTTTATGAATAAGTTACATCTACATGAGCTTCTATTTTTCGATATTCTGTCATGAACATCTGAATGATCCTTCTTCAAGCTCCAACAATAGTCGGCCATCATATTGCAGTCCCATATGCCTTGGTAGCGTTCTTCCATGATTTTAATGCCTTGATGAAAGCATTCATCTTGTTCTTCACAAACATCACCCAGGTTCTTGGGATAATTACTCAAATGACTGTGTAAGTGGTGCAAATTTATATTTATTTTACATTCAAATAATTGAAAACTCAGAAGCAGTTCCTCCAAAATCACTTTATAGTTTAAAGCTTTCCCGTTTCCAAGAAAATGATCTATTACATCAGAGAAAGTATTCCAAGCTCTAACCTCTACTTCATTTATTATTGTAACAAAGATGGCATCTCTGAGTAGTGCTTTTATCTAAGGTCCATCAAATACTCCTGCCTTTTTCTTCTCTTCACTCAGACTTAGATAGGCTGAACATATGTGGCAGAAGCATTTTCCATTATGATCAAGGATTTTCACAAATTGTTTCATCAAACCAATTTTTATGTGTATTGGAGGAAAGACTATTTTGTCTCTCTGAACAAGAGGATTATTGATGATGTTCTTCTCACCAGGTGTCAGACTCCTTCTTAGGGGCCATTCCTTTTTCGCCCAGTGGTCTGCTGTAGCCCTACTGTCCCAATAACACAATAAACAGGGGTATTTCGTGTAACCTCCTTGCTGACCCAGCAAAAAGTTCACCATTTTCAAATCTACACAGATTTACCATTCATGTACATGATATTGCAACCTCTCCAGAACAATCCTGATACTAGCATATTCTTCTTTCATGATTACCGAGTGTCCTACTGGAATAGCATCAAACTTGTTTTCGATGTGAACCAAAACACATTTCAACCTCCTTTTGGAACTACCAATAAAAAGTCTCCACTCACTTGGATCATATGCAAGTAGCCCCATAGCAAGCAGAAGGCCTTCAACATCACTACAATACACAAGTTGAGCATCAGACTTAAAATACTTCCGCAGTTCTGCTTCTCTGTTCCCATAAAGTGAAACACTAATGCCTGGTTCTAGCTTTATTTTTTCTTTAAATCTGAAAGCTACAACTCAGCAGATATCTTTGGCAAATACAAATCTCTTACCAGATTATTTAATTCAGCCTGAGTGAACAGAGAAGACGTATCACAATCTTCAACAGATGACAGAAACACATCATTCGGTTCATCTTCATCCATATTAGAAGTTGTTGGATTGATGACGTCGTCCTCAATCTTAGGCAGTCCAGCAAATACTGGTGCAGGTATTTCATCACAATGTGCAACTGGTCGAATGGCAGAAGGGATATCTGGATATTTCAAGAGATACTTGGTTTTCTTATTGAAGCCTTTCACATTGGCAAGACAGAAGTAGCAGTTATTAAAATGATTAGTCGGTTCCCTACAAACCATTGGCACTCCAACTTGAACTTTCTTTCATTGAATCCACGATCACAAGGTTTCAGCACATGTTTTGTACACTATATGAGGAGCCCAACTTTTAAAGTAGGCTAGGTACATTTTCTTGACAGACATAGTTATGTTGCGCCTTTGATCCTTTAAAGTGTAGTTTCCGCAGATGTAACAAAATACATTTGGGTCATTTGAACATTTTCTTCTTTGCGATGTTGTAGACATAGCTGCGCTCCTTCTAACTGCTAAGTAATCACGATCTGCAAAGAAGAAACACAATTACGTAGGTCATAACTATCAGCATGATTACTTTGGTCTACACATTTATAAAAACTTTGCTGTCACGTAAATTAGTACAAAATGTTTATATAAATTTAGTTAACATGTATAACCTGTTCCACCGATAAACAAAATAAAAGCTAATAATATATATATATATATATATATATATATATATATATATATATATCATATCATATATACATATATATAAAACAAAGCTCGACACAAAAAAAATCAAATCAAGCGACCCTAACCTTTTCGCACTGTAGCTAAATAATCAACTATCTCACGTTTTCTTTGGCGAGGCAAAGGAAAACAAAACCCTGCCAGATTTTGCCAGAAAAATACCTCTGCATATCCCAAACGATAAGAAGTAAAAATAAATATGTATATAAGGACTCGTAAAAACATCTTAAGCAGCTTGCAATAAATGAGGAAGAGTGAAATAGTAATACTTGCAGAAAATTACAGGAAAAAGGGATATGGTGATAGCGTAAAAATGTGATGTAATAGAACAATTCTGATATCAGATTTGGATTAAGCACCCCAAAATTAGTCTAGAAATTCTACAACCTTCCATTTCATTTTTTTTTTGTCTTTGTTTGTTGGCCAGTGTATTATTTAAGCTCCATCACAAATACAAAGGTAGACAATAAAGGAAGACATAGAGCCCCTGTATTTGTATTTAGCCTCATCCTCAACCACACTTTACTATACTTTCTGACTTCATCGTGAATGACATGCATCGTGAACTCTACTTTTTTGCATAGTTATCCATTGTGTATAGTGGGGGTGGGTCCAGAGAGTATGTCATAGGGCATACGGAAGGTTGGAGGCTTTTTGGCGAAAGCCTAGTCTCTCCATCATCTGAAAGTTTTTCTTTGTGACGACGAGTTTCTCGGGCGGTAGGTGGTGGTATCTTACAAATGCCGGTAGCCCAGACGTCCTGGTGTAGTGTTAGACGCTATGTTTAGCTGGTATCTCTGGCGTCTGTCGCAACTTAGGCTTGAAGAAGTTGGGAAACTCAGTGAGCAGTTGGGCGTAGGTCTATCTAGTGTTGACGGCGGCAGCCGAGGTTGACTGTGGTGCGATTTGTAGGGGCGTCGAAGCAGATGCTGTTGCACCTGGTGGCTGTTGACAACTTCGACCAGATTAACCTGTAATGAGCGAGAAATTCAGCACTGAGGAGGGGCGTCTTAACAGCTACCAGGATGAATTTCCAGGAGTAGTGGTGACTCACAAGGGTGAGGTGCAGGTGTTTCCACCTTTAGGTGGCGATGGTAGTGCCATGTCAGCAGTGAATCTAACGTCGACGTCCTTGGGGGGACCGGTGTTCTGCTGCGGATGAAGGAAATATTGACCAGTAAGCGCCGGTTTCAACAAGGAAACGACGTTTGGAGGACTTGTCGTTGATGTAGAGGCCCGTCGCGCCTGTAGAGGTCACTGCAATGGACGGAGGCCCTTTAGGCGATTTTTGTTCAGGTATATCCTGGTTGGGACACGGCAGGTAGCACTGTCATAGGCAGGTGTATACTAAGGTCGCAACGTGTCCTTTCTCATGCTAATCATACTGTGTGGTTCGTACAGGTTAAACAGGAAACATTTGTTCATCTCTCTCTCTCTCTTTATTTAACCCTTTATCTATATATCTATCTATCTGTCCATCTATCTATCTATCTACCTATCTATTTATCTATCTATCTATCAATCTCTCTCTCTCTCTCTCTCTCTCTCTCTCTCTCTCTCTCTCTCTCTCTCTCTCTCTCTCTCTCTCTCTCTCTCTCTCTCTCTCTCTCTCTCTCTCTCTCTCTCTCTCTTCCTCACCCTCTCTTATTTTCCTTCTCTTTCATTCTTCCCTTCTCTTTATTCCTTGATTGCTGTCGCCCTCTTTTACTCCCTCCCCCTCTCCCTTCCTTCCTCTTTCCCTCCCTCGCTCCCTGGCTTCTTCCATGCCCCCCTCTCTTATTTTCCTACTCTTTCATTCTTTCTTTCCCTTTTTTCCTTGATTACTCTCGCCCTCTTTCACTCCCTCCTCCTCTCTATTCCTCCATCTGTCCCTCTCTCCCTCTGTCTTCTATGCCTCCATCCTTCTCTCTCTACCTCCTTCCGTCCTCTCCTCGTCTCTTTTAGGCCAATTGAACCGTAGCTCTATTCTACTGACTACATTCCGCACATTTTCTTTCTTTTCTTTTCTCATCCTCTTTTTTTATTTACTTATCCTTAATTTCTCCTACTTAGACTCGCTCTTGTCCTTTTGTCTTCCAACACGACACGAGTTCTGCAAATCAGTTTGTCTGTCGGTGCAAATTTTCTTGTTACCGAAACTAACTCTTTTCTTCTTTTTCCGACAACTCCAGAGACGAGTTTCAAGAAATTTCTTTCAGAATCCCCAATGATATCATAGAGGGAGTAATTACACGGACATTAGTTTTTGGACCCATAAAGATATGTATTATGTATATATGTTGACATCATAGACGACATGAAATAAGTGTATATGATGCCCAACATTGCAACATTTTACAAGTCTTATCATCTACTACGAAAATTGTACATGATAATACGACGTCTGATGTATTGGTCCCCGTCTGGGGAATTGGCTGCATGTTATTGTGGGGTTGAAATATGCTCAGTATCATGCTGCTGACACTTGAGATCTATATGGGGCGCCCTTATGAACCACTTGAGTCGTAAAAAGCGAGGACATTCCCGAAAAGTGCAAAGTCAAAGGAGGGTCTAGAAGGAATTTTCCAACCAGAACCCTTTTTTTATGCGTGGATTTGGTGCAGATGAGATTAAAAGGGAAGAGATAGGCATTTTGTTTGCAAGAAAAGATGGATGTGTTGGCAATGGGTGAAACCAAGTTCAAAGGGAGGCGTGAGTTTGAGTTTTGGAGTGTAATTGCGAGGGTGTCAGGAGTAAAGGCAGGACGAGGGAGAGAAGGGGTAGCTATATCAGTAAGTGAAGAGATAGGTAAGCGTATAGTGAAGTGGAAGGAGGTTTCTTCAAGGTTAATGTGGATGAAGATGAATTTGGGAAGGGAGATGTGGATTTTTGTAAGTGCATAGGGACCTAGTAGTGAAAAGAGTTTAGAGGAAATGGAGGCTTTTTTGATAGATTTAGATAACTTCATAAAGGGTTTAGGGACAAGTGTCAATGTATCGGTATTGGGAGATCTCAATGAGAACAGATGTGAAATGAGTTAAGAGTATGACAGAACACTATGAAAGTAATAAAAAGATGTTTTGGAAGATTATTAAGAGAGGAAGGGGAGGCGAATCAAATAGAGAAGAAAAGGTAAAAAGTACAGATAGAGAGATGATAATGGAGGAGACAGCGATTAGAGGAAGATGGACAGAATAGTTTAGGGAGTTGTTAAATGTGAGGGAGGGTAGGGAGGGAAAGGTAGTCGTAGCGGGAGGCGCTAAGAAAATGACAGTGAGGAATAAGGAAAACGGAAGAGAAATTAAAAAAGATGAGATGAAAGCAGTTAAGATGATGAGACCAAGGCACCTGGGATGAACGAGTATCATGCAGATTGTCTAAAAAGGAAGGTACAGTGATGGTGGATTGGCTAGTGAGGCTGTTTAATGTTTGTCTAAAAGAGAGTAGAGTGCCGGAGGACTAAACGAGTGCCTGCATAGTTCCGTTTTACAGAGGAGAAGGGAACAAGTGTGAGTGTAGTAGTTTCAGAAGGATCAATTTGTTGAGTGTAGTTGGGAAGGCTTATGGGAGGGTTTTGATTAAGAGGATTAGGAGAGGAACAGAGCGAGTAATTGGTGAGGAACAGTGTGGGTTTGGGACAAGTAAGGGTTGCGTGGATCAGATTTTTGTGGTAAGGCAGATCTGTTTGGAAGCTTTAGGGAAAGGTACGTTTTTTTTTTTTTTTTTTTTTTTTTTTTGGTAGATTTGGAAAATGCTTAGGAAAAGGTAGACAGGAAGGCACTGTTGGAGGTATTGCAGCTACATGGGGCAGGAAGAGAGATGTTAAAAGCAGTGAAGAATTTCTACAGGAATAGAACGGGAAATGGAGAGAGTGAGTGGTTTAAAGTAAAGATGGGACTTCATCAGGCAATCCCAAGGGTAAAGGGCCGAGAATTGAAGATGGTTAGAGAAAATGGAGAAAATGGGACACAAGCCAGTTGTTGTCTGCTGACGACACTGCGTTTGTAGCAGGATCAGAGAAGGGATTAAAGAACTTAGTCAGGGAGTTTTGGAAAGAAGTTGAAGATAAATGTGGGTAAAAGTAAGGTGATGAGATGTACAAAAGGAGAGGAGAGCTGCAAATTGGAGGTGATTATTAAGGGAGAGAGACTGGAGGAAGTGGATAGCTTTGGATATTTGGGTGCGAATGTGACGGGGAAAGGGAGGAGTAGAGGTGGACTGAGAGAAGCAAGTAAATACCTTGGGGGATTAAGTGGTGTAATGAGAAATAGACATTTAGGAATGGATGCAGAGAGGAGATTGTATGAAGGGTGTTTGTGCCGACAGCATTGTATGAGGCAGAGAGAAAAAGTTTAAATGTGTTTGAGATGAAATTTCTGAGAAGTTGAGAAGTAAGGAAGGGGTAACAAAGTTGGATAAAGCGAGAAACGAGGAGGTGAGGAGGAGAGCTGGAGTGGAAAAGATGGCAGATAAGTCTACTGAAAGATTATTGGGATGGTTCGGACACATGGACAGAAAGAGTGATGAAAGATTAATAAAAGGGGTATGGAAGGCAGAGGTGGAGAGAGTGAACTTGTGGGAACGACCGAGGATGAGATGGATGGATGGGGTGAGGGGGGCGTTGGGCAAGAGAGGAATGTCTGTTGAGCAAAGAAGGGAGAGGGCAGGAGATAAGGATGAGTGGAAAATGACTGAGTATGGATGATACTGTTATGCAAAGAAGGAAGGGATGGGGGATGGGTGGTAAGGGGTGCCTATGTGTAAATGACATTTTGACGCAGCTCGCAGGTATTTCTCCTAGTCTCCTCTTTTTCTGCATGAGGGGACGGAGGCACGTGGGGTTCGCCGATCAAATGAGGCGGCCATGCTGTGGATTACTGTCTTGCTGCATTGCATTTGACCCAGGGCAGTTGGCGAATGCAATGATGACCTATCATCCATGAGAAGCTCAGATGGAAGGGGTGGAAAAGGTGGTAGGGGGGAGTGAAATAACTAGGAATAAGTACGTGCCTCTGATTTAGCTACCTTCCTTATAAAGAGAAAAAAATATTTTGGTGTATATATATATATATATATATATATATATATATATATATATATATATATATATCACGTAGAAACCACTGTTGAAGTAGAAAAGACTGGAAACGGGGAATCTATATATTTCGATTGCAAACTGCAATCCTCTTCAGTAGATACAATTCAGAGAGAGAGTGTGTTACTTAAGTAGCAACCTTGACATAAGAAGGGGGGACATGGGATGAGGTCTCTACCCTCGGCTCGCTCCGTATGTGAGGTCAGGAGGTAAATGTGTTTTTTAGTAAGTTAGAGATGAAAAGTCCGGACATTATATCCGGGGACCATTGCCCCTTTGAAATATTCATATTGGGCTGATATTCAATAATGGTAGATTCTACCATTTTTCTCCTGAACTCACACTTAGATTTATAAATAAGCTCAGCTTTGTCCCAATCTCAACAATGATTAAATTGCTTAACATGTTGGAACACAGCTGAGCTCTCTTGTCCATATCTAATGGAAAGTTTATGTTCTATCATCCTAGTGTTCAAATCCCTTCCAGTCTGTCCGATGTAAACTAAGTTACAACCTTTACATGGAATTGAATATACCCCTTGGCTCTGGTCTTCTTAACCTTTGGTGGACATTTACCACCTTTTTATTAATGGTGTTAGGGTAATAATTAATCAAATTTAATTTGTCTTTGGGAAGAAACTTGGTTGAAGGAAGGAAGGAATCAGAAAAGGGAACGATTAAAGAGCTCTTGTCCAATGAAAAATTAAAGGAAGTGGGGGTGGTGCCGAGCGAGATCCAATTTTTTCAACACCACCCCCACTTCCTCTAATTTTTCATTGGACAAGAGCTCTTTAATCGTTCCCTTTTCTGATTCCTTCCTTCCTTCAACCAAGTTTCTTCCCAAAGACAAATTAAATTTGATTAATTATTACCCTAACACCATTAATAAAAAGGTGGTAAATGTCCACCAAAGGTTAAAAGAAGAGCAGAGCCAAGGGGTATATTCAATTCCATGTAAAGGTTGTAACTTAGTTTACATCGGACAGACTGGAAGGGATTTGAACACTAGGATGATAGAACATAAACGTTCCATTAGATATGGACAAGAGAGCTCAGCTGTGTTCCAACATGTTAAGCAATTTAATCATTGATTAGATTGGGACAAAGCTGAGCTTATTTATAAATCTAAGTGTGAGTTCAGGAGAAAAATGGTAGAATCTACCATTATTGAATATCAGCCCAATATGAATATTTCAAAGGGGCAATGGTCCCCGGATATAATGTCCGGACTTTTCATCTCTAACTTACTAAAAAACACATTTACCTCCTGACCTCACATACGGAGCGAGCCGAGGGTAGAGACCTCATCCCATGTCCCCCCTTCTTATGTCAAGGTTGCTACTTAAGTAACACACTCTCTCTCTGAATTGTATCTACTGAAGAGGATTGTAGTTTGCAATCGAAATATATAGATTCCCCGTTTCCAGTCTTTTCTACTCCAACAGTGGTTTCTACGTGATTGACAAATGTGTGATTACATTTTTCACCTGTAATATATATATATATATATATATATATATATATATATGTATATATATATATATATATATATGTATGTATGTATGTATATATATGTATATATATATGTATATATATATATATATATAGAGATAGATAGATAGATAGATAGATAAATAGATAGATAGATAGATAGACAGATCAAGATTGAAAAGAATCAGAATTTAATTTTAATCATTTTTAGTCTATTGACCGCAAGCGGAAATATCTAAGAAGGTTAAATTCCAACAGTCATTCTGGCTCTGACTCAAAGAACTTCCTTCTGCTTCTTTCTCTCTTTCGTCTCTCCCTCCGACATTCAGTGCGCTGTCTACCCTTCTCTACTGTCCATGCAAACTCCGCCTTCCCGTTTTTCGGTCAAGAGGAGCTTATCAACCTTCCGCCAGTGCCTTCGGGTGCCTCGGTGATGTTCGTTCCAGGAAATCGACTTTATTCAGACCTTTTTTTTTTTTTTTTTTTTTTTTTTATCTCCTTGGGGATA
>NC_134816.1:15572959-15575459 GCF_046742065.1 Oratosquilla oratoria
CTGTCATTTCCTCCCAACATATTTCTTTTGAATTAAAGTCACCCATAATTACTGTATTTCCTCTGTCCTTCAGTGTGTTAGTTAATTCATATTTTGTATCTTCTAATATTTTGGAATGATCACTTTCTGTCCAGGACTGTGTTTTTTTTTTTTTTTTTGGGGGGGGAGCACATACACCACTATAAATTTTCTACTCTTCATATATGTGCGTGTGTGTATGTGTGTGTGTGTATATATACATATATATATATATATATATATATACATATATCTATATATATATATGTATATATATATATATATGTATATATGTATATATATATACATATGGAACAAAGACTACTGGTGTTTAATAATACAATATTGAGACGAATTATTGGACCAGTTTTTGATGAAATTGAGAATAGTTGGAGAGGACGACACAATAATGAGCTGAGAGAAATAACTAAACAAGAGAAAATAACAGATATTATAGATAGAACAATATTGAGATGAGCTGGGCATGTGGCGCGTATGAGGACCATAGAATTCCAAAACGAGTTATGATGGGTAGAATGCCTAAAAGAAGACCCAGAGGGTGACCTCGAATGAGATGGAGGGATGGTGTGGATGCGGGGATGGACAGAAGAGGAATAAATAAAGCAACTTGGATGGAAGTATCACAGGACCAAGGGACATGGAGAGGATTACTGTTGGTGGACAAAAAGTTACCTAAGATTCAAGATCCAGCGGAGTGAAGTGAGTGAGTGAAGTATACACACACACACACACACACACACACATACACACACACACACACACACACACACACACACACACACACACACACACACACACACACACACAGTATATATATATATATATATATATATATATATATATATGTATATACATACATATATATATATATATATATGTATGTGTGTGTGTGTGTGTGTGTGTGTGTGTGTGTGTGTGTCCATATATGTATATATATATATATGTATATCATTAAAAGTGATAGATAATTCAGCATGATCTATTTATTTTATGATATTCTCCTTATTACGCAAGATAGACTTATTCTCTTTTGGAAGATGTGAGATAATTTCTCCGTATGCGGTCATCTGGGCTGCCATATCGCGATTTCGAGTCACATTGACTCTTCTTCAGTGGCGTGGAAGTGGATATCGTCTTCACAGTAGGAGAGATCGGAATGTTGACTTTTGGGGATCGGGTCGGTAGCTAAGGCGTGCTTGCGTCGTCTGTCTCGTTTCTCCTAGTCGCAGATTGGCTGGTCCCAGGGGCTGTGTTCCTTCTCATGCTTGGTAATGTTTGCAGGTCTGATGATTGGATGTTGAGATTAGGGTCTAACTCTTTAATATTTAAGGCTTCAAGTATGGTGAAACGGCGTGCGTGCGGGCATGTTGTGATTATCTCGGTGTTCTTTGTGAGCAATTGTCTGGTTATACTCTCTTGATGTTCATGGTGTAAGTGGGTTTTTGGGGCTCCTGACGAAAGGTGGTAACTAAGACGTCTGCTCAACCCACAAAGCTTTCATAAATTGGTTACAAATTAGGACAAGAGAATGACATGAGAGGTACAAAGTAAAGAGAAGTAAAGCATAAGATAAAGGAGGCAAAGAGGAGAGCAGATGTGAAATGGGGAAAGAGTACAGTATGTTAGAAAATTTTGAAATTAATAAAGAAATGTTTTGAGAAGAAATTAAGAGTGGAAGAGGAGGCAAAACTAGTAGAGAAAAGATAAAAGGTGCAGATGGAGAGATGATAATGGAAGAGAAGGCAGTGAGAGGAAAGTGGGTGTTAATTGTGAAGGAGGGAATGGTAGTTGCAGTGGGAAGCGTTAAGAAAATAACCATGATGAGCGAGGAAAATGGAGGAGAAATAAAGAAAGATGAATTGAAGGCAGCTGTTAAGATGATGACTGCAGATAAGGTATCTGGGTTGAATGGATGCCATGCAGAATGTCTGAAAAAAGGAGATACAATAATGGCGGACTGACTGGTGAGGTTATTCAATGTTTGTTTAAGAGAGGGTAGAGTGCCGGAGGACTGGAGGAGTGCCTGTATAGTTCCACTTAACAAGGAAAAGGGAGACAAGTGTGAGTGTAGTACTTTCAGAGGGATTAGTTTGTTAAGTGTAGTCGGGGAGGCTTATGGGAGGATTGGGTGGATTAGGAGAGGAACAGAGGAAATAATTGGCGAGGAACAGTGTGGGTTTGGGACAGGTAGGGGTTGCGTAGATCAGATTTTTGTGGTAAGACAGATATGTGAGAAAGCTATAGGAAAAGGTAAGGATGTTTTTGGTCTTTTATGGACCTGGAAAAGGCTTATGACGGGGTAGACAGGAAGGCACTGTGAGAGGTTTTGTAGATATATGAGATAGGAGGACAGCTGTTAAGAGCAGTCAAGAGTTTTTACAAGAATAGTAGAGCTTGTGTTAGGATTAGAAATGGAGAGAGTAACTGGGTTGAGGTAAAGATGGGAATTCGTCAGGTATGT
>NC_134816.1:15582959-15607959 GCF_046742065.1 Oratosquilla oratoria
ACGTGCTACAGACAAGAGCACTCCCAGGTACTCTAATTGGTAAATCATTTAGGGCATCTATTTCATGTCATATATGTTGATATAAACTTTATTGCTCTATGCCCATTTATGTTGTATGAGTTATTTTTGTTTGTGTAATAAATTTTTATTTCAACGAAGAGTTTAATTATCCTGGTTGGATTTTTTTTTTCTTCAGAAAGTAGGATGCCTAGTCCTATCCCCGTTCCTTTTTTTCGCCTTATACGAGTGGAAACACTCGGTGGCAGTATTCTTTGTCCCCTATCACAGGGTTCGTCGTAAAAGGAAATGAATATTCAGAGATGTGGCACAGGACAGTATTAAGACGGGAAACAGCATAACGGAGGGAGAGTCGCAGTATAATAAAGTATTATCATTTCTCTCTGAATAGAGATTTCCTCTATGAGAGACAAAATGATGAATGGCTCTTGTCCGTAGGGGTGACTTTTGTAGACCCTAAAGTAGATTTTAACCTCACAATAACATGCAGCCAATACCCCAGACTGGGTATAGTATGATGGATATTTGTCAGTATCACCATAAACATATCACTTAATCCATTAAGAGGACTTATTAACTTTGTAAGATAAATACCAGGTATGTATTACATTTGAAGAATTAAAAGTAAACGAACAGTTTCTCAAAGATTCCTGTTCCTTAATCCGTAAATGATTTAAGACTCTTTACTTTTGTCACTGAAAATATTTTCTTTGGTCCAGAGCGTATAAAAATATTTAATTTACTGTGAATAAATTTTTATCAGATTGAGGACAACTAGGAGCTATTATCAATATTCACTATATGAAAGATCTTGTTTAGAAAGCTTAAGAATGCATATTTTCACTTTAGATTAAATCGAACATTTAAAAATAAGATGTCGTTTCTTTCTTGCTATAGTATTGGCTCCATCTTCGTTGGTCCTTGGAAACAAGTTTTGAGGCTTCAAATATATAATTCTTGGGGACTATAAGATCTAGGCAGCGACTTTATTATTATTATTATTATTATTATTATTATTATTAATATTATTATTATTATTATTATTATTATTATTATTATATTATCATTATTATTATTATTATTATTATTATTATTATTATTATTATTATTATTATTATTATTATTATTATTATTATTATTATTATTATTATTATTATCATTATCATTATCATTATCATTATCATTATTATTATTATTATTATTATTATTATTATTATTATTATTATTATTATTATTATTATCATTATTATTATCATTATTATTATCATTATTATTGTTATTGTTATTATTATTATTATCATTATTATCATTACTATTTCATTATCATTATTATTATTATCATTATTATTATTATCATTATTATTATTATCATTATTATTATTATTATTATTATTATCATTATTATTATTATTATTATTATTATTATTATTATTATTATTATTATTATTATTATTATTATTATTATTATTATTATTATTATTATTATTATTATTATTATTATTATTATTATTATTATTATTATTATTATTATTATTATTATTATTATTATTATTATTATTATTATTATTATTATTATTATTATTATTATTATTATTATTATTATTATTGTGTATACATTGTGACGAATGTGGATAGGAGGTAAGGGAACACGGGCTGAGGGAAATACTTTTATTCCTGACTAGTTTCGCCTGACTCAGGCGAAACTAGTCAGGAATAAAAGTATTTCCCTCAGCCCGTGTTCCCTTACCTCCTATCCACATTATTATTATTATTATTATTATTATTATTATTATTATTATTATTATTATTATTATTATTATTATTATTATTATTATTATTATTATTATTATTATTATTATTATTATTATTATTATTATTATTATTATTATTATTATTATTATTATTATTATTATTATTATTATTATTTTTATTATTATTATTATCATCTTATCATTATTATTATTATTATTATTATTATTATTATTATTATTATTATTATTATTATTATTATTATTATTATTATTATTATTATTATTATTATTGTTATTATTATTATTATTATCATCATCATTATTACTTGCCTATTTCCTTCTTAAATCTAAATTTGTCCAGTTTAAATCCATTACTGCGAGTCCTGCTCTGTTGTTTTAATATGATGACCTTGTTTGCATCACCCTTATTAAAGCCTTTGATCCACTTGAACACCTCTATTAGATCACCCCGCACTCTGTGTTTTTTACAGAGAATGTAAGTTAAGGTGCCTAAGCCTTTCTTCGAGAGGCAAATTTCTGAATCCATGTATTATTTTAGTCATTCTTCTCTGTACTGATTCCAGTGAATTGATGTCCATTCTGTAGGACGAAGACCACAGCTGTACCACATAGTCAAGGATCGGTCTAACTATCGCTATATAGAGTTTGATAATTACCTCTGCACTTCTATTCGTTACCGTCCTAGCAATGAATCCTAATTTTCTGTTAGCTTTATTTCTGGCACTAATGCACTGTTTCCTGGTTTTATGGTCCGGACTCACTAGAACTCCCAAGTCTCTCGCACTCAGTTTTCTCTAAAAGCGTGTTATCTAAGCTCTATCTATTTTTGGGGTTGTGTACCCTACGTTTAACACGCTACACTTAGAGATATTGGAGTTCATTTGCCATTTCACCGACCATGTGAACAATTTGTTAAGATCATCCTGTAGAATATCTGCGTCGTCTCCTGATCTAATTAGGCGTCCTATTTCATTGTCGTCCGCAAACTTACTAACATCACTATCTATCCCATCGTCTATGTCGTTTATGTACATCATGAACAACAAGGGACCCAAAGACGAGACCTGGGGGACCCCACTAGTAACAATGCCCCACCTAGATTTTACTCCATTTATGGTGACCAGCAGTTTTCTTTTACTAATCCAAAATCTAATCTATTCTAACACTTTTCCTCCTATGCCATGGGCTTTGGTTTTATTTAGTAGTCTCTGGTGTGGCACTTTGTCGAACGCTTTGCTAAAGCCAAGGTAAATAACATCGTAATTATCATTGTTATCTGACGCCTCATATACTTTAGTGTAAAAGGATAGCAGATTAGTCACACATGACTTACCCTTGGAGAAACCATGCTGTGTATCACGAATTAAATTATGTCTTTCGATGTGTTCTCTGAGTCTATTTACTATTATTGATTCAAGCATTTTTCCTACAACCGATGTCAAACTGATTGGCCTGTAGTTGCATATAGACGATCTATCTCCCTTTTTAAAAACAGGAACAACGTTTGCCTGCCTCCAAGCAGTAGGCACAAAACCAGTGTCTACCGATTTATTAAATATTTCAGTTAACTGGTCGCAGATTTCAAATTTACACTCCTTAAGCATTCTCGGAAAATTTTCGTCTGGACTCGGGGATTTTGTAGCTTTAAGTCTTTCAATCTGCTTGACTACTTCTACTTTACTAATGCTGATATTAGATAGACTACTTTCTTCATCCCCACTGAAAATCGGATCGCAATCAGGTACTTTATCTAACCTCTCATTAGTAAACACCGAGAAAAAATATTTATTAAATTCCTCACTCATTTTTTCCTCCGATTCTATCATGACATTTTCATCGTTTTTAATTGGTCCTGTTCTTTCTTTATTTTTTGTTCTATAGAGGTGAAAGAAACCCTTTGGGTTAGATCTTGCTTGACTGTCAACCTTAATTTCATAATTACGTTTCGCTGTACGTGTATTCTTTTTAACCAGTTTTGCCATTTCGTGATATCCTGACCGTTTTATATTTTTACGTTAAGACCTCTTTTCTTTCCAATCTCATGTTTCAATCTGTCTGTCATCCATTTGGGGGTATTACTATTTTGCCATATAGGAAAATAAAAATGATTTGAAGAAGAAAAAGGAAGATCTGAAAGAACAGGAAGAGAAGGAAGAAAAGGAGACAAAGAAATATGACAAGGAGGATAAAGTTGAAGAGCAAGAAGAGAAGCAAAGAAAAGAAGGAGGGAGATGATAAGGATGAAAGAAAAGAGGGGGGAGTAGATGGTGGAATAGGAGGAAGAAGAAGAAGAAACAGAGGAGCAGCAGGAGGAAGAGGAAGATAAGGAAAATTAGAAGGAAAGAGCGCCAGAGGAGGAGTAAATGGTGCAGTAAGAGAAGGATTAGGCGAAAAAGCAGGGGTAGGAAGAGGAGAAGGAGGAGGAGGAGGAGGAGGAAGAGAGGGGGAGGAAAAGGAGTAGAAAGAACAAAGGTAGCAAAATATGAAGAAGGAGCAGGAATATGATGGACAAAGGATATTATCAGGAGGAGGTGGAGGAAGAAAAGAGCAAAGAGGAGGAATGGAAGGGGAAGACATGGAGAAAGAAAAGAAGGAGAAAAAGAAGAAGGAGAAGGAGAAGGAGAAGAAGAAGAAGAAGGAGAAGAAATGATAAAGGAGAAGGAGAAGAAGGAGAAGGAGAAGGAGAAGGAGAAGGAGAAGGAGAAGGAGAAGGAGAAGGAGAAGGAGAAGAAGGAGGAGAAGGAGAAGGAGAAGGAGAAGGAGAAGGAGAAGGAGAAGGAGAAGGAGAAGGAGAAGGAGAAGGAGAAGGAGAAGGAGAAGGAGAAGGAGAAGGAGAAGGAGAAGGAGAAGGAGAAGGAGAAGGAGAAGGAGAAGGAGAAGAAGAAGGAGAAGGAGAAGGAGAAGGAGTAGGAGAAGAAGAAGAAGGAGAAGGAGAAGGAGAAGGAGAAGGAGAAGGAGAAGGAGAAGGAGAAGGAGAAGGAGAAGGAGAAGGAGAAGGAGAAGGAGAAGGAGAAGGAGAAGGAGAAGGAGAAGGAGAAGGAGAAGGAGAAGGAGAAGGAGAAGTAGAAGGAGAAGGAGAAGGAGAAGGAGAAGGAGAAGGAGAAGGAGAAGGAGAAGGAGAAGGAGAAGGAGAAGGAGAAGGAGAAGGAGAAGGAGAAGAAAAAGGAGAAGGAGAAGGAGAAGGAGAAGGAGAAGGAGAAGGAGAAGGAGGAGAAGGAGAAGGAGAAGGAGAAGGAGGAGAAGGAGAAGAAGAAGAAGAAGAAGAAGAAAGGAAGAAGAAGAAGAAAAAGAGAGAGAAGAAGAAGGAAGAGAAAGAGAAGAAGGAGAAGGAGAGAAGGAGAAGGAGAAGGAGAAGGAGAAGGAGAAGGAGAGAAGGAGAGAAGGAGAAGGAGAAGGAGAAGGAGAAGGAGAAGGAGAAGGAGAAGGAGAAGGAGAAGGAGAAGGAGAAAGAGAAGAAGAAGAATGAGAATGAGAATGAGAATGAGAATGAGAATGAGAATGAGAATGAGAATGAGAATGAGAATGAGAATGAGAATGATATTGAGAATGAGAATGAGAATGAGAATGATATTGAGAATGAGAATGAGAAGAAAGAGAAGAAGAAAGAGAAAGAAGAAGGAAATGGAAAAGGAGGAGGAAGCAGGAGAACCAGAACGAGAAGGAGGGGAAAGAGGAAAAGAAGTAAAGGGAGGATGGGGAGAAGGAAAATTAGAAGAGGAAGGATAAGATGAAGACGAAGAAAATCGAGAAGAAGGAGAAGGAGAAGGAGATGGAGAAGATGAAGTTGGAAGAAAAGGAGAAAAATGAAGAGGAGCAGAGAAATGAGAAGGCGGAGTAACAGGAGGAGAAGGAGGAAGATAGGGAAGAGGAGTAGGCGAGGACGAAGAGAAGGATGAAAGGAGATGAAGAAGAAATTCGAGAAGTAGATGAAGGAGAAGGAAATGGAGAAGATGAAATAGGAAGAAAAGGAGAAAAATGAAGAGGAGCAGAGAAATGAGAAGGCGGAGTAACAGGAGGAGAAGGAGGAAGATAGGGAAGAGGAGTAGGCGAGGACGAAGAGGAGGATGAAAGGAGATGGGGGAAATAAGACAGATCAAAAGGACAAATAAGAGCGTAACGAACCAAGAGTCGCAGTAAGCAAAGGAAGAGGAAGAAGCCGAATAGGAGGACGAGGAGAAAGAGGAGGGATAGGGACGGGAGGAGGAGGCTGAGGAAGAGGAAGAGGAAGAGGAAGACCAGGGACCCTCGGCACTGGGAATGAAACAAAAATTGAAGGAAGAAAACGTCTGAGGAAAGACATCCGGTCATCACAGGGAGGAGGAGGAAGAGGAGGAGTCAGATAGACAGAAAGAATGGAGGAGTAGGAGGAGGAGGAGGAGTGGGAGTATAAGTAGAAGTAAGAGGAGTAGGAAGAATAGAAGGAGGACGAGGAGGAGGGGGAGGAGGAGATGAAGTAGGAGTAGAATTACGAGTAGAAGGAGTACGAGGAGGTGGAGGAGTAAGAGGAAAAGGAGTAATAATAGGGGTAGAAGTAGAAGTAGGAGTAGAAGTAGAAGTAGGAGTAGAAGTAGAAGTTGGAGTAGAAGAAGGTGTAGTGGTAGTAGTAATAGTAGTGGGAGAAGGAGGAAGGGGAAGAGAAGGAAGAAGAAGAGAAGGAGGAGGAGGAGGAGGGGAAGGAGAAGGGGAGGAGGAGAAGGAGGAGAAGGAGGAGGAGGAGGAGAAGGAAGAGTAAGGAGGAGTAGGATGAAAAGAAAGTTTAGGGGGAGGAGGAGGACGAGAAGGAGGAGGAGAAAGAGAAGGAAGATAAGGAGATAAGAAAGAGAAGAAGGATAAGGGGAAGTAAAAAAAAAGACGACGACGAAGAGGAGGAGAAGGAGGAGGGTGTAGGAGGAGGAAGCTGGTGAACACAGTAACACGAGATCATTCAAGGGAACCGGTGGACTGTAGCGTTAAGAAACTTGGTTTAATGATCGCAAGCACCCAAGGAGCGATAGAGAGGAAGAGGGACTGCAAGGAACTATGAGAAGGAGGAGGAAGAGGAGCAGTAGAAGGTAGCCAAAGAAGGTAGGGGGAAGGGGTATATCAAGTTAAAGTAGAGGTAGTGAAGAAGGGGGAGAAGACGGGAAGAGATGGAGTGCAGCAGGAGCAGGAGTGGGAAGAGGAGGGAGAAGCGTAGAAGTACAAGGAGTGCACTGAGAGATTATATCGAGGAGTTATTAAAGGACAAGGATGACTTAGAAGAGGTAAAAGAGGACTTGGAGGGGGGGAGGCAGGAGGAGAAAGAAGGAAAAGAAAGAGGAGGAGGAGGAGAAGAATAGGGAGGATGAAGGGAAAACTTTCAGGATGAAGAAGGAGGCGAAAGCAGAGGTCAAGGAAGAAGGAGGAAGGTGAATGTATCCAGAGGTCCGAGACTGGTCTTGGGGGAATTGAAAGAGATCTTGTCATAAATGGGGAGAAGGAGGGGAACGGGTGGCATGCGGTTGTGGACGCTCGCTCGCTCGCGCGCGCGCGCGTGTGTGTATGTGTGTGTGCATGTGTGTGTGTGTGTGTGTGTGTGTGTGTGTGTGTGTGTGTGTGTGTGTGTGTGTGTGTGTGTGTGTGTGTGTGTGTGTGTGTGTGTGTGTGTGTGTGTGTGTGTGTGTGTGTGTGTGTGTGTGTGTGTGTGTGTGTGTGTGTGTGTGTGTGTGTGTGTGTGTGTGTGTGTGTGTGTGTGTGTGTGTGTGTGTGTGTGTGTGTGTGTGTGTGTGTGTGTGTGTGTGTGTGTGTGTGTTATTATAAGTTACGAGATATGAAAGATAAAGGAATTGTAATCCTTTCGCTCTCTTTTACGACATATTCTTATTCTGGTTGGCGACAGGCGATTTCATTTACCTAAGGAACCCTCTCAACAGCGATGAGGTTGAATCCTCTTGAGCTTAAAGGGACTTTAAGGATTTAGTTCGACTTAAGACCAGACCATTTTATTCAACTTGGCGGAACTTCTTAATTTTAAAAAGGTTAAAACCACTTCGATGACCTCTTTGGAGCCGAATAGAGCTTTAAAGATTTTGTTCTGGCTAGCGTCAGGAGGACAAAGTTGAGGGAGAATAGGGGATAACTTGGGTTGGTAAGAGCTGGAATTATTTTATCTGCGTGGCCCTGGAAAAAAAAATAAGCAAAGGAAAATAAGTAGGAGAGCGTGGGAATGCGTCTGAAACGTGAGGGAGGCGGCAGAGATCTGGGTAGGGGGGAGGTGAGGACAAAGATAGTTTGTCTGGGAGAGGCAGAAGGGTTCATGGGGCGCGTGGGGATTTAACAAGGGATTTTTAAGGACGAAAGAGAAGGGACCGTCTGCTGAGGTGGAGCCTAAGAATAAGTCCGTGGAGACAGTTTCTACTTTGGCAGCGGACAAGAGCCCCTGGCGCGGGAGAAAGCGGTAAATCGAAAAGTTATGAGCGGGAACTACATGAAGAAGGGCTATAGGTGGAAGGGCAGTGGGTGGAAGGGCTTTGGGTGGGAAGACTTTCGGGGCTTTGAATGGTAATGGTTTGAGTGGAAGGGCTTTGGATTTAAGGACCTCGAGTGGAGGGTGTTTTAAATGGAGCAAATGTGGATGGAAGTGCTTTAGATGGACGGGTTGTGGATGAAGGAGCTATGAGCGGAAGACCAGTGGGTGGAAGACATGTGGACGAAAAGACTATGGATGGAAGAGTTTCAAATGGGTGTTCACTAGAGGGAGGGGCTCTGGGTGGAAAGGGTGTAAAAATAAAGACTATGGATGGAAGAGGTATGGATAGAAGGGCTGTGGATGGAAGAGCTTTAGGTGGAAGGGCTGAAAGAGAAGTGGCTGGGAGGACCACAACTGGGTGACATGTGAATAAAAACAGCTTTGTTCGGGTGTACTAGCTCTTTTGAAAGATTACGGGCCTATGGGTCAAAACAGCTGTGGATGGGTGTAGCTTTGAAATGGAACAGCTGTAAATAGATAAAACTGTGAATGGAAAAACCTCGGCTTGGAAGAACGACAACAAAATAGACCTGAAAATGATACATGTAGGTGTGGGAGAAGTTGAGCGCGATAGATGCAGCTTTATACAGTAGTTACACTTGCGTGCAGAAGAGAATAGTATCTTTTTGCAGAAGAACTCCAGCTGTGCTAAGAAGAGATCTGCAGCTGTGGGCAGGAAAATCACACTGAGTTGTAGGAAGAGTCCAACAATAGAAAAGTGTTGTGTATTCCTAAACAAACATACTGTGGATGCTTCGTAAGAACTTTATGTTTACCTATTACGTAAAGAGGAGGTCGCTGACTCTCTTCAGGCAAACCAGCACGATTTACCTGAACAATTCTAGAAGCAATCTTCATTAACTTCATGCCATCGGTAGTCTTCCTAAATCAACGCAATGGAAAAAGCCTTCTCAAGTATCTCTTAGCCAATCTTAGTCTCCAAGCCTCTTCGAAAGAATTCGAATAAAAGGCCAAGATGGCTCTTGAAGCCCTTTGCACATGACAGCTCTTAACAAATTTTATTCATGTTAATGTCAGACAATTTTATTCATCTGATGAGTTAAGTCGCTGTACTTAAAAAATTATGATAATCTTTTTTCTTTTACGGTCAGGACTATTGCTGATTTTATGTTGGTTAACGCGGAACGATTTCATTCAAGAGACACCACTTTATCTTTGCACCGCAGAGGTTACACAAGAAACTGAGCGCCAAGTAACGATTCATTCGATCTTTTCTTGTGCAAAAGTAGAACAAAGGAGGACCATGGAGGTAGCTCTCTTCGCTCTCCACTCATGAACAACTCCTAACCCTGCCACTGTACGAGCTCAGTTGCTCTCTACGATGGGCTCAAGAGCTTCACAGCATCCTTTACAGCCCCAGAATGGGACAGTGAATTAACGACGCCCCGCCATAACGGCGGATTTAGCGGCCAGGTGCAAGGCTACGTCTAGCCTCGCGCGGAATTGAAATGACGCAAAAACAAAATTTGCTAACAAAGGGTCCCTTCCCCATCTTCGAATGCTTTAGATCCCTTTCCTCTTCAATAAATGACGTCATATCTTACAGCGGTGCTTTAATATTGTAATCGATCATACACTTTACGTGCCATTGTGATTTTGACAGTATGCCAAAGAATGTTAAATTAGGTTAGGTTAGGTTAAGTTAGGTTAGGCAAGGTTAGGTTAGGCTAGGTTTGGTTAGGTTAGGTTAGGATAGATTAGGTTAGGTTAGGTTAGGTTAGGCTATGTTAGGTTAGGTTAGGTTAGATTAGGTTAGATTAAGTTAGATTAGGTTAGGTTAGTTTACGTTAGGTAGATTAGGTTAGGCTAAGTTAGGTTAGTCTAGATTGAATTAGGTTAAAGTTAGGTTAATTTAGGATAGGTCAGTTTAGGTTATGTTAGGTTAGTGCAATGGTTTCAAAGTCAGGGAAAAGAGCCGTTGGTTAAGAATTCTATTTTTTCTGAAGAGACAACTTAATCAAAACGGGAAGTTTATGAGGAGAATTCGAAGAGTTTTCTTGTGTGGAAGAATAACTTGAGGCCGCGGTTTGGGAAAAAGCTAGAGAGAATAGGGCTATTAGGCACTATAAGGATGGAGTATGGGTTTTTTCAGGAAGAATTTGTTGATTAGGAGTGGATTCTAGGGAAATATATAAGAAAAAGAAACGGTGAAAAGATGAGTTTATTGAAGGACCAAGGGTTTGAACAATTTCCTGAGATAGGAGAGATTTTAATGATGTACTAAGGGGTAAGGAATTTTATGGAGGGATTCATTAAGAATGAGGGGCTGGAATGAATTATCAACTTCCTAATGCTTCAACAAGACTAGCGTTTGGAAAAGAACAGATCAAATAGGTTTCACGGGGAGGGGGTAGTGTGGGTGGGAGGGGGAGAGGGAAATGCTTAAAGGAATAGAACAGGCGGGAAAGAGCCACTCAGAGAACAGAGAAAAGAGACGAAATGGTAGAGTCTGCGAGGATGAAAATTGCGGTCCTTCAGACTCCTCTGCACGCCAAGAAATGCCATATTTTAATTAGGTCTGTGAAGGAAGTGAGCAGAGGAGTGTGTCAGTGCAGCAGTATAGAGAAAAGTGAGAAGTATATACCAACTGGGGAAAAAATCCCGGATGCGTGGATGGAGGGAGTGTGGTACTTCAGATCCCACTGGAGTTCCAAACTTCAATTACTTCACCAGTGAAGTGAGGTCGTCATATCTTAAAGGGAGAGTAAATAAGAGAGATAAAGAAAATAGGATGTTGTGGATGAGTGTATCCATATGAAGAGGCACTGTCTTTAAGAAGAAAGAAGTGTGTTGATGTTTCAACCCGGCCACTTTCCTTTCCCAAGCGGTTGGATGCCCCCCTCCACCCATTTGTTCTAGAGAGAGTTGATGTGGCTGTCCCGAGTAGCAGATACACGGTGGGAGCTCCCGGCAGGCGCCATCCCAATATCTCTGCAACTTTAATGGTAACACGGGTGGAAGGTTGAGACCAGAGATTCTGCTGAGGGACCTCTGTGGCAGAGTTCGTCATTTCTCTCTCGGGAGCAGTTAAACAACAACAGCAATGGCAACAACAGTAACTGGATCAGTAGTGAAGTGAGGGAAAGTCGAACAGGAAAGAAATGGAGTGCGGAGGAAGGAGGATAAGAAGCTGTGGTGGAGACTAAATGGTCTACCGGGATTAAAGTTCATTGAGGATGGAAAGGAAGAAATCATGTTAGGAATCTGTAACGAGGTGAGACCACCGCGAAATAATTTTTGGGTTTAACCCCTTCCGTACTGGGTGGCACTTTTCTTTCTACTCTGACTACCAACAGGCTATTTTATTCATCTCCGTAGCACTTCCTCGGTAGCGTAGGAATTATAGCCTCTCTCCCAATAAACTCCCTCAGTAACGGGTGGCCTTTAGTGTTTTTAGTCTGTCTGCAGCCAGGATGGTTGATTCATTCTGTGGTACCCCCTTGGCAGCCAATGGGTTGAATGGAATGCTACAGTAAAAATTATTGTCGGTAAAACTTTATTTTAGTATTTTTCTCCTGGGTAAATGGGTGGCGAGAGACAAAATAACGACCCATCCAATGCCAAAGGTTCTTTTTGTTTTGTTATAGTTAAAAAGCAGAGGATTTGATTCAGCTGTGTGGTGGTGGCGGTGGGCGACGGCGGCGGTGATGGTTGTGATGATGGTAACAGTGGTGGCTGGGGTAGCAATGGTGGTGATGGTAGCAATTGCACTGGCGTTAGTGGTGGTGATGACGTTGACGTTGACAATGACTAACTATGACGGTGACAGTGACGGTGACCGTGGCGGCGACGACAAAGGAGTGAAGGAGGGAGAGCAAGGGACGTCTTAACCGCGACTGGATAGAGTCCCGGACTCGAACTGGAAGAAATTAGGGTCGATTAGCTTCGAGGGAATAGGTTAATTGACTTCAACGATAACCGGAACGAAAATGTCCCAAGACGACGAGGACCAGGGTAGTCGACGGGGACAGAGAAGAGGAGTAGGAGGAGGAGGAGGAGGAGGAGGAGGAGAGAAGAAAGAAGTAGGAGGAATGGGAGGAAGAAAAGAAGGAGGGATAAGAGGTGGAGGAATAGAAGAAGTAGAAGGATGGTGAGGAGTAGAAGGACGATGAGAAGGAGGAGGAAGACAAGAAAGAGGAAGAAACATGACATGTGAAATGAGAGGTGGGCAGAACTAAGGTTTTTAGGAATGAAAAGAGGAGAGAAAAAATTAGAAAAGTTGATGTAGTCCGAGAGGTATCTGTGATGGAAAGGGGAGGTAAAGAGGAAAGGAGGAGGAGACAAAGGGAAAGGAAAGAGAAAGGAGAGTGATAGGAGGAGGAAAGGAAAGAATAAGGAAAGGGAAAGGAAGAGAAAATAAGGGGAAAGGAGGAAAACAAAGAGGGGGGAAATGACCGCGTTTTAAAGACATGTTATAAAGAACAAATAAGAAGGGAAAGAGTAGGAAAAGAGAGGTGGGAAAAAATAGGAAAGTAGGAAAATCGAATTTTTTGTAAGAGCTAATACGAAACTAATAAAAACGCAAGAAGGAGAGAGTATACAAAATGAAGTAAAAGGAAGTAGATAAATAAACCTTTCGTGATTTTTACAGCTATTCTGGCTGCCGCCAGATGTTTTTATTCACATCATGGAAACACATAAAGAGTGGGTTAAGCTTACATCAGCTAATCATACTGTTACGTTTTAAGGCGCGTATCTTGATTTTATCTACCGCCAGGTAATTCTATTCAGCTGAAAAAAAACCTCATGATTAAAGGCTTAAGGTATTAAAGACAAATGAGGAAGGAGAACATGGAAAATAAAAAGATATATGGGGGAAAAGATGGAAAAGAAAGGGAGAAGAAAGAAAAAATGTCAGGGATGAGTGAAAAAATGAAAGGAGAAATGAAAAGGGGGGAAAGAGAGAAGGTAAAGCGAAGGTGAGCAGAGAAGTGAAAAGAAATTGGAGAAGTGAGAAGGAAAAGAGAGGGAGGAAAGAAAGGAAAAAAAAGAAAAGTTATTAGGAAAAGAGAATTAAGAAGAGAGAGGAAAGAGAGTAAGAAAGAAAGAAAAAAGAGAAAGGAAAATTAAAAACGAGTGGAGAAAACGGAGATTGGCATTAATGGGGAAAAGAAGAAAAGAAAAAGGGAAAACAAAACAAAAAAAAAGAGGAAAAAACGAGGGAAAAGAGAGGTAAATAAAGAAAGAGTTTAAAGAAATTATAGATGATGAGGATGGCCCCAGACGAGAGCCAGTTGTGGCTAATGAAGAAGTGGGCGATGGGGGAAAAGAGGCGGAATGGAACCGCGATTGAGGGTAATTGGGTAGTTAAAAGAAGACGGACATAATACAGGTAAATGAGGACGAGAGAGGAAAAGAGAGAAAAAAGAGATAATATTCTGGCCTCTAACTCTTTTGTCGCTAGAGGTTTCCCAGGGCCGAATAAAGTCACCTGGTGGAGAAAAAATTTAAGTCTTTACTAGACCATTACGGTAAGATATAGGGAAGAGGCCAAACGCAGAGTATGGGAGTCCAGTATATTTTACGTTTCGCCCAGCAGGGCTTCTTCAGAAATAACATCGATGAAAAACATTTTACTCCTTATATAGCCCGAGCCTTGCGGGGAGAAACAAACATTAAAATGGTGTACTCACAATTTGCGCAAATTGCTTGTTACTTGTAATTAAAATTGCCAATGGTTTGTTAATTGTAAAAAATCCACTATTCTGATTTATATTTTCTATGAGGGATATAAACGCCGATTCTAAACATCTACGTTTCATTGTATGGTTTTCATATTTTATGATTTTGGAATTATTCCAATCAGCATTGTGGCCGGTATCGAATCTATGTTTAACAATGCGCGAATTCTGTGTACACCATTTTAATGTTTGTTTCTCCCCGCAAGGCTCGGGCTATATAAGGAGTAAAATGTTTTTCATCGATGTTATTTCTGAAGAAGCCCTGCTGGGCGAAACGTAAAATATATTGGACTCCCATACTCTGCGTTTGGCCTCTTCCCTACAGAGCTGTTGCAGTCATTGCTGCCTTTACTCAACGGTAAGATATAATATTTTATATACAGATATATTCTTTCGTAAGCTATCTAGCTTTCAGAAAGTAGATTTTTGTGGAAAAGAGAGAGGAAGATGTAAATTTTCAAAGAACATTGAGAACTTATATCAACGCAACTAAGTACGCAATACATAGAATAAAGCAAAACACAGTAGAATAACTCAAGACGTTTCGCAAATCGTTCTGCATCTTTAGTTGGGGTGTAGACAAGTACACTAGTGGTCCGTATATATATATGAAGAAAGACAAATCTTGGAGAGATCACGTAAAACTCTCCTCAGCTTGGTTGGCGCTATTTTGTAGATACCTCAGACTAAGTTTTGGGCCTCCGTGGGTTACTTGTGTGAGTTCTGAGCCTCTGTGGGGTGCCTGTGTGTGTGGGAGTTCTCTGAAGTTGGGGCTCTATTCTTGTGGTCAAATGTCTCCAACGTGTAAGTTTCATGCTGGGAAGGAGAGAGAAATCATTAGTCTGTACATTAATTACAGGTTGTAAATCTTTTACAATTACAACATCCAGGATGGTCAGGCGTTGAAGGTCCTTCTCCTCTGCGACAATTTCTGTATTAGTTATCATGGATTCCCTGTCGAGATGGTGTCTGTGATGGGTCCAAAGGTGGTGTTTAGGTCCTCCTTATGGTAGATGAAGGGTGATTTGTTTGGACAAGGTGGTAGTTGTCCTTCCCACGTAGTTAGATAGGGGCGTGCAGCCCTCCTTTGGGCAAGTGAATTTGTACACTACATTGGATTTACGAATTCCATGTGGTTTCGGGGCGGTGTTGTTTCTTAAAATTTGAGATGTCCTCCTGTTCCTGCAATAAAATATAAGTGATAACTTGTCGCATTCTTTTGTAGGGGTCACATTTCTTTTAATATATACAAGCCCACCGGCTGCGCCGGCCCAGCTACGCCGGGGGCCTTGGCCTGCGGCGCTGCGCCTTAGGCGCGGGCGCTGCGCGCCCTGGGCTACGCCCCTTTTTTGGAAAATAAAGAGTTCTTCTTCGAGTTCTTCTTCGAGTTCTTCTTCGAGTTCTTCGAGTTCTTCGAGTTCTTTTTCGAGTTCTTCGAGTTCTTCTTCGAGTTCTTCGAGTTCTTCTTCGAGTTCTTCGAGTTCTTCGAGTTCTTCTTCGAGTTCTTCTTCGAGTTCTTCTTCGAGTTCTTCGAGTTCTTCTTCGAGTTCTTCGAGTTCTTCTTCGAGTTCTTCGAGTTCTTCTTCTTCGAGTTCTCCTTCTTCTTCGAGTTCTTCTTCTTCGAGTTCTTCTTCGAGTTCTTCTCTTTCGAGTTCTTCGAGTTCTTCTTTTTCGAGTTCTTCGAGTTCTTCTTTTTCGAGTTCTTCGAGTTCTTCTTTTTCGAGTTCTTCGAGTTCTTCGAGTTCTTCTTCTTCGAGTTTTTCGATTTCTTCTTCGAGTTCTACTTCTTCTTCTTCTTCGAGTTCTTCGAGTTCTTCTTCTTCCTCTTCTTCGAGTTCTTCGAGTTCTTCTTCTTCTTCTTCTTCTTCTTCTTCTTCTTCTTCTTCTTCTTCTTGTTCTTAATCTTATTCTTCTTCTTCTTTCTTCTTCTTCGAGTTCTTCCTCTTCTTCTTCTTCGATTTCTTCGAGTTCTTCTTCTTCTTCGAGTTCTTCTTCTTCACCGTAGTTGGCGGGGTAACCGATTTACCACCAAACGGCTACGCCGGGGGCCTTGGCCTGCGCGCCCTGGGCTACGCCCCTTTTTTGGAAAATAAAATATCAAAATCATATTGCTTTTTATTTCTTGTCAACATCTAGCTGTTCTCGCAAGTCATCTATATAGGCGATTTGTGCTGGTGTTAAATTTCCGTTCAAAATACCCTTCGAGTTCTTCTTCGAGTTCTTCGAGTTCTTCTTCGAGTTCTTCGAGTTCTTCTTCGAGTTCTTCGAGTTCTTCTTCGAGTTCTTCGAGTTCTTTTTCGAGTTCTTCGAGTTCTTCGAGTTCTTCTTCGAGTTCTTCTTCGAGTTCTTCTTCGAGTTCTTCTTCGAGTTCTTCGAGTTCTTCTTCGAGTTCTTCGAGTTCTTCTTCGAGTTCTTCTTCGAGTTCTCCTTCTTCTTCGAGTTCTTCTTCTTCGAGTTCTTCGAGTTCTTCTTTTTCGAGTTCTTCGAGTTCTTCTTTTTCGAGTTCACTTTTTAGCGCTTGGTTCAATTTCCTATTCTTCATTAACTCTCCTTTACTGAACTTCTTTTCCTTCGTCACCCAACTCCAGAAGTGACGATACCGTTGCATCTTTAACTTTGACGAATCCCCGGCCATCCTTCCCAACCACCACCTGTGTGTGACCGAATTACCACCGGACGGCGTAAGGGGGCTTGGCCTGCGGCGCTGCTCGCTTCGCTTCCGGGCGCTTCGCGCCCTGGGGCTTCGCCCCTGTTTTAACCCTTTAATATGCTTAGGACATTAAAAGATTGAATAAGTTATACGCTTTTTATTTACTGAAAACATCATTCTCGAATACATTTTCTCTTCGGGGAAAGCAGACAAACCTCATCCTCTTCCGAAGGCTGTTCTTCTTGGTCAACCTCTTCTTTCTCTTCTTCAGGTTCCCGCTTTCTCTTTGGGGATCTGCTCGCCTCGGAGCCCTTTTCATCATCGTCATCGGATGACTCGTCAGTCATATTAGTCATATGTTCCTCTATCATCTTCTTTATTTTCGACAATAGATCTTCACTTGCTCCTTTCTTGTTGCTGGAAACCTCCTTCACATCATCCTCCCCGTACCAATCCGGCATAATCATCTTGACCCAATCGTCTTCTGAGATCTTGTGGATATCTTCTGGGATGTTGTTAGTCCTTTCAGACTCGTCGGCCTCCTCAGGAATGAGTGAAGCAGCAACTAAAGCCTCTTCTGTGGGACCTTCCTCATCCTCTTCTCCCACATGGGCTTCAAACAATTCTTTATATACCACATTTACAGCAGGACGGCGTCTAACGTCATTTCCTACCTTGCGCCAGCCCGTATAATACACCAAAGCATCCCAATTTGTTACCCTAGAACAGGCTACATACAACTGTCCGTGTGCGAAGCACTGTACCGAGTCCAGCAACAGTCCACAACGATCAAAAGTTTGTCCCTGACTCTTGTTGATAGTCATGACGTAGCTTAACTTGATAGGAAATTGCTTACGCTTGAATGGGACAGGGGTATCTTGGGCCTCTAACACGACCCGCGGGATCAAGACTTGCTCGCCCCGATATGTTCCTCCTAATATTTTGCCCACAACAACGTGTTTCTTGAGATTAGTAATCATTAAACGGGTTCCGTTGCATATCCTAGGAGGACAAATGTTCCTCATTACCATGACAATACAGCCAATCTTCAACCTCAAGTCGTGCAGCGGCACCGACGGGCTGCACATGGAGTTGAAAACAGAGGCTTGTACGTCGGGTTCTGGATCCGACGGCGTGTCAACGCTGTAATAGACGACCTCCTTCTCCTCGTTGAGATCGTAGATGAGTTGATTGACGCAGCCGACATCGTCGTTAGTGGGCGAGACTATCGATCTCTTCTCGAAGTAGGAGAGGTTCAAGTGGTTTGCCTTCAAATCGTCGTAAACCTTGAAAACCAACTCCTCCCGCGAATTTGCTCGTACCCCGAAACCTTTCTCAAAGAAGAGCTCGCCGGCATCGCGAGTCCCCAGCGACAAAAGTTGCTTCGCAAACTTGTTATTCTTGACATCGTCCTTCTTGAGACGAACGTTTTCTGTTAGTTCTAGCTTGGTGAGCCCGTCCCACATGTAGCTCGACTTGATGCAGTAGGCTAGCTCCTCCGTCTTCCCTCCATTTCTTATGACCGGTAAGATCTGGCGAAAGTCTCCTGCGCAGACAAACACTTTTCCTCCCATGAAATCGTCGTTATCCATGATATCTCGGAGAGTGATATCTACGGCAGTCAGCATATTCTTGTTGGCCATCACGACTTCGTCCCAGACGATCAGCTGAGTCTGCTGCAGAAGCCTCGCCAATTCCGTGTTCTTGTTGATGCTACACGCCCTAGTCTCGTCATACTCCATCAAGGGTATTTTGAACATGTTATGGGCCGTGCGGCCCCCAGAGAGGACTGTAGCCGCAATCCCGGATGAGGCTACCGCCAAGGCAACCTTCCCCTGTGAACGGACCGTATCGATCAATAGATTCAAAACGAAAGACTTGCCAGTTCCGCCAGCGGCGTTGACAAACACACCATTGTTCCTGTAACGGTGACTATTCTCGACTCGATACATGACAGTGTCATAGACTTGCCGCTGCTTGTCGTTGAGAAGCTTAACTTTTTCCTCCACATACTCCTTCAACTTTTGTTTGTTATATGCATTCTCTCTCCTGATGAGATTGGAGGGGCGTACGCCCCCTCTAGAAGCAGGGAGACCGTATTGGGTGATTGAACCCCCACCCCAATTAAGCACGTGTTGCTGGATGTCATCCAGGGCATCCAGGTAGATTTCGTCGTTGTAATCTGTTAGGTTTGCCATGTTCAAGTAATCGCTGGAAAAATAGTCCTTTATCTCTTCCCATATCTCGGACTGGTCCTCGAGGTCAGAAAAGACCAACATACTGGCATAGGTTTCTCTGAGTTGTCTCCTGTCGTTTGTGTGGTTAATGATCTCGATTATGGTGTCCTTCCAGGTGGCTTCGTCGGTTAACAACCCTAGGGCCTTCACAGCTTCGCGATTAGTTTCGTACATGACGCCGTCTACTGTTCTGAGGTCTTCGTACGACTTGGGACCCTTTTTATGGGTTAGCAGCAACCTGAGGTAAAAGAGCTCTACGGTTTTTGTGGTTACAGCACGTATGCGTCCGAGACTGTATGTATTTCCGTTACGTTCTTCCCATATAGTCTCCTGAAGATTATATACGTAGTGGAGCGGTAATTGGTGATAGTATAACGTTCTCGCAAACTCGTCCTTCTGGCAAAGCTTGAAAAAAGCAGTTAGCTGGGTATCGGCCTTGGCCTTTCTGGCAATTTGAGCCGCCGTCATACGCTCGTTGTAGAAGATGGCTTTCTCGCCCTCTAGGTGTAGATCCAGCATAAACACCGGAGGGTAGCACTTGTGGATGTCGAACTTGAAGATCTTCCACGCAGCCTCGTTAGAGTTGACATATCTGGCCTCTTGATAATTTTTAACCTCGTTGACGACTCGGTTGTCTTCTTCTCCCGTCGTCTTTGTGAACAACACCTTGTCCGACCCCTTGTTCACGTACTTTGTGACGTAGGCTATAGCCTTTATAGAATTGGAACATTCGACGTTGATGTGTGCATCGTATTTTATACAAAGATAAGGGTTGTAAGGGACAACCCAAGTATTGTCTACGGTAACGGGGCCGTCCTTCAGCTTCAATTTGAAGGAGTTACCTCCTTCTCCTATGGAACGTCTGACGTACTCGGGATAACCGCTGTTTCCAAAGAGCAGCTCATTTCTGCACGTCTTGGGGAATCCTTTGCCACACTGCCCGGGTTTCTTGCAATTTAATTGCCAACACAGTTGTGACTCGTCATAACCCTTGCAGGGTCCGTGTATCATGCACCGAGTGACGGTGTCGTAGAGCCTGGGCTCCTTTTCCTTGTCGGGTATCTCGGCTCTTATGACTTGCTCTACAGTATCCGCGGTGACGCGAACAGCCATCCACAATAGTATGTGGGCGTGCGGCAAGACGCGTTTCTGCCCTTCTACACTATAGAGATTAGCTTTGACGGCCCAGAAGGCCTTTTTGTGTATCAGGTCGTCCATTAGGCTATCCAGCTTCAGCTTGAAGATCCTGCTCATAAGATCCGGCCTGTCGGCCCCTTGGGTCCCTGGTCCGCCAAATTTCTTCACCACCTCTAACACCTCCGGCCATCTAGGGTTCATAGTGAAGGTTATGAAGTAGTCGGGCGACCCGTAGGCCGTAACGTAGGCCAGGGCATCCTGTTGGCGCTCTTTCATGTATCTGGGCCCTCCAACAAACGACGGTGAGAGCACTATGCGTTGCCCGACACCACTTTTGTCGGCAGAGCTCAGCACGTCGGCCCTCTCCTTGCGCATGCCGGAGTGTTGGTGCTCAAAATAACACAACCGGCTAGACTCGATTTTTACGTAGTTATCGACCACAAACTGCTGGAACAACCGACGGCATTTTGTGATGTGGTTGAAGATCCCTTCTCTCTCCATGTAAAGGGCCGAGTAGTACATGAGCGCAGTCAGTCTTTTGGCGGAGCCATTCTTTTCCATATTCAAGCTGTAACCTTTGTCTCCGTTGGGGATCAACATGGGATACTGGAAGAGATCGTAGAAGTAGTTGGTAGAGCTAATCATCTTGATGGCATATTTCGAATCGGGCAGAGGCGACGCTATTCTGACCTTCAAAGTATCGGTATCTGGACCCAGGTTGACTATCGCCCCTACTTGGCAGGAAGCCGTCGGTAGATGGTAGACGCCCTTGTGTTCCCTGGTGGAGACGTTTTCTGCTGTCTTAAGAGTGATGGTAACGTCTGGCAAAGAGCTGTGCTGAGTAACGTAAGCCTGGACCAGCTTCGCTGACGTCTCCGCCTCTTTGAGGATTTCCCTCAGCGCAGCGTTGTTGTTAACCAAATACGTGTATAACAGCTCTATAATTCCCTCATTCCTTCGGTATTGTTCGTCCTCGCGTTTCCTACGCTTAGACGTCTCGGGACTCTCGCCGTCTTTATTTCTGTAGGTAAACCTGTTGCAGCGTAGTTTTAATTGCTGTTCCTTGTCGTGGTAGAAGTACAAATCCAGGAAATTTACTGCAGATTTCCAAAACGTTTTCCTTGACGTTGGATCTTTGAGACCCAAACGACTGCTGTCGTCTTCCGTAATCATCAAGTTAGGCTTCATGCCACCCAGACGGTGGTAAATTTTACCCTGGATTTTGTAGAAGATTGCAGACTCTCTTTTGTCCTCCAAGGTCCCCGAGGACGCAAAGGACGTAAAAGAGAAGATACTGTTAAACCCTACGATGTTATCAAGAAAGTGGATCGACAGTTTGGAGGAACCGTCGTAGAAGCCTTTGATGTTATCGCCCAGGGGTGACAACTCGTATATTGCCTTGGGTGTTTTTCCTCCGTTACAACATAACGTCTTTCGTTCTCTCTTGAAGAGTAACGCTTGGCAGTGCTTGCATCTATAGGCGCCCATCTCGCCTACCGAGTGCTGAGGCACCTTGGCTTCGCTGGTTTCAGAGATGTAACCGCAAAACGTGCTGAGCATTCGCTCTTTCATCTCTAGGAACACGGGTTTCTTACTGCGTTCTTCACGCGCTTCGCGCACACTGGCTATTCTTTCTAGGACTCCAGCACGAACTTCTTCGTCCTCGGACGGTTTGGGAATGATGGCACAGGAGAGAAAACCGCCAGCGGGAATCTTTGCACGCAATCTCATGAGCTTGATTTCATTCTTAATATCTCTAGACATCTTGACTTCTTTAGTTATTTCAGCTTTTGTCCGCTTGGGGCGCCTTTGTCTAACTTCACGGTTTTGAGCCTTGAGCTCTTTGAGGCTTTGCCTTTGCTCTGCTAGTGTGTCACCAGCAGGTGCGGCGGCGGAGACAATTTTCTCCGTTTCCATGTCTGCAGACGTGACAGGATGTTGCTCTTCTATTATGGTTTGAGGAGAGGGACTACTCTCAAACTCCTCGAGCTTCGCTCTGGCAGGTCCCGCAGTTTGTTCTTGCTCTTCTTCTCCTTCTTCGACAATCATGGGAACGCTTTCTTCTTCCTTTTTTGGCTCGGGGGCTCGTTTTCGAGCTGTTTTTATGGCGTAGGCTTTCGCCTTTTGAATGCGTTTTTGTGTCCCTAAACTCGTACAGAGATAGTGTTTCTGGTAGTCTGTGTGATCAGACCTACCTCCGTTTTTGGTGAAGTTCTTATAGCCAGCGAAGTAGTGTTTGATGAAACTTTCTACCCTTTCTTCGGAAATCTCTCCACTATAGGGCTCCAAGGAATCAAGCAAACCTTCGTCGTAGACGTAATTTTTCTGTTCTTTCAGGAGCTCGTTAAAGGCTATCGCCTTTCTCTGGAATAACTTTATCTCCTCTTTTACTTGAAACTTCTTTGTTTGGCTGTCGTCATAGAGGCTAGGAAACTTCTCCTTATGTTCACTTTTTAGAGCTTTAGTCTTCTCGTTGTTTAACTCCTTCTTGTCGAGCTTCTTCTTCTCCGTTACCCATTTCCAGAAATGGCGATACCTTTGGACTGCCAATTTTGAAGTAGCTCTGGCCATTCCTCTTCCCTCGAATCAACCGGAACGCCGTAGAAAGTCGGTTTTGTTGGTGGCATAATTTCAGATTTGTTTCAGGCATGTTCACAAAAAACCCTCACAGCCTATGATCGAGTACAGCGCTCCTTCGGGTGTAATCCTTTTTACCGTGAAACGGCGTAAGGGCCCATTAAATTTTTTTTAATATGATATATGTATATACATATATATATACATATATACATATATATATATATATATATATATATATATATATATATTCATCATCTTTATACTTATTGGACAAGTGGGACTTATAAAAGATCTAGTGAGTAGTTCCTTCTTGTTCTGTGGCAGGTGTCAATAACTCTTCTAAGTGTAGTTTGGACTTATTTGTTGGAGTATCCATTACTGATGAGTAGTTGGTGGACTCTGTCGATCTCCCTCTGGGCATCTGACAAAGGTGAGCAATGAGAAAGAGCTCTACTAATAAGGGTACTGATGGTGGATTCTCTGTATTTTTGGGAGCAATCATTTTCTTCGCTCATACACAGTCCGGGGTTGGTGTCCTTCACATAAACACTAGAAGAAAAGGAGCAATTAGTCTGTTTGAGGAGGACGTCCAGGAAGGAGAGGGATCCACTTTCACTATGCTCGACAGTGAAGTCAATCCCCGACACCTCCATGAGCTTCCTTCTCAAAATGTCCATGTTCCCTCACTCCACCTCTCTCCTCTGTATATAAGTAATGTGTTTTCTCTTGTCTATGTATTCCGCTTGAAGAGGATCACAGCAAGTGATCGAAATATACGGAAATAGTCACTTCCTTTCTTTTCTTAAATACAATCAATAGTGGGTTTCTAGTGAATTTATTAATGTGTTAAGACATTACTGGACAGTGATATATACATATATATATATATATATATATATATATATATATATATATATATTTATATATGATATGATATATATACATATATATATATGTATATATATATGTATATATATACATATATATATATATATATATATATATATATATATACATATATATTGGCTTCACGTTATTGTGGCAAAGCAGCATGCAGATGATACTTTAGGGTCTATATGGAGCGCCCCTACGGATCAGAGCCACGCATCATTTTCTCTGTGATAGAGGAAAACTCTGTTCATAGAGAAATGATGACACTTTTATACTACGACTATCCCTCCGTTATGCTGTCCCCCAACCCCTACTGTCTTGTACCATTTCTCTTTATATTCATTTCCTTTTTTCGCCGACCCTGTGGTGGGGGAAGAGAATGCTACCACGAAGTCTTTCCATTTGAGTCGTAAAAAGCGACAAAAAAACGGGACGGGGAATGGGATTAAGAGTCCTACTACCTGTAGCCCCAAAAGGGGACATTCCTAAAAGAAAGAAGTAAAGGCATAAGAGGGTCTGGGAGTATGTTTGTGAGAAGAAAAATGGATGTGCTGGCTTTGAGTGAAACTAAAATGAAAGGAAAGGGCAACTGTGAGTTTGGGAGTGTAGCTGGGAGGTATTCAGGAGTGAAGAGGGGACGAGGGAGAGAAGGGGTGGCTATACTAGTAAGTGAAGAGATAAGTAAGCGGGTAGTGAAGTAGAAGGAGGTTTTATCAAGGTTGATGTGGATGAAGGTGAAGCTGGGAAGGGAGATGTGGGTTTTTGTAAGTGCGTATGGACCTGGTAGTGAGAAGAGCGTAGAGGAAAGGGAGGCTTTTTGGGTAGATATAAATGACTGCATAGAGGGATTAGGGAGAAATGTCAATGTAGTTGTATTGGGAAACCTTAATGCTAGGGTAGGAAATAAACCAATAGACGGAGTGATCGGGAAGTATGGAGTTCCAGGAAAAAATCGTACTGGAGAATCGATGGTGCAGATGTATCTTGAAAGAGAGTTGATGATAGCAAATACAGTGTTTAGGAAGAAAGGCAAGCATAAGTACGCATGGGAGAGGATGGTGGATGGAAGGGTAGCAGATAGAGCGTTAATGAACTATATAGTGGTGACCTGGAGTATGGTAGGAAGAGTTAAGGATGTACATGTTCTTAGGGGAGAGAGTGGGGGAATATCAGATCATTTTCTGGTGGAAGGTAAATTGAGAGTGGAGAATAGATGGAGAAAGAGGAAAAGGGCAGAAGGTAGGGAGGTACTTAGAATGAATTGCTAAATGAAAAAAAGGAGAATGAGTATAAGAAGAAGCTGAAAGAGGAGTGGGAGGGAGTAAAGGATAGAATAGAACTAGGAGTGGAGGAGGAATGGGGATGGTTCAAGGAGGGAGTCATAAGGTGTGTAAAGATGGTGCGTGGAACAAGGAGGGCGGGAAGAAATAGAAAGAAGGGTAGTAAGTGGTAAGAAGAGGAAGCAAATAAAGAAGTAGAAGAGAAGAAGCAGGCATTCATAGATTGACTACAAATTAGGACGAGGG
>NC_134816.1:15627959-15642959 GCF_046742065.1 Oratosquilla oratoria
TCCACAACCTGTTTCTCGAAAATATGCTGATGGGCAGGTTTTACATGATATCTTATATACAATGTTTTCATTAGTTGGGTTATTATTACTACGTGTGGCCAAATGTCCTACTTTGCTACCTGATATACTAGCTATCATAATGCCTGCTTTTAAGAGGATTTTTTTCTAGGTGTTAGATATGTACAATATATATAATCTTAAAAAATCCGGAAATTTAAAAAAAATTCGGCACTCAACAGGTCCCAGAGTTGCCGGATTTTTCAATGTCAAATCTACGTACGTATGTATATATATATATATATATATATTTATATATATATATGTATATATATATATATATGTATGTATATGTATATGTATATGCATATATATATATATGTATATATATATATATATATATATGTATGTATACACATACATATATATATGTATACACATATATGTACACATGTAAGTATATATATATATGTATATATATATATATATATATATATATATATATATATATATATATATATACTGTATGTGCAACACTGAATGGGTCCAAGTGAGCAGATTTACACTTATCAACCACAATTCACTTTAATTCTAAGCCATCAACATCGAGGAGGCATAGATGCAGAAACTGAAACGTGTTACAGCTAAGGATATATATTTGTGTATATATGTTTATATATATATATATATATGTGTGTGTGTGTGTGTGTGTGTGTGTGTGTGTGTGTGTGTGTGTGTGTGTGTGTGTGTGTGTGTGTGTGTGTGTGTGTGTTATCGGAAAATCTTAAAACACAGGACTCAGAGTAACAGAATTTATTACCGACGTTTCGAACCCTGTCCGGGTTCGTTCTGTTGTATTAAATTATTTGAGGATTTTAGGTAGTTTTACAATGCTTTCATGAAAGGAAAGCACCAGGAGGCTCTTTTCACAAAACTGATTTCTCTCCTGCGAGATGTTATGGTAAGATTTGATGACCATATTATGAGATTTGTCTACCAAATGCTTTGGATACTTCAAGTCTGATTCTATGCTATAAATCTTGCTCAGCTCATCATTCAAAAACTCAGGATTACAGATTCTGTACGCTCTGAGGAACAAAGAACTGAAAACAGAAAACTTAGTATTTTTATGGTGAACCGAGTAGTAATGAACATAAGACAGAACATTAGTATGTTTTCTAAACACATCATACCTAAAATATCTTCTGCTTCTGTGGAAGAAAATATCTAAAAATGGTAACTTATTGTCTATTTCAGTCTCAATGATGAATTTTATGGATGGAGCCAGATCATTCAATTTACTAGGGAAAGAGTCTAAATTATGATCCAACGGCCATGCGTACACATATCGCTTCCACACATTATGGTAAAGAATCTTGGGCAATAATTCTCTCTCAAAGAACTCCATGTATAAGTTGCTAAGTAATGGAGATAATGGATTACCCATTACCATTCCGAATTTTTTAACATAGTATTCATTATTAAAAACAAATTTTGCATTAACTATACAAAAACTTAATCAACTCAATTATGGTTTTGGTAGGTAGTGGCATATCGTGTTTAGATAGTTCTTCTTCAAGGTACAATAATAAACTCAAAACCGGAACACGAGTAAAGAGAGAAATGATATCATAACTTACTAGTCTGAAAACAGAGTTAATGTCTAGTTTGTTAAGCATACTAATGAGATGCATATCATTTCTGACATGTGAATTGGAAATGATACCTACCAAAGGGCTCAAAACAAAAACAAGCCATTTTGAAAGTATATCTGTGATGGACCCTGTAGAACTAATGAAGGGTCTAACAGGATAACCAGGTTTGTGAATTTTGATCAAGCCATATATATATGGCAAAGAGGGGGACATGATAGAAAAAAAAATAATTAAATGGTTATGTCCTTTCAAAAGCTTTTTTATACTACGATAAAAATCACTGTTTATGGACTAAAAGATTCTTACTGAGTTTTGTATAGATTTCGTCATCCTCTAGTAATGTTGCCATTTTTTCAACATAGTCAAATTTGTTGAGAATGACGATACGATTGCTTCTATTAGCTCTAGTAATATGTAAATCTTTGTCTCTTTTTAACTCATTGTAAGACTTGAAAAACCTATTGAGACAATTTGGCATACTAGACATTGACAATGAAGTGTATACAAAACTCTTAAAAATATTTATATTTTGAACAGGAACATCACCAAATTAGCATAGTCAGCTTTCTGAATAGCTGCAAAACTAAGGCCAAAACCTTAAGCACATTTTGCATCGTAATTTAAATGTTTATCTAATAAATTGACTACGTAATTGGTGTTGGCATTTTTAGTCCAATCACTGTCTTTAATTATTTGATCTAGTTTTTGGTTAAGTTTGGAACTAAGATATACCATGCCTTTCATCACCAACAAGTAAGAATTGCTCCAGAGCACCCACTGGAACACAGCACCCGTCAGACCTCTCAGGAACACCTTGCGCCACAACGCCCACCAGAGCTTAATATCCTCCAGCAAAAGCGCCAGCCCACAGGACCATGGACCAGAAGTCGAGCCAGAGCTTCTGCCATTCACTCTGTCCTGATACTGACGAATTCCCCTAGTGACCTCTCCCAGCGACTCAAATTGACCTCTCCCACTTTCCCCCAGTAACCTTACCCAGGGATTTCCATTGATCTCTCCTACTTCTCCCAGTGACCTCACCCTAGAAATCCCATTGACCTCCCCTACCTTTACCGATGGGAATGATGACAAAAGACATGAGGTTACTTTAATGCTATCACCGCTGCTGGCAAAAATGGTCGACAGCGTGGACTGTAAAAATGAAAGAATTGTATGCATAACGTTGAAAATTAAATAGATCAAAATTGGCATCATTCAAACATATGCCCCGCAACAAAGAAGAAGCTTGAGGGAGAAAGAACGGTTATATGAAACTCTACAGGCAGTGACAGAAGAAATAAGGTATCAGGAGTGGATCATTGTCATGGGTGATATGAATGGACATATCGGAAAGAATAGAAATGAAGTTGAACATGTCATTGAAAAGTTTAGCATTGGCGAAAAGGAACAGGAAGGAAAGAGAATAATCGATTATTGTGTGATGAATGGCATGTCCATAATGAATAATTATTACAAACATCAGGAGAGCCATAAATGGACATGGTATAGGTGGAATGCACTGTAACAAAGGTACAATGGGAAATCAATAATTGACTTATTCCCTACCAACAAGAAAAATAAATTATAAAGATGTGAAGACCATACCATCTATGTCCTTAGACTCTGACCATAGATTGGTTGTGGCTAAGTTGGGAATTGAAAAACCAAAAGAAACAGCCAAGAAAAAGCATAAGATTTAAATTGGAAAGACTGAAAGATGAAGAGACAAAGCAAATGCTACAACAATTGATAGAATTGCGAAAGCCAACAGAACTTGAAATGGAAGAAATTAGTATAGAGGAGTAATGTGATCAAATCAAAGAAATTGTATATGGGGCAGCTGAAGAGATAGTTGGCACTAAAATCAAATTTGGTAGCAAAGAGAAAAACACTGCATGGTAGACTAATGATGTGAAGGTAGCAGTTAAGGAAATAACAAGTTCTTTTATAACATGGATGTAAACGTGAGACATTGGAGACACACAAGTTCATGAAGATAAACAAAACAATGCAGAAGCAATCAAAAGAACAGGTAAAGAAGAGAAGTGGATCAGGATTGGACAGGACCTAGAAAGAGACGTACGAGGAACAGGAAAATTATTGTACAGTATGGTTAAGAATTATAGAAAGGAAATAATGGAACAACATATGCAGTAAAGGATAAAACGGGAACAGAACTACAGACAGAACCAAAGGAGATAGAAGAAAGATCGAGGGAATATTTCGAAGAACTCCTGAATGTGGAGGATATGGAGGTGGAGGAAGAATGGAATGTGGAAATACAGGAGCAACATGGAGAGGATTTAAATAAAATTAGTATACAGTAAGTGAAGGAGGCACTGAAGAAGATGAGATGCGGTAAAGCCCCAGGTGATGACGATATACCTGTAGAACTAATTAAAACTGCTGGAGAGGGATGTGTAGAGTGGCTGAGAAACATATTGAATAATGTATGGAAAGAGGAAAGAGTGCCACATGATAAGTTAGTGGCTTTTATCGACCTGGAAAAAGCCTTTGATAGAATTAATAGAAACAACCTGTGGAGACTCTTACAAGATCAACACTATGGCATAAACCCTAAAATGACAAGAATAATTAAGAGTATATACGAGAATACAGAGAGCATATTCAAGAACAGAGCTGGTGAGTAAATGGTTTAGCATGAAGACAGGAGTGAGGCAAAGGGAAGTGCTATCCCCTTTGCTTTGCATAATATACATGAACAGATGTCTGAAGGAAGTGTATATATACTGGAGGGAAAGGAGATTACACTGGCTTATGCTGACGATGTAGCTGTTGTGACAGGAAACCAATAAGATCTCCAAGATGAAATGGGACCTTAAACAGGCTGGGGATAAGAATGAATAAACAAAAGACAGAAATAATGAAAGTAGTTAGAATCAAAGAGGAATGTAATATTTATATTGAAAACATCAAACTGAAGCAGACTGAGAAATTTAGTTATATTGGAGTGCTTTTTGATGAAGAAAATAGACAAAACATAGAAATAACAAATAGATTTAAGAAATACAATACAAATATCAATGCATTATATCCCATACTTAAAGATAGAAATATCCCAACAAAGCCCAAAACCATTATATTTACAACAGTATTAAAACCAGTACTTTTTATGGGTTAAAAACTGGGACACTGACAACAAGAACATACTTGCAAATACAAACTGCAGAAATGAGAGTCCTAAGAATGATCCGAAGAGTGACTATATGTGATAGAATTAGAAATGGAGAAATTAGGGAGAGATTAAGAATAACATCTGTGCTGAAGATAACTGAAAAGAACAAATTAAGATGGTTTGAGCATGTTAAAAGAATGGAAGACACAAGGCACGCAAAGAAATTCTTGGAGTGGGTTCTTCCTGGTAGGAGGCCGATAGGACGCCCTATGAAACGGTGGACACAGGAAGTAGAAGAAGCTGCTGAACAAAGAGGAAGAAATTTGCAAGAAAAAATTAGAGATGAGGACTTTTGGGATAGAGACCTTTGGCAAATATTCCTAGAGGATAGATAATTACAGGCATACCCTACCTTGCGCCTGGAGAGAAAGGTGAGAAAGGTACAGGACAGTAGATTGGGGGGACAGCATAACGGAGGGACAGACGCAGTATAATAAAGTATCACAATTTCTCTAAAAATAGATTTCTTCTATCACAAAAAAAAAGGTGTGGGTCTGGTCCGTATGGGTTGCCCCATATAGACCCTAAAGCATCAGCTGTATGCTACTGAGCAGCTTCTAACCTCGCAATAACATGCACCCAATAGCACAGACGGGTATATATATATATATATATATATATATATATATATATTATATATATATATATATATATATATATATATATATATATATCATCATCATCATCACATACCAAGGCTTTTTCCCCCTTACAAGGGAGGTAGCCAAAATGAAAAAGGCATAAAATCATTCCCACCCATTCCATCCCTGAATACACTCCACACCCCTCCACCCTCCCTCTTATCTTAGCACATCCTGAATGACGGGTCATCCCTGCACCTTGTCCACTGCCCTGGGTCAGAAGCAGTGTCGCAAGACACAGCACATCCATAGCAAGGCCGCTTCATTAAATCGGCGACCCCCCCCCCTCTCCGTCCCCCCATTGCATAAAATGAGAGAACGGGAAGATATCCCTTCGGGCTGCGTCAAATTTTGCTCACACATACTACCTCACCCCCCCCCATCCACCTGCCCATTCCACCTCATGCTATCACAACATCATCCATATACAACCATTCTCCATTCACCCCTGTCTTCTGTCCTATCCCGTCCTTCCTCAACCGACATTCCCCTCTTCTCCAAAGCCCCCTTCACCCCATCCTAGGACGTCCCCTCATGTTCACTCCCTCCACATCTGCCTTCCACACCTCTTTTACTAGTCTTTCTTCACTCATTCTTTCCATGTGTCCAAACCATCCTAATACTCTTTCATCAACCCTATCTCCCAGCTCCTTTTCCACCCCTGTTCTCCTCCTCACCTCCTCATTTCTCACACTATCTAGCCTAGTAACCCCCATCATACTTCTCAGACACCTCATCTCAAACACATTCAAACTCCTTCTCTCTTCTTCTCTTATGTTCCATGTTTCTGCCCCATACAGTGCTGTTGGCACAATCACTCCTTCATACAGTCTCCTCTTAGCATCCATTCCCAAATGTCTCATTACACTCTTTAATCCACCAAGGCATTTACTCGCTTCTCTCAATCTACATTCTACCTCCACTTTCACTCCACCTTTTCCTGCCACATTTGCACCCAAGTATCTAAAACTATCCACTTCCTCCAGTCGCTCTCCCTTAATGCTCACTTCCAGTCTACTGCCACTTTCACCCCTTGTACATCTCATCACCTTACTTTTACCCACATTTATCTTTAGCTTTCTTCTATCACATACTCTCCCAAACTCTGCCACCAACTTCCTCAATCCCTCCTCCGATCCTGCCACAAGCGCAGTGTCGTCCACAAACAACAGCTGGCTCACCTCCCACTTTTCTCCCTTTTCTTTAACCATCTCCAATCCCTTGCCCACTACCCTTGCATTTACCTCTCGCATTACCCCATCCATGTATAAGTTGAACAGCTAGGGCGACATAACGCATCCATGACGAAGTCCCACCTTTACCTCGAACCACTCACTCTCTCCGTTTCCAATCCTGACACAAGCTCTACTACTCTCATAAAAACTCTTGACAGCTCCCAGAAGCTTTCCTCCTATCCCGTATATCTGCATAACCTCCCACAGTGCCTTCCTGTCTACCCTATCATAAGCCTTTTCCAGATCCATAAAAGCCCAAAAAACATCCTTCCCCTTTCCTATAGCTTTCTCACATATCTGTCTTACCACAAAGATCTGATCTACACAACCTCTACCTGTCCTAAATCCACACTGTTCCTCACCAATTACTCCTTCTGTTCCTCTCCTAATCCTTTCAACCAAGATCCTCCCATAAGCCTTCCCAACTACACTCAACAAGCTAATCCCTCTGAAACTACTACATTTACACTTGTCCCCTTTTCCCTTGTAAAGAGGAACTATACAGGCACTCCTCCAGTCCTCCGGCACTCTACCCTCTCTCCAGCAAACATTAATTAGCCTCACCAACCAGTCCACCATCCCTGTACCTCCCTTTTCCAGACATTCCGCATGGCATCCATCCAGACCAGGTGCCTTACCTGCTTTCATCATCTTAACTGCCTTCACCTCATCCTTCCTTATTTCTCCTCCATTCTCCTCATTCATCACTCTCATTTTCTTCGCACTTCCCACTGCAGCAATCTCTCCTTCCCTATCCTCCTTCACATTAAGCTCCCTAAAATATTCTGCCCATCTTCCCCTTACTGCCTTCTCTTCCATTATCATCTCTCCATCTGCACCTTTTACCTTTTCTTCTCTACTTGATTCGCCTCCTCTTCCTCTCTTAATTTCTTCCCAAAACATCTTTTTATTGCTTTCAAAATTTTCTGTCAAACTCTTACCCCATTTCACATCTGCTCTCCTCTTTGCAACCTTTACATTTTGCTTTACTTCTCTTTTCTTTTCTTTGTACATCTCATATGACTCCCTCGTCCTATTTTGTAACCAATCTGTGAAAGCTCGCTTCTTCTCTTCTACAACCTTTTTTGTTTCCTCATCCCACCATTCACTACCCTTTCTTCTATTTCCCCCTGTCCTTCTTGTTCCACACACCATCCTTGCACACTTTATGACTCCCTCCTTGAACCATCCCCATTCCTCCTCCACACCTAGCTCTACTCTACCCTTTACTCCCTCCCACTTCTCCTTCAGCTTCTTTCCGCACTCCTTCTCCTTTTCCTTCTCATTCAAAGAGTTCACTCTAAGCACCTCCCTACCTTTTGTCCCTTTCCTCTTCCTCCATCTATCCTCCACTTTCAACTTACCTTCCACCAACAAATGATCTGATATTCCCCCACCCTCTCCCCTTAGCACATGTACATCCTTAACTCTTCCTATCATAATCCTATTTACCACTACATAATCCATTAGTGCTCTATCTACCACCCTTCCCTCCACCACCCTCTCCCATGTGTACTTATGCTTGACTTTCTTCCGAAACACTGTATTTGCTATCATCAACTCTCTTTCTAGACACATTTCCACCATCAACTCTCCATACGATTCTTTCCTGGAACTCCACATTTCCCAACCACTCCATTGATTGGACCATTTCCCACCCTAGCATTAAGGTCTCCCAGTACTATCACATTGACATTTCTTCCCAAATCCTCTATGCACTCATTTAGATCTATCCAAAAGACCTCCCTTTCTTCTACACTCTTCTCACTGCCAGGCCCATATGCACTTACAAAGACCCACATCTCCTTTCCCAGTTTCACCTTCATCCACATTATCATTGAGGAAACCTCCTTCCACTCCACTACCCGTTTACCTATCTTTTCATTTACTAGAATAGCCACCCCTTCCCTCCCTCGCCCTCGCTTCACTCCTGATAACCTCCCACTTACACTCCCAAACTTACACTCACCCTTCCCTTTCAACTTAGTGTCACTCAAAGCCAACACATCCATCTTTCTTCTCACAAACATACTACCTATCTCTTCCCTTTTACTCTCATCTGTACCACATCCACGCACATTAAAAGACCCAAACCTTAGGGTGCTGGTCCGAGGCTTTCCAGCCCCTCTTACGCCTTCTTTTCTTCTTTTAGGAATTTCCCCTGTGGGGCTACAAGGAGAAGGATGCCTAGTCCCAATCCCCGTCCCTTTCTTCTCGCCTCTTACGATCCAAGTGGGAATACTTGGTGGCAGTATTCTTTTCCCCCACCACAGGGAGTTCCCCCATCACAGAAAAGGAATACTCAGAGAAATGATACAGGACAGCAACAAGGGGTTGGAGGACAGCATAACGGAGGGACAGCCGTAGTATAAAAGTGTCATCATTTCTCTATGAACAGAGTTTTCCTCTATCATAGACAAAATGATGTGTGGCTCTGGTCCGTAGGGGCGCCCCATATAGACCCTAAAGTATCAACTGCATGCTACTTTGCCACAATAACAAGCAGCCAAGACCCCAGACAATGTTATATATATGTAAATATACATATATACATATATATATATATATATATAAATATGTATATATATATATGTATTTACATATATATATATATATATATATATATATATATATATATATATATATATATATATATATATATATATATATATTTGTATACCACGGGAGTGAATTTCCTCTTAGGCAGGCTTGGTTAAAAGCAACTGCAAATTCAGCGCTGATCAATTTCTTCTTCAGAGTTTCCAACTTCCTAAAGGTATCCTTTATAGCAAGGGGTATAGGAAAGAATAGATTTCCTATTCCGTTCTGCTGCTGTATGTCAGCTTCTCTTTACAAGAAGTCTGCTAGTTCTGTCGAAGCTCTTCCTTGACTAAGGACCTCCTAAGGTCAAGGGTGGTAGTTCTTCTTTTGGCGGCATCGCTGTGAAGACGTATGTTTGTATGCCGCGGGAATAAATTTTCTCTTAGGCAGGCTTGGTTAAAAACAACTGCAAATTCAGCGCTGATCAATTTCTTCTTCAAAGTTTCCAACTTCCTGTATATGTATAAGTATATGAATATGTATATGTATATGTATATGTATATGTATATGTATATGTATATGTATATGTATATGTATATGTATACAGTAATGAAACAATAATGCAAACGGTGATCCAAAAGTAAATGAGGCACACAGGATGTTCAAACAAAATATGGAAACTCATAAAGAGGAGTTAGAATGGAAGACACAAGGCACGCAAAGAAATTCTTGGAGTGGGTTCCTCCTGGTAGGAGGCCGGTAGGACGCCCTATGAAACGGTTGGACACAGGAAGTAGAAGAAGCTGCTGAACAAAGGGGAAGAAATTTGCAAGAAAAAATTAGAGATGAGGACTTTTGTGATAGAGAATGAAGCAAAAACTATTTTTGCAACGAATATAAATGGCAGGGGGTAGAAGGAATAGAAGGGAGTAAAATGGATTGCGTTTATGGAAGTCAAGAGCGGAAGGATAGGTAATCGAACGGAGGCACGAACAAATTGAGATATGGAAGGAATTGGTTCGATATACGGTAGGAGGGGGTGTGTCACACATTATACGAGGCTCCTATTTTAAAGAGCCAGGAAAAGTGCCCGCTCGTCTCCCTTTATATATATATGTATATATATATATATATATATATATATATATATATATATATATGTATATATATATATATGCAAAGTAGACCACTTGGAAAAAAGAAGTGCACTGAAGATGTAATATATGAAAGCGCCCTGCTTCGTTAGTTTCTTTTTTCCAAGTGGTCTACTTTGCATAAGTGAACACACGTACCCGTGTCCTTATTAAGATATATATATAGATATATATATGTATATACATATATATATATATATATATATATATATATATATACATATATTGCATCACATCATGGCCTACGAATAACCCCAGAGAAGGACGGCCAGGTGTCAAAATACAAGTGCGTGTATTATTTTTTGCGAGAAATTGTGTGTGTGTGTGTGTGTGTGTGTGTGTGTGTGTGTGTGTGTGTGTGTGTGTGTGTGTGTGTGTGTGTGTGTGTGTGTGTGTGTGTGTGTGTGTGTGTGTGTGTGTGTGTGTGTGTGTGTGTGTGTGTGTGTGTGTGTGTGTGTGTGTGTGTGTGTGTGTGTGTGTGTGTGTGTGTGTGTCTGTGTGTGTGTGTGTGTGTGTGTGTGTGTGTGTCTGTGTGTGTGTCTGTGTGTGTGTAGAGGTGTCTTCATATGACGACAAGGAATGGAGTTGGAAGAGCGAGGGAGCGAAAGAGGAGAAAGAAACATGATGAAATCAAGTGACAAGTAAACTGATGCCTAAGTCAGCGATGGGGGAAGAAGAAGAAGAGGGAAAGAAGAGGAGTAGGGGGGTGGGAGAAGAGGATGGGAGGAAAGGAGAGGGAGTGGGGAGGGGGGAAGGAGACCGCAGGCTCTCGAGAATTAATCAAAACAGGAGAGAAAAACAGAGAAATTGAGTAGGAGAAATTAAGCCACGTACGCAGAAATAGAGGAAACAGAGTAATTGAGGGTGGGGAGAAAGAGGCGGAGAGGAGTGGTGGAGGAGGAGAAGGAGGAGGAAAGGAGAGACAAAGAAAGAAAGGAAGAGAAAGAAGAAACTGAAGAAGAGGAGATGAATGAGGAGTAAGAGGGTAAGGGAAACTTGGATGAAGAGAAGAAAGAATTGGAGGAGATGAAGGAAGAGAATGGTTTAGTAGGATTAGATGAAGGAAGAGGAGGAAGAAGGGGAAGGGGTGGAAAGTGAAATGGTGAAGGAGGAGGAAGAGGAAAAAATCGAGAAGGAGGAGGAAAAAGAAAGAGGTGGAGAGAAGAAGGTGAAGAAAGGGGAAGAGTGAGAGAGGTAGAAGAAGGAGAAGAAAAAGTAGAAGTCGAAGCAGGAAGAGAGGGAGGAGGAGAATGAGAAGGAAAAGAATGAGGAGTGGGAGAAAAGCAACAGAAAAAGCAGGATGAGGATGAGTAGGGAGAGTAATAGCAGGAAGGAAGTAGTAGGAGGGGGGGGAGAAGGAGAAACAGGAACAGGAAGAGGCTGAGGAAGAAAAGAATATTGTAAAAGAAGAGGAGGAAGATTAGAAGTAAAAATTAGAAAAGAAAGAAGAGGAACAGAAGGGGCAAGAAGTGGAAGAAGAGGAAAAAGTGAAGGAGGAGAAAGAGAAGTAGGAGGTGGAGTGTTGTCAGCCCCTTCGATGTCCAGCATGCACACGCGCGCACGCACGCATATGGAGTCAGCGGGTATTCTACATCTCTCAAGTCAACTCTCGAGAAATCCCCCATTGTCCTCAGGATCTGAATCCAAGGGACATTTTATTGTCCCCAGTAACCAGAGGACTAGGTTTTCCGGACAACACACACCCAGAACACCTGTGCGGACAAAGGGACCTCACTGTTCCCGACGCAACGAAACTTTTTTTTTTTTCACCCAAATGTAAATATGGAAACCCTTGTATATATGTATATGAATGTAGAATCTAGCAACCCCCCCCCCAACCCCTGAGGCTTCTTCGGAGGTTGCATGTATGTATAAACCAAAGAAAACTGGAACATTAACGCAAACAGACCTATACGAGCTTGCTTCTTCAAACACCAGTACCTTAAATGTAGATACGCAACTACAAATCTACAGGAGGAAAAGGAGGAAAATGAAAAGGAAGAGGAAATTGTAGGGGGGAGGAGGAGGAGGAAGAGGAAGAGTAGGAGGCGGGGGAGAAAAAGGAAACTGTGGAAGAAGAAAAATAGAAGAAATGTGGAGAGGGTAGGAAAAATTCAGGAGGAGGAATAGCAAAAGGAAAAATAAGAAGAAAATGTGGTGAAGGAGGAGGAGGAGGAGGAGGAGGAGGAGGAGGAGAAAAATGAAGGATGGGGAACAGGAAGAGGTGGAGTAGAATTAAATCTGAAAAACGTGGAGGAGGAAAAGGAATAAATAATAAGGAGGAGGAAGAGGAAGAAGTAGAAGAGGAGGAGCAGTAGCAGCAAAAGGAGTAGGAGGAGGAGAAAGAGAAGAGGAGGGAGAGGAGGAGGGCGAGGAGGAGCAGTAGGATGAGACTAGAGAAAAGGAAGACAAGAAAAAATCGCGGAGGATAGAGAGCAGAGGAGGAAGAAGAGGAGTACGAGGAGAGGGAGGAGATGGAGAAGATATTGCAAGAGGAGGAGGAAGAGCAGAAGTAGAGAAAGGCCAAGAGGAGGAAGGAAGAGGCCAGGGAGAGAGGTGGGCAAAATTAAGAGTTACTTGCTTGGAAACAAATGGGAAAGAGAGAGACGAAATGTTGGGAGAAAACGAAAACGTTGAAACGGGGAGAGAGAGAGAGAGAGAGAGAGAGAGAGAGAGAGAGAGAGAGAGAGAGAGAGAGAGAGAGAGAGAGAGAGAGAGAGAGAGAGAGAGAGAGAGAGAGAGAGAGAGAGAGAGAGAGAGAGAGAGAGAGAGAGAGAGAGAGAGAGAGAGAGAGAGAGAGAGAGAGAGAGAGAGAGAGAGAGAGAGAGAGAGCGAGAGAGAGAGAGAGAGAGAGAGAGAGAGAGAGAGAGAGAGAGAGAGAGAGAGAGAGAGAGAGAGAGAGAGTGTCTTAGTCGTAGTCTCAGGCAGAAACTTTGTCTTCGAAATCCCCAGGTGAGCACACGCTGTCTCATGCACCGTCTTCATAATTTTCCTTCCGATCTTCTTAGTTATCACGAGTTTCGTGGTGATGTCTACTTCAACATTTCCCGGTAGTTTGTGTCTTCGTGGGAGAACACCGTCTTCAGTGATGAACTTGGTCTTGCTGTAGTCTGCTTCCTTCTGCTCCTCCTCCTCTTCAGCTGCCGACGCATCTCTCCTGACTCTGGGTCTTCCTGATGAAGAAAGATGAGTTTTTCTCTGTTAGTGAGTGAGAGAGAGAGAGTGTGTGTGTGTGTGTGTGTGTGTGTGTGTGAGAGAGAGAGAGAGAGAGAGAGAGAGAGAGAGAGAGAGATGAGGCAAATATACTGAAGAGACAGACGGAAAGAGAAAGAAAAAATACAAAGAAATACAGCGAGAAAAAGGCAAGAGAGAAAAGCGAGAGAGTGAAAGTGAGGAAAAAATGAAGGCGGGAGGGGGCGGCGAGAAAGCAAAACAGAAAGGAAAAGTGCGAAATGATGACAGGAGGACCGCAGAAAAATAGAAAATCGTGACAAGTGTGGTCAGAGTAACGGATGGGAAAGTGAAGTGAGGCAAAGGAGAGAGGGGCGACACGGAAGGGAGGGAAGGGGAGGAGTCAAAAGAAGTGGGAAGGAGAAAAGAGGAGAGGAGAGGGGAGAAGAGGAGAGGAGAGGAGAGGAGAGGAGAGGAGAGGAGGGGAGAGGAGAGGAGAGGAGAGGAGAGGAGAGGAGAAGAGATAGGGCAGAGGAGAGGACAGGAAAGGAGAAGAGAGGGGAGGGAAGAGGAGGGAATGGTAGAGCAGTGGAGGAGAGAATCGGATAGAGGAGGAGAGGAGGTAGGAATGGGAAACTAGGAAAAAGGGGAGGAAAGTGGAGGGGAGGAGAGTGGAGGGAAGAGTAGGGGAGAGGAGGGAGGATGAGGGAAGAGAGGAGAGGGAAGAGGGAGGTAAGGGTTGGGTAGAAAAATAAGGGAACATGAGGGGTGAGGAGAGGTGAGGGAAGATGAAGGTAAGGGTAAGGCAGAGGAGGAGAGAAGGGGAGAGGAAGAGAGGAGGTAGGAAGGGGAAGAGAGAAAGGAGGGGAAGAGAGGGGAGGGGAGGGAGTTCAATTTAGTTCCAGACGCTAATCAGTATCGTCATTCTTCTATGTTGCTTTTAAGTAATATAGATTTTTAATGAAGTTGTTTCCAATAAAAATCATTGGTGTGATGGTCCTGTGGGACATTGGGTCAATTAACGAGTAATACATGAGTAGTGTTTAGTCTTGTTAATGTACTCGTAGTATATCCATCATTTTCTTTCATCTGGGTGTTCGAGATCAAACAGCAGTTAACTGTTTTCACACCACGCATCTAGGAACTAGTGTCTCGCTTCAGCGTACCGCATTGATTGACACATGATGGCGAGTAAAAATTATTTCCCAGATTTCGTCTTAGACAATGGGCATACACAATCTACAACTACCTTACGAAATAGTTCCTCAGCGACTGGAAGGCTACACATGGGTACCGGCTTGGGATTGTTATTTGGTTTTCCTGTTAGCACACTACACACCGTTTCACTAACTCCTTAACGTCCTCAGCCATACGTGGCCAATAAAAGTGCCTAAACAATATTTCCTTAGT
>NC_134816.1:15647959-15650459 GCF_046742065.1 Oratosquilla oratoria
AGAGTGATGAGTGAAGAAAATGGAGGATAAATAGGGAAGGATGAAGTGAAAGCAGCTGTTAAGATGATGAGAACAGGTAAGGCACCTGGGTTGAATGGATGCAATCCAGAATATCTAAAGAAAGGAGGTACAGTGATGGTGGACTGGCTGGTGAGGTTATTTAATGTTTGTTTAAGAGAGGGTAGAGTACCGGAGGACTGGAGGAGTGCCTGTATAGTTCCGCTTTACAAAGGAAAGGGGGACAAATGTGAATGTAGTAGTTACAGAGGGATCAGCTTGTTGAGTGTAGTAGGGAAGGCTTATGGGAGGAACAGTGCGGTTTTAGGACAGGTAGGGGATGTGTAGATCAGATTTTTGTGGTAAAACAGATATGTGAGAAAGCTATAGGAAAAGGTAAGGATGTTTTTTTTACTTTTATGGGTCTGTAAAAGGCTTACGACAGGGTAGACAGGAAGGCACTGTGGGAGGTACTGCAGATGTATGGGATAGGAGGAAAGCTGTTAAGAGCAGTCAATATTTTGTATGGGAGTAGTAGTAGAGCTTGCGTTAGGATTAGAAATGGAGAGAGTGAATGGTTTGAGGTAAAGGTGGGACTTCGTCAGGGGTGTGTTATGTCGCCCTGGCTGTTCAATCTTTACATGGATGGGGTGGTGCGAGAGGTGAATGCAAGAGTAGTGGGTCAGGGGTTGGAGGTGATTAAAGAAAATGGAGAAAAGTGGGAGGTGAGTCAGTTGTATTTTGCTGACGACACTGCGCTTGTAGCAGGATCAGAGGAGGGATTGAGGAAGTTAGTGACAGAATTTGAGAAGGTGTGTGAAAGAAGGAAGCTGAAGACAAATGTGGGCAAAAGTAAGGTGATGAGATGTACAAGGGGAGAGAGTGACAGCAGGCCGGAAGTGAGCATTAAGGGTGAGAGACTGGAGGAAGTGGATAGTTTCAGATACTTGGGTGCGAATGTGACAGGAAAGGGAGGAGCGGAGGTGGAGGTAGAATGTAGATTGAGAGAAGCGAGTAAACGCCTTGGTGGATTAAAAAGTGTAATGAGAAATAGACGTCTGGGAATGGATGCTAAGAGGAGGTTATATGAAGGAGTGATTGTGCCAACAGCAATGTACGGGGCAGAAACATGGAACATGAGAGAGGAAGAGAGAAGGAGTTTGAATGTGTTTGAGATGAAATGTCTGAGAAGTATGATAGGGGTTACTAGGCTAGATAGAGTGAGAAATGAGGAGGTGAGGAGAAGAACAGGGGTGGAAAGGGAGCTGGGAGATAGGGTTGATGAAAGAGTACTAGGATGGTTTGGACACATGGAAAGAATGAGTGAAGAAAGATTAATAAAAGAAGTGTGGAAGGCGGAGGTGGAAGGAGTGAATATGAGGGGGCGTCCTTGGATGAGATGGATGGATGGGGTGGAAGGGGTTTTACAAAAGAGAGGAATGTCTGTAGAGGAAGAACGGGAGAGGACAGATAATATAGGTGAATGGAGAAGGGTTGTGTATAGATGAGGCTGTGATGCATGAGGGGGAGTGGGTGAGGGATGGGGGGTGAGAAGTATGTATGAGAAAAAAATTTACGCAGCCCGAAAGGATTTCTCCCCGTCTTCTCCTTTCCTGCATGAGGGGACGGAGAGGGGGGTCGCCGAATTTATGAAGCGGCCTTGCTGTGGATGTGCTGTGTCTTGCGACACTGCTTCTGACCCGCGGCAGTGGACAGAATGCAGGGATGACCCGTCATCCAGGAGGTGCCAAGATAGGAGGGAGGGAGGAGGGTGGAGGGAAGTGGAATATATGGGAAATGAAATGGGTGGGAGTGGTTTCTATGCCTTTTTCTTTTTTGGCTACCCCCCGTGTAAGGGGAAAAAAGCCTTTGATATATGTATGTATATATATATATATATATATATATATCTGTGTGTGTGTGTGTGTGTGTGTGTGTGTGTGTGTGTGTGTGTGTGTGTGTGTGTGTGTGTGTGTGTGTGTGTGTGTGTGTGTGTGTGTGTGTGTGTGTGTATGTGTGTGTGTATGTGTGTGTGTGTGTGTGTGTGTGTGTGTGTGTGTGTGTGTGTGTGTGTGTGTGTGTGTGTGTGTGTGTGTGTGTGTGTGTGTGTGTGTGTGTGTGTGTGTGTGTGTGTGTGTGTGTATGTGTGTGTGTGTGTGTGTGTGTGTGTGTGTGTGTGTGTGTGTGTACATATATATACCATAAAAGGAAAAAGCTACATCGATTACCGTCGAAATCTGTAGACACTGGGAGAAGAGAAGAGAGTGGAAGAAACGAGAAGAGAAGTGAAGAGAAGAGAAGAGAAGAGGGGAGAGTAGGGGGAGTGCCGGGCTGTGAAATATGAAAAGGGATGGAAGGAAAGGAGAGGCAAGGGACACCAGAAGAAAAGAGGAAAGGAGAGAGAAGGAGGAAAGAAGGAAAAAAGAGGAAAGGAGAGAGAAGTAGGAAAGAGGGGAAAAAGAAGAATGGAGAGAGAATGAGGAAAGAAGGAAGAAAGAGGAAA
>NC_134816.1:15657959-15665459 GCF_046742065.1 Oratosquilla oratoria
GAATGCTCCTTTAACATTCCAGCGCCTTATTAACTCAAATTTTCATGGACTAATGGGTAATGGATTTTTGTGTATCTGGATGACTTAATTCTAGTTCCCAAGGATGTGGAAAGTCACTTCCACAAGTTGTCCTTAGACTTGCAACATTTTCCTGAAGCTGGTTTGAAGCTCAATTTATGTTCATTTTTTTTAAGTCCAGCATCCAATTCTTAGGTCATGTGGTAGACAAAGATGATAAGACCAAAGCTGTTCGAAACTTCCCTGCACCTAAGACAGCTGTTCAAGTATACTCTTCCCTAGGGTTAGCAGGATACTATCGTGCTTTTGTAAAAGACTTTGCTTCCATTACATCACCTCTTATTTGTCTCCTTAAAATGAATGCTTCCTTCCAGTGGCAGGGATGCTCATCAGAAAAGTTTTGACTCCTTGAAGCAGACACTTAGGCGCCTGTGTTGGCATTCCCAGGTTATAGTATTTCTTTTACTATTTGCACTGGTGCTTCTGGTTTAAGTATTGGAGCTGTCCTAATGCAGCAAGTAGATAGTCGTTGTCCGCATGCAAGTGCATATGCTACCCTCATATTCAATCATGCTGAGTCTTGCTACTCTGTTACACATTTAGAGGATTTAGCAGTGGTGTGGGCTCTAAAGTATTTTCGTGACATCATCCTTGGATATCCTACCACAGTTTACACAGACCACATTGGTGTCACACAACTTTTCAACGGCGAAAATCTATTAGGCCGCCTAGCTAGATGGTTTCTTACTACACTCCTCCCTCGATTTAAGAACGCTCCATATACGAATTTTCGCTATAACGAACAAAAAAAATTTGTCCCAAAAATCGAAATACGAACTAAAAATTCACCACAACGAATAAAATCCTGTTGAAAAAATTACTGTATTTTCAAATCATAAATATTAAAAAAGAAAATTATTTTTACAACTTAAATATAAAAAAACTGCCATATGTCCAGGTAAAAAAAAAATGAAAATAGATACGTACGTACTGAGAAAGAACCAACCGCCCTGTTTGTTATTGTTTTCAAAACAACGCCGTGTACTGCTCGATCTACTCACTCGGTCTCGGTTAATCGTGGATTATTAGCATTATTTCAAGTGACATTGTGCCTCCTAAGCGTTATTATCTACTTTGCATATTAATATTTTATGTGTCTGTATGTAATTATCAGAGAACAGTATTCAAGATTATGCATATTTAATGTTGTGATGACTTTATAGGGACATGAGATTTGTTTGTAAGAACCTATCTTGCATAATATAATGGGTTTATATGGAAAAAAGTGCTCGATTTAAGTATATTCGATATACGAACGGTTGTTCAAGAACATAACTAGTTCGTAAATCGAGGGAGGAGTGTATTGGGGAGTTCAACCCAGTCCTTAAGCATATCCCGGGACGTGCAAACAATGTTGCTGGTGCACTTTCACGAAATGTACCTATAGCTGTTGTTGCAGTATTTCACAATTTCTCCCTGTGAGATTTAGGCAAAGCTCAACGTGAGGACCCTGTTTGGCCTACTGGCATTTACGTCTTAAAATCTAGCAATGATTTGCTACCTTGCCAAAATTGCCTGTACCTGTCTCAATTCTCCTTGCAAGACAGTGTTCTCACTTGTAACGTCAAAGTGTTTGAGCAAGATGTGGCACAGTCAGTGATCCCTGAGTCCGTAGTCACTGTTGTTTTATCTTTTGCTCATGATTCCCCTCGAGCTGGCCACCCAGGTCGTGACAAAACTCTGGCTATGGCTCTCAGAAAATATTATTGGCCTAGAGTGCGATTAGATATTGCCACTCATGTTGCCCAGAGCAAGTCTTGTGCTTAATACAAAGGTTCAACTCACACTGCCTCTTCGTCACTGTCACTGTGCACTCTTGCAATTGCCCCGTAGAATTCAAGGCTCAATTGTACATTCTTGCACGCGTTGATCACTTTACCCGTCTTGTGATATTGGCTCCCTTGCGTAATAAATCTGCACCAGCTGTTGGTCATGCAGTTTCCCATGTTTTCTGTCCTTACACTACTCCTTCAGTGTTGCTTAGCGACAATGGGACTGAGTTTAAAAATGAGGTCATTGCCAACATTTGCAAACAATATAACATCACCTAGACTTTTGTAACTGCTTATCATCCTTCCTCTAACGGTCTGGTGGAGTGGACAAATAGGAAAATACTTGACATCCTAATGCATATTGCTAGTGATTTGCGCAAAACTTGGGAAGACTGGCTACCCCATGTCAATGCCTGCATTAACAGCACTACTAATGTAGCAACGAGAAAGACACCTCATTATGTTATTTATGGTTCTGAGAAGAGGCTTCCGTATGTCTTTTTGGATAGTCCTATTAGTTCTTTCTACAATTCTGAAGATTATAGTCAACTTTAGTGTCATACATTGCATACCATTTATGATTATGTCAAAGGGAAACTTCAGGATTTTAAATCAAACATGATAAAAAAAAAACATAGTAAAGCTACACCTGTTTCTATCCAAGTGGGTGATCATGTATTTAAACAAATGCCTGAACGACTGTCTAAATTAAACAAACATTTTATTAGTCCATTTTTTTGGTGATGCAGAGGCTTCATTCCAATAAGTTCACTGTTTTTTATCCATCTCAGAAACTTAGTGAAGTTCTGCATTGTGATAGGTTTAAGAAGACACAGGTGCCTATACCTGCATTTATCCGGCCTTCGCCAGGGCCAATGTTCCCACTGTGTCACCCCCTGTTCATTATTCATATCGTCTACGTTCACAAGGTACAGTGCCTTCATGGTCGAGTGTTGCTGTGTACCCTTTTTGTCATTGTAACCGCTATCTATTAAGTTTGTTAGCTGTGTAAATAAATATATGCAGCCTCAGTTATGCTTGGAATTACCGAGGGGTGTGTGATCTAGGTTTCTCAATAGCTATTTTGTAATTGCCAGCCAAATATGTGGTTATTGTGTATTTTCTCAGTATATTATTATATATTTCATGTGTGTATTGTATCATCTCCAAATATATGGTTATCGTGTATTTACTCAGTTGTCCTATATATTATTGTGCATTTCACGTGTGTTGTATCATGTCCCAGACGTCCGGCAATTTATGTCATGCTCTTTATTTCCAAAATTTACCTCCTGGCCCCAGTATATGTTCATGTCTTTTCTCTATCATGTTCCTGTATATGTTTGTCTTTTGTCTATTGCCACGAATGTTGTTTCCTCGATGAGGGGCATCGAGATATGGTGCCCGAGCTATGTAGCGTGTCAAGTCTGTTATATTTATAATATTCATAAATGTGTATAAATGTGTAAACTGTGGAATCATGATGCAGGTTCCTACTAATGAACTTGCCTGACGACATGTGGCATCAGTTCTTCGACAGCCTTAGGCAAGAGGACACGTTCGCTCTCCCTAATATCATAATTTTGTATTGATACAAAATCTTACAAGAAACTTCTCAGCATTTTCTTAACCACCATTATATGTGTGTACGTGTGTGTGTGTGTGTGTGTGTGTGTGTGTGTGTGTGTGTGTGTGTGTGTGTGTGTGTGTGTGTGTGTGTGTGTGTGTGTGTGTGTGTGTGTGTGTGTGTGTGTGTGTGTGTGTGTGTGTGTTTACCTAGTTGTATTTTACGGTAAGGGGAGCTATGCTCGAGGTCTCCTGTCTTTATATCTCGTTTTATCTAGACTGTGTGTTTTTGTGCATGCGTGTGCGTATGTGCGTGCGCGCGTGTGAAGGCTTAGAATATGAGTAGATATAGTGGTTTTGAAATGAGATAAACAGGTAGTGGTGATATCAGTAGTGAGGCTTACACCTGGTATTAGTCTTATCGCAGCAATGAGGCCCAGGTAGCTGGAATAGATGTAGGTATATCTAGCCAACCACAACAAGCTGCTATAGAGGTTACTCTTTTTGACAAGTGTATCATGCTGGTGAGATTGAAGCACACCTTGTATTTTATCTCTTATATTGCTGGAAATACTCCTACCAAGGCGTACGAACATGAATAGAATCTGTTCTGTTCCAGGTTTGACTTTATATTTGACTAATACCCACCACGGGACTCTTACTGTTTTGTTTAAATTCAGTACGGTTACTGACACTGACAGAGATAGAAATGAAGTGTCATTTGACCCTCATGGCTCTGGAACTAGGAACACTAACAGTACTCACCCTCTGAAATTTGCAGTCCACAAAACTGAGGATTGTTGTTTTTTAGTTCCAGAGACAAGAGCCACCATGGACTTCGTATATACAATGTTGGAGAAGCGTCAAAGGAGAACAATCACATGCATATAAGCGTTTGTTGGAGTCTACAAAAGTCATGGATTTACCGGAATACTGAGTTCTTTGGGAGTGATCACAGACTGTGTATCAACTGCAGAAGAACCTGGAGACTTATTCCACCTGGATTTGATCTGGAAAACCTCAAGAATCATGTGCGTGTCTTAAAGTATGCGGTAGGAATCTCTAACCGGTTCAAAGTGCTTGGCACTCTTGAGGACCTTGAAGAACTGCGGGATACCTTCAAATGTGGAACTCTGAAATCTGACGAAAAGTGCACTGGAGAATATTGACCTTGAAGAACTATGGGATACCTTCAAATGTGGAACTCTGAAATCTGACGAAAAGTGCACTGGAGAATATTGACCTTGAAGAACTGTGGGATACCTTCAAATGTGGAACTCTGAAATCTGACGAAAAGTGCACTGGAGAATATTGTATACGTCTCATATACATGTGAATATATCACTCAGTCATATAACCCACTCACCTCCACTCACTCCCACACATACCCGACTTGCAGGCGCCAAAGACATCCTGCCCATCTCGCTGACCTAAGCAGCTTCTACCATCCGCGCGCCTAGCGACATACACACACACATACACGAACACACGCAATCAACCAAGTAGCCACACAGTACTGAAACACGATATTACGTATACTGACGACCTCCCCTGGATATATAATTAACATGTATTGTACTAGAGATCAATAAGTAATTAGTGTAGTTGCCCCACCCATGTGGGACAACAGACTAACAAGACATTATTGTTAAGATCACGATTAAGGGCAACTCTAGAATTTGTCTACTCGACACTTCCGGCCATGAAAACTGGCTCACACACCCGAGGAGCGGTCGGTTCTTGTGACGTGCCCTAGTGTTAAGATGGTGTAGAACTGTGAATCTTAAGTTACATATACTGTAACGAATAAAGAAGAAAAACTCAAAGGTGTGTGACAAGTAACCCTTTCTGGAGATGATGTAACGATCCCGTTACATCTTGTGTGGGAAGTAAACCTTCGTGGAGACTATGTAACGATCCCGTTACAATATTGAACTTGAAGAACTGTGAGATACCTTCAAATGTGGAACTCTGAAATCTGACGAAAAGTGCACTGGAGAATATTGACCTTGAAGAACTGTGGGATACCTTCAAATGTGGAACTCTGAAATCTGACGAAAAGTGCACTGGAGAATATTGACCTTGAAGAACTGTGGGATACCTTCAAATGTGGAACTCTGAAATCTGACGAAAAGTGCACTGGAGAATATTGACCTTGAAGAACTGTGGGATACCTTCAAATGTGGAACTCTGAAATCTGACGAAAAGTGCACTGGAGAATATTGACCTTGAAGAACTGTGGGATACCTTCAAATGTGGAACTCTGAAATCTGACGAAAAATGCACTGGAGAATATTGACCTTGAAGAACTATGGGATACCTTCAAATGTGGAACTCTGAAATCTGACGAAAAGTGCACTGGAGAATATTGACCTTGAAGAACTGTGGGATACCTTCAAATGTGGAACTCTGAAATCTGACGAAAAGTGCACTGGAGAATATTGACCTTGAAGAACTGTGGGATACCTTCAAATGTGGAACTCTGAAATCTGACGAAAAGTGCACTGGAGAATATTCAAGTCCTTAAGTGGTGTGGCGCCATGTAAGACACGGGAGAGTATAGAGGTGAGTCATGCTGCCAGATTGACTAGGGACCTGTCTGCTCTTGGCAGTCAGGTACCTTTCAGTCTGAATGGTTAAAGGGTCTGATTGTCCCTTTCTGGTTGGGGAAAGAGGACTGGATGGGTTGCGCCAAATATAGCAGTATTACATTGCTCATTGTAAGGTGATAGCCTAGCTTTTGTTGATAAGGGTTCGTTTATATATGCTAAAGTTTCAGTTTCATAAGCAGTCTGGGCTCACGACAGGCAAGTCAAGACTAATCAGATCCTAGATCTTTGTGTTCTTGTGAAGCGCTGACATGAGTTTCAACAGGCGTTTCTAACAGCTCATGTTGATTTCAAGAAGGAGTTTGACTATGTGTATCGTGGCGTGGTCTAGCATCTGCGGATCTGTGGGATTCATGCAAGGATTATTGACTTGATCTTTGCCTTATACCCTAGGAGAGAAAGTGCTGCAAAGTATGTAGGAGGTGTACCTGGCTTCTTTCATGTTAATTCAAGAGTGAAGCAAGGGTTTGTCATTACCCCAACACCTTTCAATTAATCCTCATATGCTCGCTTCTTCTCTTCCACCACCATCTTTACCTCTTCATCCCACCAATTGCTACCTCTTATTCTGTTTTCTCCCATCTTCGTCCCACATACCATATTCAAGCACTTTATTACTTCCTCCTTGGAATTTACCCATTATTCTTCTATTCCTACTTCTCCTCTATCCCTCACCACCTCCAACACTTCTCTTAGTTTCTCCTGGTATTCTTTTTCTTTATCCTTCTTATTCAATTTGTTAACTCTTAGCACCCCTCTACTCCTCTCCCTTTTCCTCCTTCCCTACCTGTCCTCCATTCTTAATTTTCCCTCTATCAAAGAATAATTTGACAATCCCTCGCTCTTTCCCCTAAAACATGTACGTACAGAAATATTCCAATCTTCTTTTTGGATACCATCACATAATCTATTGATACCCTATCAACCACACTTCACTCCATCGCCCCTTTCCCTATATTCTTATGCTTGACTTTCTCCTTGAATACTGTATTTGCTGCCATCAACTCAATTTTCAAACATGTCTCCAACATCATCTCTTCAATACATTTCTTAGCTGGGGCCCTAGACTTCCCTGCTACTACCACCTGTTACCTTATCTACTGCTCTATCATTGAGATTCTTTAACACCACTACATTTACATCACAAAAAACTCTCTGTACACTTATTCAAATTGGTAAAAAAAAAAAAATCCTTACTCCTTAGTATTCTCACTACCAGGACTGTATACGATTACAAAAACCCACATTTTCAATCCTAAATTAACCTTCGCCCACATTATTCTTGAAGACACTTCCTTATATTCCATCATGTATTTTGCCATTGTTGATATGAATTACTAGTGTCAATACTGAACCTTGTGGGACCTCACCAGTTACATCCCTCCTTTGACATCCTATTCTTAATAGTCTGTTTTCCATTCATCCCAGCAGACTCCCTCTGTCTATATCAGTATCTGTATGATACCTTGTCAAAA
>NC_134816.1:15667959-15690459 GCF_046742065.1 Oratosquilla oratoria
TCCTGAAACCGCAGTGGGACTTGAACACTAATCTGGCCTTACCCCAGTCGAAAGAATGATTCTTATTTTTGACATGAAGAAATACAGCCGAGTTTTCTTGCCCATACCTAATTGACCTTTTATGTTCTGCCAATCTAGTGTTCAAGTCTCTCCCGGTTTGACCCAAGTAAACCAAATCACAATCTTTGCAGGGCAAACAATAAACACCAGGTGACTCAACTTCCTTCGGTTTTTGTTGAACGTTCACAATTTGCTTACGCACGGTGTTAGGATAGTGATAGGCAATAGTGAGACGTTCATGAGGAAACAATTTAGTAGAAGAACTGATGGTATTATTGAATGGAATTTTTAAAATGTCCTTAAAGGAGCGGTGAAAACTTGAGGGGACGGAAGTTTTAAAATGGTTGGCCCTAGCCTTACTGAGGGCTTGGTCCAGAAACCAAGGTGGATAAGCCAACTTCTCAAGTTGACATTTGATCACCTCAATCTCATGGTCCAGAAATTGAGGACTGCAGATCCTGAAAGCCCTCAAGAAAAGGCCAGAGGCAACACTTTTCTTAACATTGTCAGGGTGATTGCTAAAAAAGTGGAGATAACTGCCTGAATGGGTGGGCTTACGGTATACTGTAAAGAATAAATTATCATCAGTTCTTCTTAACAAAATATCCAAGAAAGGAATTTGGTGTCCTTCTTCCCATTCAACTTTAAATTTAAGATTCGGGGTCAATTGGTTCAATTTATCATGGAACACTTCAAATGGGCTCCAACTGTCATCCCACGCCGAAAAGATATCGTTTACGTACCTGAGCCAAATCATTTCGGGCGGTTTGATGATGGGCAAAAGGGTACACTCAAAATACTCCATGTACAAATTGGCCAAAACAGGAGACAAATTGGAACCCATAATGCAACCGAATTTTTTAACTTGGTAGCAAAGGGAGATCCTTTTTGTACCAGGAATTCTTGAATAGCCTTTCGGATCTCAATGACTCGACGTAACCTTGCCTCGTGACAATCAGTGAGCATCGGTGTGGTAGAGCAGAACTTGATACTGCTCTCCCATTTTTTAGCAAAGCTCCTGGAATATGCGTGAATTCACATCCCTGGACTTTAAGAAGTTGACGATATTCAACACATTTTCAAACACTAATTTCAGATTACCAGGCAGGTTTTTCGACCAAAGAGAGTATCGATGAATGATGCAACGATCCACAGAAATTTCTGGATTCACAGCTTGTATGCGGCCCCGTAACCCACGATGACCACTCATCATCGACGGTGTTCCATCGACGGAGACCTAGGTTAGAAAGAAAAATGACCATAGATTGTGTCAGTTATTCTTACTTATCTTTTGCGTTATAATTATATGGTTTTCAATAAACAAAAAAATTGGTACTTTAGTATTTCAGTACGACAGGCAAGATACATTTTGTGAATCATGTACAAAATATTAGCTACACTACAGCTACTTGTACAATAAATAAAACTGTATATGACTATATGCCTTGTAATTAATTTTATTTATATTAATTTAGATTTTATATAAACATCTCTCCCTACCTGTTGAACGCTGTTCCAATCCAATCCACTCTTGGTAAAGAAGTTGTTGATGAGATTGATGATATTTTCTCCCTTAGATACTCGCATAATAGGAACTCCTCTTTGATCTTGTCCTGGTGGACGTAACGAACGAACCCATGGCTACGTCACACGATTCATCAAATTGCACGGAGCATTTGTTATATGAGCTTTCCTTGATTTCTGTTGTAACTTGGGACAGGATATCTGATGCCATGTCATCGACTCGTCGGCGTATTGTGCTGTGTGATAGAGATATGGCACTCTGTTTCTTCGCTTGATTCTCCCCACATAACTTGCTTACCATCTCGTATGCACAAGGCATAATCAAATTCTCTGCAATGGTGTGGCATTTCTGTTGTTCGGCAACTTTATATGCAACAAAGTAGGATGCTTCGACCGCAGCCTGAAGCTTTTGGGCTTGAATTTCAGATGAACCAATCTATATATCCTCCAATGCTACAGCCCGGCGCTGAAAATAAGCCTGATCCTCATTTTGAAGACTTGGATGGCACTTCTGGAGGTGAGCTGTGAGTTTTCATGGCTTGAAAACACATATGTAAAATGCACATAGGTAAATATAACAGTAAGTACGATTACAAGTTATTTGGCAATTTGTTAACAAAAGTGGATAGTGAAAAAGATCTCGGCGTAATTATCAGTAACGACCTCAAATCATCCAAGCAGTGTATTTCAGCTTCTGAGAAAGCAAATAAGATTCTGGGACTGATTGCGCGATCTTTTGATTTCAAAAGTCCATCACTCATTAACAAACTATATAAATCGTTAGTTCGTCCACATTTGGAATATGCTGTTTCTGTATGGTCACCGAATCTCATTAAAGACATTGACAGACTGGAAAAAGTACAACGGCGAGCCACAAAACTGATTCCAAATATCAAAAATAAATCATACGAAAATCGACTAAAACACATGAATCTGTTTTGCCTAAAAAAGCGTAGACTCAGAGGTGACTTGATACAGGTCTTTAAGATTTTAAAGGGAATTGACAACATCAAAAGTGACAAAATTTTCACATTGAATGAGAATCAGACAAGAAACAATGGTCTCAAACTATCCGGAAATAGATTTAGTTTGGAAGTAGGTAGAAACAACTTTGCCAACCGTGTAGTAAATGAATGGAATAAACTTCCTGCACAGGTAGTACAATGTAGTTCAGTTCGAATCTTTAAGAATCATTTAGATAAATACCTAAGTAAGATGCTGTAATGATTATAATTTATCTTATATTATTTGTTTTTGTTTTGTTATAATTTGTCTGTCTGATTTTCATTTATTATTAGTTATATGTCAATTTATTATTATTTACTATTTACCTGTTTGTTTATTATTTAACTATACCTATGCATTTATTTATTTTATTTGTTATTTACATTATTATAGTTTTTATGTATTGTTTTATTATTATGATTTTTTTTCGCATCCGACCTAGATATGGATCAAAAGGTCTCCTGTCGGCATGCTCCGCCTTTGTAATCCTTTGTAATCCTTTGTCAGCACTTTGTGACATACCACACATTGTGACCGATCCTCTCCATCATAAGGAAAATTCACAAAGCCATGGCGAAGAAAGGCGTCAGTGTAGGTGCCCTTTTTGGACATTTTATTGTTCAATCTGCAGAAAAAGAAAAAAAGAAAAAAGAAAAAAAAAACTGCATAAAAATGTGAACACTGAGAACTTATTATCTATTTTTTTCATGACATTCTAGATAACATTAGAAGAGTTCATTTCGTATAGGAATTATGTAACAGTGGGTAAATATTAACTATACTTCATAGGACATTACACATTTATACTAGGTTATGGCTACCTCGGCTGATGGTCACAGAGAAACTGACTGTGAAATAAAGGTAGCGTTGCATTTTTACCATAATTAGAAATGATCTTATTATTGACCAACATATCACGTATTTACGAAAATTATTGCATTATCGCATGCATGCCATCGCCTATCATACAGAAGACTAAATTATCGTATTTGCGATGATTATCGCACGTCTGGCAACGCTGAATAGAGGCAGCCTCAGACGGTGAGTGACGCCTACTGGACACGTCGATGAGTCATCAGGATTACTGGCTGTATATTAGTTTTTTATTTTTAAACAGAAATGTAGTAGCACATTTGTAAATGACACACAGGAACCCACAGTCGGAGAAAGAATAAACTTCGAATAAAGAAGAATCCTATATTTCGGCTATCAACTGTAGCCCTCTTCAGGAAAGTACATAAGATAGAGAACAGAGGGGACTTATAAACTACAGTAAGAAGAGATGTGGACAGTTGACCTCACTCAGGCGCGGGGCAAACTGGGGTGGCGGAGGAGGGAGGGGGTGAGGAGAGGGGGGGATGTAACGTCCGCACCAGCTTGCTTACTGCTGCGCGTGAGATGATGTCAGGTGTCCACTGCCCTTTAGAAATATTAATATTAAGGCATTCCTCAATTAATGCTGATTCGACTATTTTCCTCCTGAAACCGCAGTGGGACTTGAACACTAATCTGGCCTTACCCCAGTCGAAAGAATGATTCTTATTTTTGACATGAAGAAATACAGCCGAGTTTTCTTGCCCATACCTAATTGACCTTTTATGTTCTGCCAATCTAGTGTTCAAGTCTCTCCCGGTTTGACCCAAGTAAACCAAATCACAATCTTTGCAGGGCAAACAATAAACACCAGGTGACTCAACTTCCTTCGGTTTTTGTTGAACGTTCACAATTTGCTTACGCACGGTGTTAGGATAGTGATAGGCAATAGTGAGACGTTCATGAGGAAACAATTTAGTAGAAGAACTGATGGTATTATTGAATGGAATTTTTAAAATGTCCTTAAAGGAGCGGTGAAAACTTGAGGGGACGGAAGTTTTAAAATGGTTGGCCCTAGCCTTACTGAGGGCTTGGTCCAGAAACCAAGGTGGATAAGCCAACTTCTCAAGTTGACATTTGATCACCTCAATCTCATGGTCCAGAAATTGAGGACTGCAGATCCTGAAAGCCCTCAAGAAAAGGCCAGAGGCAACACTTTTCTTAACATTGTCAGGGTGATTGCTAAAAAAGTGGAGATAACTGCCTGAATGGGTGGGCTTACGGTATACTGTAAAGAATAAATTATCATCAGTTCTTCTTAACAAAATATCCAAGAAAGGAATTTGGTGTCCTTCTTCCCATTCAACTTTAAATTTAAGATTCGGGGTCAATTGGTTCAATTTATCATGGAACACTTCAAATGGGCTCCAACTGTCATCCCACGCCGAAAAGATATCGTTTACGTACCTGAGCCAAATCATTTCGGGCGGTTTGATGATGGGCAAAAGGGTACACTGATAAGGAGTGGCTTGCTCGACTTTGTTACTTAGCTGACATATTTGCGGAGCTGAACAGTGGTAATCTACAACTGCAGGGCCGAAACACGACTGTCATTGATGCCCATCAAACTGTGACTGCATTTCTGGGAAAACTGAGACTCTGGATTCGGCACTTGGAAAAATGAGTGATAGCCCAGTTTCCCACCCTAGACCAGTTTGTTGAGGAGAATAGTCAGGATACTGGACCACTTCTAGGGACCATCAACAAAGAGATGAGGGACCATTTGAAGGGGTTTTGAAGCAAGCATGCATCACTGCTTTCCAGACAGTGACCAAGAAACAGCTAGTCTTCAGTGGATCATTCATCCCTTCTCTGTACCTTATGAGGCCGTTTACAATGATATCCCTGGAAAGGAAAAGTGGATCACAATGCGAGTCAATGAAGCCTTGAAAATCGAATTCCGAAATCAAAATGCAGATTCCTTTTGGACTTCACGACTAGCTGACTCTCTAACTCTGTCCAAGAGAGCCTTGAAGTTGTTGGTATCATTCTCAACAGCGTACCTCTGCGAGAAGGGGTTCTCAACTGTGCTGAGGATGAAAACAAAAAAGAGGACTCGCTTGAATGTTGCAAACGATGCCAAGCTGGTACTTTTAACCACGAAGCCAAGAATTCCTCAACTAGCTTAAGCATGCAACTCCATCCATCCCACTGGTGTTCTTGACATCTTTGGTAATAGTCTTTAGAAATGCACAATGTTCAAATACAATAAATAAAAGAAAATACATCTAGTGTTTTAATTTAGCCATATATATCAATGTTGACAACATTTTGTGAGAGGGGTAACATGCTTGGTATGCAGACAAAATGCCGATGGACATAATGTCGACGGACATAATGTCGATGGACAAAATGTCGATGGACAAAGTGCCGACATTTGTTCAAGTAGGACAAAATGTCGATGGACAAAGTGCCGACATTTGCTCAAGTAGGACAAAATGTCGACGTACATTATGTCGAGAAATATGATAATAATAATTATAATGTGGATAGGACTTAAGGGAACACGGGCTGAGGGAAATACTTTTATTCCTGACTAGTTTCGCCTGAGTGGCTTCTTCAGAGGAACATAGTTTGAAGTCAAGTTGGTCAATATATATGGCAAAAGAAGGAACGTGGCAAAGTGTCAGGTTGGTCCCCCACTCGACCTCATCTGTCGGTGTGGCGGATTGTCACAGCGGGTGGACCAAGTATCTTCCTGTTGTTCGCGTGGCTGAAACGTCCGTCTGGATCAGGGGCTCTGTGTTTACTATTCATTACGATAAAGTGTGCTGCTGCTTTAGCCCATATTAAATCCCCAGTTCTCTTATTGATGTTATCATGGATGTTGATAAAAACGGACTCCATCGCCTTTCTCTCCTGCCGTGTAATGTTATCCATGAGAATTCTTGCCTGGTCCCATTTTGGTAGATGGCCTCTTTCATCGACATGGTTAACTAATGGGACCAGGCAAGAATTCTCATGGATAACATTACACGGCAGGAGAGAAAGGCGATGGAGTCCGTTTTTATCAACATCCATGATAACATCAATAAGAGAACTGGGGATTTAATATGGGCTAAAGCAGCAGCACACTTTATCGTAATGAATAATAAACACAGAGCCCCTGATCCAGACGGACGTTTCAGCCACGCGAACAACAGGAGGATACTTGGTCCACCCGCTGTGACAATCCGCCACACCGACAGATGAGGTCGAGTGGGGGACCAACCTGACACTTTGCCACGTTCCTTCTTTTGCCATATATATTGACCAACTTGACTTCAAACTATGTTCCTCTGAAGAAGCCACTCAGGCGAAACTAGTCAGGAATAAAAGTATTTCCCTCAGCCCGTGTTCCCTTACCTCCTATCCACATTCGTCACATTGTATACACAATAATTATAATGTTATGAGTCCAGTTTATAACCAAGAAGGAATGAAATAGCTTTGATGTGAATACGGGCACCGTAGAATTTTAGCATAAACAACCGGTCATCACCCAGTATGGGGCTATCAGAGACAATTCGCTTGAGACAATTAGTGTTAGAAACCTATTCAACATGGCTTTGTGATGGGACGTTCGATTCTCCTCCTCTTGGGAAGCAATTGTATACTATTCATGCCCTTGTTAAAAATAACAAAACACTACCAATGGTTTATTGCCTTACAAGCAAAAAGGATGAGCAAACATACGCGTTCATTTCTAATTTTTTGAAAGACCGCAATTTGAACCCAACCTCAATCAGTGTTGATTTCGAAAGAGCCTCTACTAATAGTATAAGGAAGATATTTCCAGATACTACTGTTTATGGATGTTTTTCCATTTTGGTCAATGTCTGTGGCGCAAAATCCAGTCGTTGGGTTTACAATTTTGGTATACTGAAACCAGTAATGAATTCATCATAAAGCAATTTCAAGCATTGGCATTTGTTCCTTCCGATTACGTATATGCTTTTTTTGAAGAGGTTCTTGCTTCCCTAACTGAAGAAATAGAATGTGTTCTCGACGAATTTCTGGCGTATTTTGAAGTTACATGGATGGGCGTAGATCAACGTGGACGACGATGTCCCTGCTATGAAATCAAGCTATGGTCAGTTCGTGTCGCAGATGACTTGCCACGCACGAATAATGCACTTGAAGGGTGGCATAATGCTTTTAACAGGAAAATGGTGATGAAGCATTCATCTGTAGAAAAATTGGTTAACAAACTGAAAAAAGAACAAGCAAATATAGAAATGTTGTTAGCGCACTAACCAATGGGAGAGGAATCGGAAGGCAGAACCTAAAATATGTTATAATCAATGAAAGATTGAGGAACCTGGTCACAAAACTTTAATCCGTATCAAGGGATACAGTTTTTAAGAGCAGTTGCTCATAATTTGTAAAGTTTTTTAGAATTATGTTGTTCTAATAGGTAAATTGTGCGTTCATTATATCTTTTGTAACATTTTTTAATTGATTATATTATTTTTAATAAATTTGTAACTCATTAAAATCAATAGGCTGTCAAGTTTGTTTATTTTGGAACTACCATTTTAACCTGTATTATTATGAATGAATGACAGGAAGCATATAGGGAGAGAGGTATAAAATTGGTGGCAAAAATGGCTTAGTGCCTGCATTAACAACTGGCATCATCTCACTAAATAAATAACTAATAAAAGTCGTCGTCGACATTTTGTCCTACTTGAACAAATGTCGGCATTTTGTCCATCGACATTATGTCCATCGACATTTTGTCCTACTTGAACAAATGTCGGCACTTTGTCCATCGACATTTTGTCCATCGACATTATGTCCGTCGACATTATGTCCATCGGCATTTTGACCTACAACCACATGCTTAACGTGGCATGTTAAATTGAGTAACAAGCTGAAAATTTTGGGAACCACTGTTCTACAGTATATCATACCATTCTCTCATGGTGGGCCCAACATGAATGCCATCACTGTGTTCCCCTAAGCTTTGTAAAAGACAAAGAGTCAAAGCAAAAGCGAAAGGTCAGGGAGAATAGATTCATCCAGACCACTAGTTATTAGGTCTGAATATATGTGGATGGGAGCAAAATTGAAAATAAAATTGGTAGTGTTCTTTATAATTTTGCTCAGAGTAATGAAAAGAATACTGTCCAGTGTAATATTTCACAATACAAATGAATGACTCTTAAATTACAGTTATATGACGAAAATAAAATGTCACAGTACAAATCGCTGGGGCCCTAAATTACAGTTATATGGAAAATAGAAAACCCAGGAAGATGCAGTTTGTCTGTTACGCATTGTCTCGCGTGTAACGTACCAGCACACACTAACTGCGTAGCTACTACAGAGCGCTTGCGTGTCCCAGCTGCCAAATATAAATTATCCTGTATCCATTCCACAGGTAGTATGTTTGTGAGAAGGAAGGTGAATATGTTAAAGTTGAGTGAAAATAAGTTAAAAGGGAAGATGAGTTGATTATATATATATATATATATATATATATATATAATGTATATATATATTCATATATATATGTATATATATATATATATATATATGTATGTATGTGAATCACAATGGCAAAAGCCGACAAGACTGTGAGAATATACACCGTGTGAGTGTTTGCCATGTCTGTACTTGAAAAAGCTGTAACAAGCGAAACGTCGTACCAATACAGGTTTCGATCTCACACGGTGTTTATTCTCACATGTATATATATATATATATATATATATATATATATATATATATATATATATATATATATATATATATATATATATATTTCTAAACAGAAATGTAGTAGCACATTTGTAAATGACACACAGGAAACCCACAGTCGGAGAAAATAAACTTCGAATAATAAAGTATCCTATATTTCGGCTATCAACTGTAGCCCTCTTCAGGAAAGTACATAAGATAGAGTACAGAGGGGACTTACAAGCTACAGAGAAGAGAAGGGATGTGGACAGATGACCTCACTAAGGCGCGGGGCAAACTGGGGTGGCGGAGGAGGGAGGGGGTGAGGAGAGGGGGGGTTGTAAGGTCCGTACCAATTTGCTAACTGCTGCGCGTGAAATGATGTCAGGAGTCCACTGCCCTTTAGAAATATTAATATTAAGGCATTCCTCAATTAATGCTGATTCGACTATTTTCCTCCTGAAACCGCAGTGGGACTTGAACACTAATCTGGCCTTACCCCAGACATGAAGAAATACAGCCGAGTTTTCTTGCCCATACCTAATTGACCTTTTATGTTCTGCCAATCTAGTGTTCAAGTCTCTCCCGGTCTGACCCAAGTAAACCAAATCACAATCTTTTCAGGGCAAACAATAAACACCAGGTGACTCAACTTCCTATGGTTTTTGTTGAACGTTCACAATTTGCTTACGCACGGTATTAGGATAGTGATAGGCAATAGTGAGACGTTCATGAGGAAACAACTTAGTAGAACTGATGGTATTATTGAATGGAATTTTTAGAATGTCCTTAAAGGAGCGGTGAAAACTTGAGGGGACGGAAGTTTTAAAATGGTTGGCCCTAGCCTTACAGAGGGCTTGGTCCAGAAACCAAGGTGGATAAGCCAACTTCTCAAGTTGACATTTGATCCCCTCGGTTGCAGTATGGGTTCCAATTTGTCTCCTGTTTTGGCCAATTTATACATGGAGTATTTTGAGTGTACCCTTTTGCCCAGCATCAAACCGCCCGAAATGATTTGGCTCAGGTACGTAGACGATATCTTTTCGGCGTGGGATGACAGTTGGGGCCCATTTGAAGTGTTCCATGATTTATTAAACCAATTGACCCCGAATCTTAAATTTAAAGTTGAATGGGAAGAAGGACACCAAATCCCTTTCTTGGATATTTTGATAAGAACTGATGATAATTTATTCTTTACAGTGTACCGTAAGCCCACCCACTCAGGGAGTTACCTTCACTTTTTTCGCAATCACCCTGACAATGTTAAGAAAAATGTTGCCTCTGGCCTTTTCTTGAGGGCTTTCAGGATTTGCAGTCCTCAATTTCTGGACCATGAGATTGAGTGGATCAAATGTCAACTTGGGAAGTAGAAGCTTCGGCCACAGTTAAGCACTTTTAAAAGATTTCAACATCAACCTCTTTCTCATTTGTTCATATACTTGTAACCGCCACTCTTATAAAATTCTACCTCTATAAACCTGAGTAGCGCAGTATCCTTTCACTATTGGAGACTAATCTCCATTCAAAAAACAATTCTACTGACCTTCCTTTCCGTTTTAGTCTTTGCGCTCTTAGGAGCTCGTTCAGGTGGGGCATACGTCGTGATTTACTTTTAGTTATTCTGCCAAATCAACCTTAGAATGGCTTTCTCTTATTTCCCATAAATGTGTTACTTGATTTTTTATTCGGTATATAGAAAAGTATGGTACAATGAGTACCACTTTTTAGGATTATAACAACGATTTGAATCAATTCTATGACACGTGGCAACGCTTTTCCCTGTGTTGCCACGGCGAGGTATCACAGGTGAGACAGGTGGGATGGGGTATAGATAATCGTTGCTATAAACCTAAAAAGTGATATTCATTGTACTATACAGCTTCCTTTACTATATACAGAATATGAAAAAAATAATAAAAGCACATAAATGGGGCATAAGAGGGCCATGTACTAAGTTTGATTTGCCACGACGTATGCCACACATTGAACGGACTCCTTGAAGCATTTTTATCTATTTATTTATTTATTTATTTATCTATCTATTTATCTGTTTATTTATTTATTTATCTATTTATTTATATATTTATTTATTTATTATTTATTTATTTCTATTTATTTATTTATCCATTTATTTACTATTTTGTTTATTCATTTCATTATTTTATAACAACTGTGACTTCACTCCTCCGGTGTGATATTGTTCTCAAGGGTAGAAGTGCCAGGTAGCTATCAGGGACGAAATAAAATTATATATATATATATACATATTTATTATATATATAGATATATATATATATTTATTATATATATAAATACATATATATATATATATATATATATATATATATATATATATATATATATATATATATATATGAGATGTTGGGTGGTGGAAGTAAAACGAAGATGCCCTCGGAATAAATTATACTCTTACGTTACGACCACTTTGGTCTTCTTCAGAGAGTTGTCTATAGAAGGTTTTACATGTCACATTTTATATTATTCCTCGTGGGCCTCTTGATCAGGTCACAGCGTCTGGGCGGTGAGCATTTGTCTCAGAGAGTCTAGTATAAGGACACTTGCCATCTTCGATAAGCAGATAAATCCCTCTTTTCCATTAGTGTTTTCTTTGACGTTTATATATGCAGCTTCAATTGTTTTTCTTGTTTTCTTTTCATGACCCTTTCTGAGGACTTTGGCCTCATTCCAATGGGGAAGGTGGCCAAATTTGTCCGCATACTGAACTAAGGAGTTGGACGTCCTGTGTGCTCTAATGTAAGAGGCCGGTAGTTGTACGAATGGAAATGAGCCTGCCTGCTCGCCTGTTGTTTTGAAAACATTGAGGTGACGCTATGTCTATGTAAACACACCGACGGTGGTGACTGTTTTATAATCGATGTTGTAATCAAAACTCTGTAAGCGCAGGTTAGCTTCGTTTGACTAATGCTGAGGTAAACAATTTTGCTAGTGGCATTGGAATGGCTTTCCGAATTGGTGCAAGGTGGAGAAGGAGGAAAAAACTATTGGTGCATGAATTCAAAGTCACGCCCATAAGGAGTGACATTTATTTGAAAAGTCACCGGAGATTGGATTAGAAAAATTAGTGACGTCAGACGAAGGTAGCTTAGCGTAGGATACGGGATCTCGTGAGAGAGAGGAAATAGAGGATCTAGAGAGAGTATCAAGAGACGATCTAGGGAGACGATCTAGGGAGAGACGATGTAGAGACGAGAGAAAGAGATCCCGAGTGTAACCAGTAGGTGAAATTACAGTGAAAGAAGAAAGAAAATTCACCACCCTTTTATTAACCCAAAGGACGAGAGGAATAGGCACGGGGCCTAGAAAATAGTGAGACTACTGCTTAAGAGGAACTTGAATATTTAGTGAAACTCACGTAACGAGAGGCAAGGGGCCTCGAGACGAGTGATATTACAAGTCAAATTTAAGTGTAATAGTCGACGGCCGACAGCGGTGGTGACAGTGGTGACAAAGGGGAGGCGAAAGTGGTGAACAGCGGTGCGACGAACGAACTGAGTGTTAAACACCTCAGAAGAGAAGTGGCGCAAGAAGTCTACGGGAACAAGACAACCAAGACGACTACGAGAGAAATCTACAACTTCAAGTAACTGCTACGTTGGGAACAAGCATTCTTCAAGATTCTTCAAGGTGATCATCATCTACAAGGCGGTCTTCAAGGCAGAGTGTGTGATGGAGGAGGAACAACGTCGTTGACGAATGACAAGACCGTAGAAGGACGTCAAACCAGACATTGACATCACGAAGCGACATCGCAAGCAGCCAGGCTAAAGTAAGGTATTAGTAATAAGTATGAGTACCCCTCAGAATTCTAACGTGTTGAGACACGAAATTCACACATCAATTACAAATATTCCAAAATTCACAGGAGAGTCTAACACATATGGTGTAAACAAGTTCCTGAACCTCATTGACACTCTTATAGTTAGTAAAAACATTACCAATGAGAATCGTAAGATTGAGATTCTCAAGGAGAATATAGATCCAGAGCATGGAAGGGCGAGGTTTGTCATTAACTTCCAGCAAATGGAAGAAATTAATCAATATGATAATTACAAGAAAGCCTTTCTTAAACATTTCATGTCCAAATGTGATCAGGATCCTATTAGATCATTGGTAAAAATGATTAAGGAAGTTAGGACAAGTGAAACTGACACAGAGTACTTAGCTAGATTAGATAGATGGTCAAAAGACATGAATTCTATCTTGAAAGATTCAGACTGGATAGGAAGATCTAGTGAGAAGATTAAAATCTCACAGGTAATCAAATTGATTACATTTAGCTTATTGGCAAAGAATTCTGATGACTTAACAGCAGAAAGGCTGTACAAGGATCTATAATCAAATATCTGTTTAGGAGAAGTAGATTATCTTCTTCAAGGATACAGTGAGACCAGAACAATAAACCCATATGTAATGCCTATAAATCAACAAAGCCAATATAGGAACTCTAGAGAGTTTAAGAAAACAGAAGTAGGACATAGGCGACATGCTAGAAGTCCATCTAGGGATAGGGATACCAGAATCCTATGTTTTAATTGTAATGCATGGGGACACAAGGCACAAGAATGTTTTTATGGGATTATTTGCAGAAATTGCAAATACGAAGGTCACAATGAGTATCAATGTAGGAACCCTCCATTCTGTATTTACCATAATATAATCGGACACAGAACTCATGAGTGCCGGAATTTTCGGGTACCCCCAGGGCTAAGAGGAAAACCCCCAGACACAGAATAAACTATTTCAGACCTCCCCATATATATACCGATAGGCGGTATTGTGTTAAATATGGGAATGCAAGGGAGATGAAAGAAACTGACAAACTGATAATTACTGTTGGTAAAACTTCTGTAGGACCTCTCATTGCAGGTAAAGTGTTCAATAAGCCTATTCAAATTTTTATTGATACAGGGTCTGTAGTTAATGTAATTACTAGTAAAGTTTTAAACCAGTTGAACCCAGGAGTGAAAATGTTGGAACCAATCCGTTACACATTGCAAGGTGTAACTGGAAATCAGTTAAAAACATTAGGTAAGATTGAGCTAGAAGTTGCCTTGTATACAAATGAACAATTGTACATCCCAGTGATAGTGGTAGAAGAGTCTGTTTTTCCAGGAGATTTATTGATAGGATTTGCAACTATGAGAAAAGAAAACATGGTAATTTGTCCTGCTGACTTAGGAATTTTAGTGAAGTCACAGTTAATCCCATTCTTAAATCAACCAGACTTAAGACCAGTGACAGGAATCAATGAATCCTTAGATAACATTTCTATCCTAGATAGCGAGGCCGAGCGGTCCAACCCTACAGAAAGTAAAACAATTTGTGAACCCAACTCAGAAGTTCAGGAAATCCCAGAGATTACTAAATTATCAACCACAGATGCCTTGAGAATTGCAGATTGCGGATTGACAAGGTCGACATTGTTACATCCCATGTCAATTAATAAGGTTGAAGTGTGTTTGAAAGGAATCAATGTAGACTCTGAAGTAATTACAGTCCCAGAATCAGTTAAACTTAAAGGATTGAAGTGGGACTCAGGAATTTATAAGACAAATAAGAACAGAGTAGAAGTATTAGTAATTAATACTATGAATAAAGAGATAGTTTTAAAGAAAGGTACACAAATAGGATGCATTCAGGTGTGTACTAAACCTATTAAGATTCTAAATGAGAATAGTGAGGAGATAGAATTACCAACTTCATCAATTTGTTCAGTACAAGAAGGCATAGACTTAAGAAATAGATATAAAGAACTATTACAATCAACTAATTGCCCTGAGTTGGATGAAGCTTTATTTGCTTTGCTTATGAAACATAAAAAAGCAATTGCTTTGCCGGGGGACGCCTTAGGCAAAACAACTGTTTTAAAACATCACATTAAGTTAAAACAAGGAACACAACCTATCTACATACCAGCCTACAGAGTTCCTCACTCTAAATTAGCTGTAGTAGATAAACTCATCACTGAAATGTTATCACAGGATATTATTGAACATAGTAAAAGTGAGTGGAATTTTCCGTTGATCTTAGTACCAAAGTCTGATGGGACTATGCGACCAGTTATTGATTACAGGGAACTGAATAAGCACACCATTCGTGACAGGTTACCATTACCCATTATCGGTGACATTTTGAGAAGTTTGGGAACTGAGAATAGATATTTTAGTACTATAGATATCAAATCAGCTTTTTGGCAAATAGAATTGCATGAAGATTCAAGAGAGTTCACAGCATTTTCTACTACAACAGGACATTATGAGTTCAAGCGAATGCCATTTGGGTTATGTAATAGTCCATTAACTTACATGAGATTAATGAATACTATTCTAGATGGATTGTTAGGAAACACTGCCAGTGTATTTCTAGATGACATTTTAATAGTTTCTCAGACTGCAGTGGAGCACTTTAAGAAATTAGATTTGATATTCTCAAGACTAGGAGAAGCTGGGTTAAAAGTAAAACTTGAAAAATGTAAGTTCTTGCAAGACAGTGTCATTTACTTAGGACATAAGATAGACAGACACGGGCTGAGTACAGTAAATTCAAAGGTTGACGCTGTCAAGAATTTTCCAATGTAGACAAGGTTAGGAGCTTTTTGGGATTAACAGGATATTATAGAAAATTCATTCAAAGTTATGCTGACATTGCTAATCCACTAAGTTCTTTGTTGAGAAAGTACTCAAAGTTCATATAGGGACCTGCGCAACAGCAAGCTTTTGACAAGTTGAAAGATAAACTCACGAGTTCACCTATTTTAATTTTCCCCGACTATGAAAAAGAATTTATTCTTTGTACTGATGCGTCTGACATAGGGTTAGGAGGCATACTAATGCAAGAGAGAAATGGAACTTTGAAACCCATAGCTTACACATCCAGACTTTGTAATAGTGTGGAGAGAAACTATTCTATAACTGAAAGAGAAACTTTAGCAGTAATTTATTCTTTAGAAAGTTTTAGGGATATGATACTAGGGTATCCCATCAGAGTTTGGACTGATCACACAGCTATTCAGAACTTATTTAAGCATAAGAATCTTAGAGGCAGACTTGCTAGATGGTTTGCGATACTTCAGTGCTATGAAGTTCAATTTGAATATATTCCGGGTAGAAGGAATGTAGCAGATCCACTTTCTAGAAACATTAGTCAACCAATGACTGGGACTGGGTTGATTAATTTTGTTTGTAGTATAGAAGAATTAGTAACTTTAGATGAAGAAATGCTAATAAGAGAACAGAGAGATGATGAGACATGTGATTCAATAATTAAGCATTTGATGAACCCAAGAGGAGATCCTCCAAAGCTACCAAAGGGGTATAAGATAGAGGAATTTCATTTGATTAATGGAATTTTGTATAGGAAAACATTTGTAAATGGGAAAGATATTTCTAGAGGTCAAGTAAATCACAAATTCTGGTAAATGAGATATTGAAGTTACTTCATGATAGTGATTGTAGTTCACATCCTGGAAAGGATAAAACTTATAGACAAGCACAACTTAAATACTTTTGGCTAGGTATGAAGAAAACTATATATGATTATATAGAAAAGTGTGTAAAATGTGTAAAGGTGAAGGGAAATACACCAAAACCTGCTCCTATACTCACCTATCCCATTCCACAGAAACCTTGGGAAAGAGTTCACATGGATACATTGGAATTACCAATGTCCGAGAACGGATTTAAATACCTATTTGTTGCTATTGATTATTTTTCAAGATTTTGTATATTACAACCCATAATCAATAAGAAAGCTGAAACTATTGCTTCCGTAATCTATGACCAGATAATCTGTAACTTTACTACACCTAACATCCTAGTTTCAGATAATGGGACTGAATTTAATAACAAAATCTTGGAAAATCTATGTAATGTATTCCACATCAAGAAAGTCAATATACTCGTTAACCATCCCCAAAGTAATGGAGTAGTAGAAAGGTTAAACAAAAAGATAATTATATGTCTTAGAACCCTAATAAGTCCTCATAGTGTAACTTGGGATACTTGGATTCCTTGTGTTAAGTGTACCCTGAACAATCAAATTAATGTAGCAACTGGTGATACACCTCATTTTATAATTTTTGGGGAGGACAAAACTCTGCCATATGAAATGTTGACTGCAGAGCAAAAACCCATATATAATATGGATGATTATATATCCAATAGGATAAATACTCTTCAAAGTAATCACCAAAGAGTTAGGAAACATATGCAGGTGTATTCACAAAAGATGAAGGAACAACAACACAAAATAGCTCATAAACTAGAATTGAAAATTGGAGAATTAGTAATGGTCAAATTAACCTCACCCAATAATAAACTTTCACCAAGGTACACTGGTCCATATAGGGTAATTGATTCTGCAGGTGGAAACAAGTTTAAACTTAAACATTTAGAATCAAGAGAAGAATTGATAGGACATTTAGATGACATAAGGAAAATTAGCTTGCAGATCTATGAAGATGATTATAGTAATACCTTGTGCATAAATATTAATAACCCTGGAGAATATGGAGAATATTATAATGATATTTTTCAAGAGTTGAACATTAATCTTGATGTATTTTACAGATAGTATTGACCATTTGTATGTATTTGGGATGGGAGACCTAAACAACTGGAACTTGGTGTCAAGCAGATACATGGAAACCTAAAACCTAGGATCTGCTGTGGTCAGACTTGGAACCTTAAGGACTTAAGGACCTCTCATCTGAGTACACACATGAGTATTGTGACCATTTTAAAGTAATGAGACTGTCTTTGAAAATGAAGTGTGTTGGAAATAATATTGAACAAGAAGAGACACTCGAACTCTAGATTAGTGTGTTTTGCAAATTAATTGCTATTGAAAAGATGATAAACCATTCAAATTTGAAAGTTAGTGCTCATAGTGAATTTTCTAATCAATTATATCCTTTCTGTAGACAATCTAAGAGAAAGCATGATCTCTTTTGTGTTCCGAGAAGCTTCACATGAACTCTCTGTTAGGAATATGTCTGTTATGAACAATTGTCATTACCAACGAATTTTGGTAGACCAGATCCCTCATTGTAACATACAAGGATCTCATTACCTGTTTTTCCCTAACAAGACAAAGGTATCAATAAATTGTCCCGGGTTGAGTCCTAAATTGGATTTGGTTGAAGGTCTTGTCTCTATTCAAGATAACTGCGAATTGCATGCAGACACTATTTCCACCATTTCTAATACCCTTAATACAATGCATTTAACCGATGACACCTACCTTTCAACCTTCAACTTCACATTCCCTGAAAACTCTCCTCCCTTGAAAATTAAGAGAAGACCATTGTCAAGATCTCCCTCAAATGATTTACATATACTACCAATCCTTATCATACCCTTACTTTCAGTGTTAGTGGCAGCACTGATTGCCTTTGTTGTATTCCGAAGATTGGCTCTGTCAAAGCAAATCAACCATGTAACCGCTTAATTCAATACCTTATATATATTGACATGCATGTTATTCACATTTATAGGTATTATGTTTATGTATTATTCCCAATTCATTGCATGAATGATGTATTTTGGAGGGTAGATTAACAATTACGCAAGGGTAGATTAGCCTATTCTAGAAATATATTAGCAAGCCCTGTAAGAGGGAAATAAGAAATTGGTCGGGACGACCAAGGGTAGCTGCCGAGCCCTGTAAGAGGCCGGTAGTTGTACGAATGGAAATGAGCCTGCCTGCTCGCCTGTTGTTTTGAAAACATTGAGGTGACGCTATGTCTATGTAAACACACCGACGGTGGTGACTGTTTTATAATCGATGTTGTAATCAAAACTCTGTAAGCGCAGGTTAGCTTCGTTTGACTAATGCTGAGGTAAACAATTTTGCTAGTGGCATTGGAATGGCTTTCCGAATTGGTGCAAGGTGGAGAAGGAGGAAAAAACTATTGGTGCATGAATTCAAAGTCACGCCCATAAGGAGTGACATTTATTTGAAAAGTCACCGGAGATTGGATTAGAAAAATTAGTGACGTCAGACGAAGGTAGCTTAGCGTAGGATACGGGATCTCGTGAGAGAGAGGAAATAGAGGATCTAGAGAGAGTATCAAGAGACGATCTAGGGAGACGATCTAGGGAGAGACGATGTAGAGACGAGAGAAAGAGATCCCGAGTGTAACCAGTAGGTGAAATTACAGTGAAAGAAGAAAGAAAATTCACCACCCTTTTATTAACCCAAAGGACGAGAGGAATAGGCACGGGGCCTAGAAAATAGTGAGACTACTGCTTAAGAGGAACTTGAATATTTAGTGAAACTCACGTAACGAGAGGCAAGGGGCCTCGAGACGAGTGATATTACAAGTCAAATTTAAGTGTAATAGTCGACGGCCGACAGCGGTGGTGACAGTGGTGACAAAGGGGTGGTGAAATCTAAGGTTATTTTTATGTTCAGATATACGTTTGCCTAACCCTCGGCTCGACTCAACGAAATAGGAGGCTGAGCACCCTTTACAAGGAGTCTCAAACAACACTTAGCTCATTGATAGAACTTTTTTCTTGTCTTTTCACAATTTTCGCTATTTTGTTAGAGGAGACTTTGGCTGTTTTGAAGTCCGGTCTCGACAACCTTAGCAAACCTATACATGGAGATGTTAGAAGCAGACAAATACATGAACATCATGGACAGAGACAGTACATGGTTGAGATATGTGGATCGCAAGTTTACCGAGTTCTGCTAGTGTGGAAAATAAATTGAGGAGAAACAATGGTGTCAACAAAAGCATCCAGTTCACATTGAGATAGAAAAAGAAGGCAAACTACCATTTATTGATACATTGATTCACAGGACAAACAGTGAAGTAAAATTTGCAGTATATAGGAAATCTACGAACAGAGATGATTTTGTTCATTATTTTTCAGGTCATAGCAAGAGGGTGAAAACAGGAGTTCTGATTGGTTTCTTCCTTTGAGCTTACAGAATTTTGAAGAAGCATGTATTTAGAAGATGAGCTCAATTATATTACGAAAACGTTCAAAGAACTGAAGTACCCTGGTGGCCTAATTTGCAGGATGAGGAACAAAGCCAAAGAAATCCTAAATAAGACAAATGCCCACAAAGCCGAGAGTGGGAAGACATACACATACATAACCGTTCCCAACGCGCTTAACACCGAGAACATCGATTGACTCCTAATGAAAGGTGTGCTCAAAACAACCAAAGTCTCCTCTAACAAAATAGCAAGATTTGTGAAAAGACAAGAAAAAAGTCCTATCAAGGGTCATGAAAAGAAGACAAGAAAAATGGTTGAAGCTGCATATATAAACATCAAAGAAAACACTAATGGAAGAGAGGGATTTATGTGCTTATCAAAGGTGGCAAGTGTCCTTATACTAGACTCGCTGAGACACCGGACAAATGCTCACCACCCGGACGCTGTTACCTGACCGAGAGGCCCCTCAGGAATTATATAAAATGTGACATGTAAAACCTTTTATAGACAATTCTCTGAAGAAGACCAAAGTAGTCGTAACGTAATAGTATAATTTATTCCGAGAGTATCTTTTACTTCCACCACCCAAAATCTCTCATCTGTCATTATATATATATATATATATAAATATATATATATATATATATATATATATATATATATATATATATACATAAAATAGCGGCATGTGGTAACTGCATGTGGTAACTGCACAAGGACATGAGGAAATTTTTTCTACATATCAGCGGGCTGTTAAAAACGTTCAAAAACACAAACTTTTTTTTTTAAATCATATAACTAGTTATCAAATAAAAAATGGTACAGCAAAATATGACTTTTATTGGTACGTATGTTCCGAAAAATACGGTACTTATAAAATATTATACCCCAAAAGATACGTTTTTACCGTGTAGAAAATATTCTACGCTAAAGTTTAAGCTTTCTTTTAGCGACAATAAAAAAAAATTATATCTTACTGAATATGTTAGGGCATGGGGGCCTAATATACATTCAAGAATAAAAAAAAAACTAGAACCACCATTTTGTCAATGTTTGACAAGTATATCTTGCTATGAAAGTCTGCACACGCCCGAGAAAAATGTATGCCCCGGTATGGCAATACTCCCATTCTACACGGCAGTGTTGAAAACGCGGCAACCCTGCCCGCCACCACTGTCCCGCGTGCATACCTTCCGATATTTACAGTGTGCGTAATAAAAAATACAGTACAGTACACTGTATATACAGTACATTTACATGCCTCTATTACAAGTATTATTACAGAATTTTTGGTATTATAGCATTACTATTGGAGTATTGTTATTATTAGTGTTAGAGTATTATTCTTATGTGTTTCTATGCCATATCATACATTACCTATACGTATACAGTTATGAAAATCTACGGTGGTTAGGGATATATTTTCGATGACCGGACGTTTGGCATGACCGTACCACCCTTCCCCCCAATTAGTCCGGGCTTTCGAGGTTTGACTGCATATATATATATATATATATATATATATATATATATATATACACACATATATATATATATGTATATATGGTTGAAACGTAGAAAACTCTAGACTCAGAAGTAGGTCATTTATTCCCGACGTTTCGAGTCCTGTCCGGGACCCGTCCTCAGGGGATACAATGGAATACAGAAATCACATGGTATAAATATACGAGTAGCCATGTCCACAGGAGGGACGCGGTAACCTGCACCGGGCGAGAGCGCGTGGGGGTGGAGGGGGGAGAGGGGGGACGCGGTAGCCTGCGCCGGGCGAGACCGTGTGGTGGTGGAGGGGGGGAGAGAGGGGTGAGGACATTTACCCCCACCATTGTTCGTAATACTTTTCCCCCTCTCTCTTGTCCATGCATATATGGGGTTGAGTGTTATGGACCTATTTATGCTGTCTTCGTTAGTGGCCCACGCCTCCAAGAACAGTCTGCCTCCTTTCCTGTTGCTGTTGTAGAGTACCTTTGCGCCCTGCCAGTCGAACTCGTATTGGTGCTGTTCAGGATGTTTGTACATCGCCGAACTCTGGTCTTTTCGATTTACTGCCCTTTGGTGCTCTAGTTGTCTTGTACTAGCCTGTTTTCCTGTTTCACCTACATAGCGCGCTGTGCAATTGGAGAAAATAACGTTGTACACCGCCCGGTCTGGTTCAATTTGCTCACCTTATCCTTGACCCTGTTGAGAGCTCTTTGTAGCGTATTACTGTGTCTGTGTGCGATGGTCACCCTGTTTTTATCCTCGCTGCGACCTATGAAACACTCCTCACGTAAGGGACCGTTATCCTGGTTGTGGCTGTTCGTGTATTGCCCCTATCTATTTTCTTCTCTACGGCGCAGTCCACCTTTTCACTAATTGATTCG
>NC_134816.1:15695459-15720459 GCF_046742065.1 Oratosquilla oratoria
GTATACATATGTATACACACACACACACACACACACACATATATATATATATATACATATATATATATATATATATATATATATATGTATATGTATATGTATATATATAAAGGATTACAAAGGATTACAAAGGCGGAGCATGCCGACAGGAGACCTTTTGATCCATATCTAGGTCGGATAAAAAAAAATATCATATTAATAATAAATTAAAACTATAATAATGTAAAAATAACAAATAAAATACATAAAGAAATGCATAGGTATAGTTGAATAACAAACAAAAAGGTAAATAATAAATGATTATAAATTGACATATAACTAATAATAAATCAGACAGACAAATTATAACAAAACAAATAATATAACATAAATTATAATCATTACAGCATCTTACTTAGGTATTTATCTAAATGATTCTTAAAGCTTCGAACTGAACTACATTGCACTACCTGTGCAGGAAGTTTATTCCATTCATTAACTACACGGTTGGCAAAGTTGTTTCTACCTACTTCCAAATTGAATCTATTTCCGGACAGTTTGAGACCATTGTTTCTTGTCTGATTCTCATTCAATGTGAAAATTTGGTCACTTTTGATGTTGTCAATTCCCTTTAAAATCTTAAAGACCTGTATCAAGTCACCTCTGAGTCTACGCTTTTTTAGGGAAAACAGATTCATGTGCTTAAGTCGATTTTCGTATGATTTATTTTTGATATTTGGAATCAGTTTTGTGGCTCGCCGTTGTACTTTTTCCAGTCTGTCAATGTCTTTAATGAGATTCGGTGACCATACGGAAACAGCATATTCCAAATGTGGACGAACTAACGATTTATATAGCTTGTTAATGAGTGATGGACTTTTGAAATCAAAAGATCGCGCAATCAATCCCAGAATCTTATTTGCTTTCTCAGAGGCTGAAATACACTGCTTGGATGATTTGAGGTCGTTACTGATAATTACGCCGAGATCTTTTTCACTATCCACTTTTGTTAACGAATTTCCAAATAACTTGTAATCGTACTTACTGTTATTTTTACCTATGTGCATTACCTTGCATTTACTTGTGTTAAAATTCATTAGCCACTTTTCAGACCATTGCTGTAATTCATCTAAATCTTCTTGAATATCTAATTGGTTTGAGTGATCATTTGCCACTCCGCACAGTTTTGTATCATCAGCAAATTTGGAAACAGTAGATTTTAGTCCATGGTCTATATCATTTATATATACTATGAATAGAAGTGGCCCAAGAACGGAACCCTGAGGAACTCCACTTGCAACACTTTTCCATCCCGAAGTTTTTCCATTTAAAACAACTCTCTGTTTTCGACCTTTCAACCAATTACTAGTCCAACCTAATAGGCTACCACTTATTCCATGCAAAGCTAATTTAGTAAGTAGTCTTTCGTGTGGGACGGTATCAAAAGCTTTTGCAAAGTCTAGATATATTAAATCTATATTGTTTCTTTTGTCATAATTAGAGATAACTGTGTTGTAGAATTTGAGTAAGTTAGTCACGCAAGAACGTTTCTGTCTGAAACCATGCTGGCTATCATTTATCAAACGGTTACTTTCTAAATGATATTCGATATCATCTCTGATGATAGTTTTCATTATTTTTCCTACGATCGAAGTCAAACTTATAGGCCTATAGTTATTTGGTTTCTTTTTGTCACCTTTTTTGAATATGGGAGTAACGTTAGCTAGCTTCCATTCTCTTGGGACATCTCCGGATATGATGGATTTCTTGAAAATAATTTCTAATGGAACAACAATCTCATTTTTCATTTCCTTTAAGATTCTTGGATGCCAACCGTCAGGCCCTGGTGTTTTATTAACTTTGAGTTTGTCTATACACCTTTTAATTTTTTCTTTTGTTATATTTACCGTAGTGAGTAAGTTTACCCTAGACTTTTCACAGGTTTCAGTTTGGAATTCACTTTGAGGTGTTTCGTTTACGAATACCGAGCTAAAATAATTGTTTAAGATATTACACATTCCTTCATTTGAATATTCAAGTTGACCGTCAGCAGATAATAGTGGACCAATGTGATTCCTAAAAACCTTTTTATCTCTAATGTAACTATAGAATTCTTTGGGATTCTCTTTGGATTTATCAGCGATGTTCATTTCGTATTGTCGTTTTCTTTTTCTTATTGTCTTTTTTAAATCTCTCTGTATTGATACATAACTTTCATAGTCATTAGATGCACCCGAGCACTTATATTTCTTATAAGCCTGTCTCTTTTTAGCAATACTTTTTTCAGTTTCTTTGTCGAGCCACTTTGGGCGAGCCTGATTTGGGGGACGTCTGTCCTTAAAAGGAATGTAAGTTTGAATCATCTTAGTGAGCGTATTTTGAAATATTCCCCACATCTGATCTACAGGCCTTTCGTTTAATTTTGCCTCCCAATCTGTAAGCTGAAGCTCCTGACGTAGTTCTATGAACTGAGCTTTACTGAAATCGGGTATTTTAGAAGCACAAGTATCTATTCTAAAATTGTTTAGGAGTTTGAATCTGACTAAATTGTGATCGCTATTTGCAACAGATTCACCGACTTCTACATCAGTTACCATGCTTTCGCGGCTAGTGATCAATAAATCGAGCAAGTTTCCATATCTTGTGGGCTCTTTTACATGCTGAATTAAGTAATTGTCACCAAGAAAATCAATCAAGCGACTACCTATATGGCCATGTTCAAGGGTCATCCAATCAATGTCAGTAAAATTGAAATCACCCATTATCAATAAATCCCGGTTGCAGAAACTAGACAGTTCTTGAAATAACATTTTGTCGTCTGCTAATGATAATGTCTTTGGCCTATATATTACACCTATATTCATTTTTTGTCCATTTGTTAGGGTTAACTCAACCCACAAACTGTCATATGCATCCTGTTTCACTTTCTCTAAAACACAAGCATGAACATTGTTTTTAACGTACAATAGAACACCCCCACCTTTCTTGTGGTTTCTATCCTGATGAAAGTGTTTAAATCCCGCAATATTAAATTCAGCTTCGAACTCTGTACCATTCAACCATGTCTCAGTTATTCCTATCATATCGAGATTTTCGCTTTTGACATACGCCTGTATTTCTTGAAATTTGTTCCTAATACTACGAGCATTAAAGTACATAGTTTTAAGAAACTCGTGATTATTTCTTTTTGACACATTTTGAGTTTCAATATCATGTCTTATATTATCATTTTGTTTTTTATTTATGCCTTGCTCTATATTATTATTATTTGGTCCTTCATTGACATTCAATGCCTCATTAACATTTCTCCTATCAAAATTAACATTTCCCCCATCACGGACATCTGGTCGATTACGGTCATCCGATCTATTTTGTACATTTTGTCCCCCTACGTCACCGTGATTCACGCCGGCCTCCCATCGTTCAGTGACATTATGTCCGGCAGCCCTTTCTAAAATTATATTTTGTCCTCCAGTGACATTATATCCTACCGTGATATTTTTTCCTCCACTATAATTACATCCCATCGTGATCTTTTGTCTTCCACTGTCATTACATCCTATCTTGATATTTTGGCCTTCATTGACATTCTGTCCGGTATCTCTTCCTAAAATTATATTTTGTCCTTCACTGACATTATATCCTACCGTGATATTTTCTCCTCCATTATCATTACATCCTATCGTGATATTTTGTTCTCCACTATCATTATTTCCCATCGTGATCTTTTGTCCTCCACTGTCATTACATCCCATTGTGACATTTTGTCCTATGACATTACATCCTAATCTGTCATTTCGTCCTCTAGCGACATTACATCCTATCATGATATTTTGGCCTTCATTGACATTCTGTCCGGTATCCCTTCCTAAAATTACATTTTGGCCTTCAATGACATTATATCCTACCGTAATATTTTCTCCTCCATTATCATTACATCCTATCGTGATATTTTGTTATCCACTATCATTACTTCCCATTGTGATCTTTTGTCCTCCACTGTCATTACATCCCATTGCGACATTTTGGCCTATGACATTATATCCTAATGTGACATTTCGTCCTCTAGCGACATTAAATCCTAAAATTATATTTTGTACTATACTGGTACATTGTTCTACATTAATGCTATACTCTACACTGTTTTCCCAAGTACATTCTATTTCCCCTTCCCTTTGGCCTTCTACCCTAAAAAAGGGAGCTAGTTCATTACAAACTCCCACAATGAGGTTTGTAAGAACATCTTTGCCTCTGCGGGTAAGGTGGATCCCATCAGAAGCGTAAAGGTCATGGCGCCTAGAAAAGAGATACCAAGGATCAAGAAAGTGGTGTCCCAATTGTGTGCACAACTGCGATATCCTATCATTGATACCTATGGCTCTACTGTTCCAACACGAACCTGCGTAGATCCTCGGGAGGATCCCACAGACTACGTGACGGCTCCCACGTTCCTTCATCTCCTGAAGGAGGACCTTGTAATTCCGAACAAGCTCCTCTGATCTCACCCTACCTACATCGTTACTTCCCGTATGAACAATCGTAACCGTGTTCTTCCGTCCTTGCTCCCTGATGGACCGGGTACAATCAACGATCCCACGGCCCGGTTGACATACAAGCTTGCAACGTCGCTTAGTCTTTCGCTGCAGGATGTCGTCATAGCCTCGAACCATAGAGTCCCCCACCACCAAGAACTCCTGGTTTTCAGCCACTTCATCCTCCAGTAGAGCAAAACGATATGATTTGAATGATGGAGAACATCATTTGTCTAAAACACTTATCAATATATATATATAAATGTATATGTATATATATATGTATATATATGTATATATATATATGTATATATATATGTCTGTCTGGGGTATTGGCTGCTTGTTATTGTGGCAAAGTAGCATGCAGTTGATACTTAAGGGTCTATATGGGGCGCCCCTACGGACCAGAGCCACACATCATTTTGTCTATGATAGAGGAAAACTCTGTTCATAGAGAAATGATGACACTTTTATACTACGACTGTCCCTCCAACCCCTTGTTGCTGTCCTGTACCATTTCTCTGAGTATTCCTTTTCTGTGATGGGGGAATTCCCTGTGGTGGGGGAAAAGAATACTGCCACCAAGTATTCCCACTTGGATCGTAAGAGGCGAGAAGAAAGGGACGGGGATTGGGACTAGGCATCCTTCTCCTTGTAGCCCCACAGGGGACATTCCTATAAAAAGAAAAGAAGGCATAAGAGGGGCTGGAAAGCCTCGGACCAGCACCCTAAGGTTTGGGTCTTTTAATGTGCGTGGATGTGGTACAGATGAGAGTAAAAGGGAACATAAGAACATAAGAAATAAAGGAGACTGCAAGAGACCATAAGGCCTACACTAGGCAGCTCCGTATCCATCACCACCTGTCATCCCCATCCATAAAGTTGTCTAATCGTTTTTTAAAACAACTGATAGTTTCAGCGCTTACTACATGGTTACTAAGTTTATTCCATTCATTGACCACCCTATTAGTAAACCAATTCTTGCCTATTTCCTTCTTAAATCTAAATTTGTCCAGTTTATTCCCATTACTGCGAGTCCTGCCCTGTTGTTTTATTATGATGATCTTGTTTGCATCACCCTTGTTATAGCCTTTGATCCACTTGAACACTTCTATTAGATCACCCCGCACTCTGCGTCTTTCCAGAGAGTGTAAGTTTAGGTGCCTAAGCCTCTCTTCGTAAGGCAAATTTCCGAGTCCTTGTATCATTTTGGTCATTCTTCTCTGTACTGATTCTAGTGAATTTACGTCCATTCTGTAGGATGGAGACCAAAACTGTACCGCATAGTCAAGGCTGGGTCTAACTATCGCTGGATAGAGTTTAATAATTACCTCTGCACTTCTATTCGTTACCGTCCTAGCAATGAAGCCTAATGCTCTGTTAGCTTTATTTCTGGCGCTAATACACTGCTTCCTGGTTTTAAGGTCCGGACTCACCAGAACTCCCAAGTCCCTCTCGCACTCAGATTTTTCTAAAAACGTGTTATCTAAGTTGTATCTATTTTCGGGGTTGTGTAGCCCTACGTTTAACACACTACACTTAGAGATATTGAAGTTCATTTGCCATTTCACCGACCATGTTAACAGCTTATTAAGGTCATCCTGCAGAATATGGGCGTCGTCTCCTGACCTAATTAGGCGTCCTATTTTAGTGTCGTCCGCAAACTTACTAACATCACTATTTAACCCTTCGTCTAAGTCGTTTATATATATAATGAACAACAAGGGACCCAAAACCGAGCCCTGGGGGACCCCGCTAGTAACATTGCCCCACCTAGATTTTATTCCATTTATGGTGACCCGCTGTTTTCTGTTACTAATCCAAGCTCTAATCCATTCTAACACTTTTCCTCCTATGCCATGGGCTTTGATTTTATTTAGTAGTCTCTGGTGTGGCACTTTGTCAAAAGCTTTGCTAAAGTCAAGGTAAATAACATCGTAATTTTCATTGTTGTCTGCCGCCTTATATACCTTAGTGTAAAAGGATAGAAGATTAGTCACACATGACTTACCCTTGGAGAAACCATGCTGTGAAACACGAATTAAATTCTGCCCTTCAATGTGTTCTCTGAGTCTATTTACTATTATTGATTCAAGCATTTTTCCTATAACCGATGTCAAACTGATTGGCCTGTAGTTGCATATAGACGATCTATCTCCCTTCTTAAAAACAGGAACAACGTTTGCCTGCCTCCAAGCAGTAGGAACAGAACCAGTGTCTACCGATTTATTGAATATTTCAGTTAACTGGAAGAGATAGGGAGAATGTTTCTGAGAAGAAAGATGGATGTGTTGGCTTTGAGTGACACTAAGTTGAAGGGGAAGGGTGAGTGTAAGTTTGGGAGTGTAAGTGGGAGGTTATCAGGAGTGAAGAGAGGGCGAGGGAGGGAATGGGTGGCCATTCTAGTAAGTGAGGAGATAGGTAAACGGGTAGTGGAGTGGAAGGAGGTTTCCTCAAGAATAATGTGGATGAAGGTGAAACTGGGGAAGGAGATGTGGGTCTTTATAAGTGCATATGGGCCTGGCAGTGAGAAGAGTGTAGAAGAAAGGGAGGCCTTTTGGATAGATCTAAATGAGTGCATAGAGGATTTGGGAAGAAATGTCAATGTGATAGTACTGGGAGACCTTAATGCTAGGGTGGGAAATGGTCCAATCGATGGAGTGGTTGGGAAATGTGGAGTTCCAGGAAAGAATCGTAGTGGAGAGTTGATGATAGCAAATACAGTGTTTCGGAAGAAAGTCAAGCATAAGTACACATGGGAGAGGGTGGTGGAGGGAAGGTGGTAGATAGAGCGCTAATGGATTATGTAGTGGTAAATAGGATTATGATAGGAAGAGTTAAGGATGTACATGTGCTAAGGGGAGAGGGTGGGGGAATATCAGATCATTTTTTGGTGGAGGGTAAGTTGAAAGTGGAGGATAGATGGAGGAAGAGGAAAGGGACAAAAGGTAGGGAGGTTCTTAGAGTGAACTCTTTGAATGAGAAGGAAAAGGAGAAGGAGTACGGAAAGAAGCTGAAGGAGGAGTGGGAGGGAGTAAAGGGTAGAGTAGAGCTGGGTGTGGAGGAGGAATGGGGATGGTTCAAGGAGGGAGTCATAAAGTGTGCAAGGATGGTGTGTGGAACAAGAAGGACAGGGGGAAATAGAAGAAAGGGTAGTGAATGGTGGGATGAGGAAACAAAAAAGGTTGTAGAAGAGAAGAAGCGAGCTTTCACAGATTGGTTACAAAATAGGACGAGGGAGTCATATGAGAGGTACAAAGAAAAGAAAAGAGAAGTAAAGCAAAAGGTAAAGGTTGCAAAGAGGAGAGCAGATGTGAAATGGGGTAAGAGTTTGACAGAAAATTTTGAAAGTAATAAAAAGATGTTTTGGAAAGAAATTAAGAGAGGAAGAGGAGGCGAATCAAGTAGAGAAGAAAAGGTAAAAGGTGCAGAAGGAGAGATGATAATGGAAGAGAAGGCAGTAAGGGGAAGATGGGCAGAATATTTTAGGGAGTTGCTTAATGTGAAGGAGGATAGGGAAGGAAAGATTGCTGCAGTGGGAAGTGCGAAGAAAATGAGAGTGATGAATGAGGAGAATGGAGGAGAAATAAGGAAGGATGAAGTGAAGGCAGTTGTTAAGATGATGAAATTAGGTAAGGCACCTGGTCTTGATGGATGCCATGCGGAATGTCTGAAAAAGGGAGGTAAAGTGATGGTGGACTGGTTGGTGAGGTTATTTAATGTTTGTTGGAGAGAGGGTAGAGTGCCGGAGGACTGGAGGAGTGCCTGTATAGTTCCTCTTTACAAGGGAAAAGGGGACAAGTGTGAATGTAGTAGTTTCAGAGGGATTAGCTTGTTGAGTGTAGTTGGGAAGGCTTATGGGAGGATCTTGATTGAGAGGATTAGGAGAGGAACAGAAGGAGTAATTGGTGAGGAACAGTGTGGATTTAGGACAGGTAGAGGTTGTGTAGATCAGATCTTTGTGGTAAGACAGATATGTGAGAAAGCTATAGGAAAGGGGAAGGATGTTTTTTTGGGCTTTTATGGATCTGGAAAAGGCTTATGATAGGGTAGACAGAAAGGCACTGTGGGAGGTTATGAAGATATACGGGATAGGAGGAAATTTTCTGGGAGCTGTCAAGAGTTTTTATGAGAGTAGTAGAGCTTGTGTCAGGATTGGAAATGGAGAGAGTGAGTGGTTTGAGGTAAAGGTGAGACTTCGTCAGTGATGCGTTATGTCACCCTGGCTGTTCAACTTATACATGGATGGGGTGGTGCGAGAGGTAAATGCAAGGGTAGTGGGTCAGGGATTGGAGATGGTTAAAGAAAATGGAGAAAAGTGGGAGGTGAGCCAGTTGTTGTTTGCGGACGACACTGCGCTTGTGGCAGGATCGGAGGAGGGATTGAGGAAGTTGGTGGCAGAGTTTAGGAGAGTATGTGATAGAAGAAAGCTAAAGATAAATGTGGGTAGAAGTAAGGTGATGAGATGTACATGGGGTGAAAGTGGCAGTAGACTGGAAGTGAGCATTAAGGGAGAGCGACTGGAGGAAGTGGATAGTTTTAGATACTTGGGTGCAAATGTGGCAGGGAAAGGTGGAGTGAAAGTGGACGTAGAATGTAGATTGAAAGAAGCGAGTAAATGCCTTGGTGGATTAAAGAGTGTAATGAGGAATAGACATTTGGGAATGGATGCTAAGAGGAGACTGTATCAAGGACTGATTGTGCCAACAGCACTGTATGGGGCCGAAACATGGAACATAAGAGAAGAAGAGAGAAGGGGTTTGAATGTGTTTGAGATGAGGTGTCTGAGAAGTATGATGGGGGTTACTAGGCTGGATAGAGTGAGAAATGAGGAGGTAAGGAGGAGAACGGGGGTGGAAAGGGAGCTGGGAGATAGTGTTGATGAAAGAATATTAGGATGGTTTGGACACATGGAAAGAATGAGTGAAGAAAGACTAGTAAAAGAGGTGTCGAGGGCAGATGTGGAGGGAGTGAACATGAGGGGGCGTCCTAGGATGAGGTGGATGGATGGGGTGAAGGGGGCTTTGGGGAAGAGGGGAATGTCTGTTGAGGAAGGAAGGGAGAGGACAGAAGACAGGGGTGAATGGAGAGTGGTTGTATTTGGATGATGTTGTGATAACATGAGGTGGAATGGGCGGGTGGATGGGGGGGGGGTGAGGTAGTATCTGTGAGCAAAAGTTGACGCAGCCCGAAGGGATTTCTCCCCGTCCTCTCATTTTATGCAATGGGGGGACGGAGAGGGGGGGTCGCCGATTTAATGAAGCGGCCTTGCTGTGGATGTGCTGTGTCTTGCGACACTGCCTCTGACCCAGGACAGTGGACAAGGTGCAGGGATGACCCGTCATTCAGGAGGTGCTAAGGATAAGAGGGAGGGTGGAGGGGTGTGGAGTGTATTCAGGGATGGAATGGGTGGGAATGATTTTATGCCTTTTTCTTTTTGGCTACCCCCCTTGTAAGGGGGAAGGAGCCTTGGTATATGTATGTATGTATATATGTATATATATATATATATATTACACACAGGAACCCACAGTCGGAGAAAGAATAAACTTCGAATAAAGAAAAATCCTATATTTCGGCTATCAACTGTAGCCCTCTTCAGGAAAGTATATAAGATAGAGAACAGAGGGGACTTATAAACTACAGTAAGAAGAGATGTGGACAGTTGACCTCACTCAGGTGCGGGGCAAACTGGGGTGGCGGAGGAGGGAGGAGGTGAGGAGAGGGGAGGATGTAGTGTCCGCATCAACTTGGCTACTGCTGCGCGTGAGATAATGTCAGGTGTCCACTGCCCTTTAGAAATATTAATATTAGGGCATTCCTCAATTAATGCTGATTCGACTATTTTCCTCCTGAAACCGCAGTGGGACTTGAACACTAATCTGGCCTTACCCCAGTCGAAAGAATGATTCTTATTTTTGACATGAAGAAATACAGCCGAGTTTTCCTGCCCATACCTAATTGACCTTTTATGTTCTGCCAATCTAGTGTTCAGGTCTCTTCCGGTTTGACCCAAGTAAACCAAATCACAATCTTTGCAGGGCAAACAATAAACACCAGGTGACTCAACTTCCTTCGGTTTTTGTTGAACGTTCACAATTTGCTTACGCACGGTGTTAGGATAGTGATAGGCAATAGTGAGAGGTTCATGAGGAAACAATTTAGTAGAAGAACTGATGGTATTATTAAATGGAATTTTTAAAATGTCCTTAAAGGAGCGGTGAACACTTGAGGGGACGGAAGTTTTAAAATGGTTGGCCCTAGCCTTACTGAGGGCTTGATTCAGAAACCAAGGTGGATAAGCCAACTTCTCAAGTTGACATTTGATCACCTCAATCTCATGGTCCAGAAGTTGAGGACTGCAAATCCTGAAAGCCCTCAAGAAAAGGCCAGAGGCAACACTTTTCTTAACATTGTCAGGGTGATTGCTAAAAAAGTGGAGATAACTGCCTGAATGGGTGGGCTTACGGTACACTGTAAAGAATAAATTATCATCAGTTCTTCTTAACAAAATATCCAAGAAAGGGATTTGGTGTCCTTCTTCCCATTCAACTTTAAATATAAGATTCGGGGTCAATTGGTTCAATTTATCATGGAACACTTCAAATGGGCCCCAACTGTCATCCCCTCCGACTGTGGGTTCCTGTGTGTAATTTACAAATGTGCTACTACATTTCTGTTTAGATATATATATATATATATACATGCATATATACTATTTGTATATGTATATATATGTATATGTATGTATATATATATATATATATATATATATATATATATACATCTCCATATATGAGAGTGTAGGTGGAGGAAGAATAAGCGAAGATGGGCTGGAACTCCTTTATTGCTTATACGTTTCGACCGACTCGGTCTTCTTCAGTAAACTTGAGCTTACTGAACACGCCCGTGTCGGCCGAAACGTATAAGCAATAAAGGAGTTCCAGCCTATCTTCGCTTATTCTTTCTCCACCCAGACTTTCATCTGTATAAACCATTCATCCAATATATATATATATATATATATATATATATATATATATATATATATATATATATATATATTTATATATATATATTAATATGCAAAGAAATTACAAACAAGACGTGATTCATAAAATATGCAAGTAACCACTTGTAAAATGAGAACTTGGTATCCGAACGTTTTCGTCTATTTAAGACATTTTCAAAGGTACAATATAAACAAGAGAAATAAGGACATTATATACAGTGCATACAGAGCATAAAAGAAACTAGGGAAGGTCCACCGTGCCTAGCTCAACACAGGTTGTCAGGTTACATGCCTACCATCTACATCTTTTTTAATAATAAGATTAACCAATTTGTACAATCCTAAACTCATATTCATGTTGTTCTCGAAAGTATTCTTAACATATCATGATTCAATAATATTTCTTTCCATAATGTTTTTATCTAAGACAAATCTCAGCTTTATTCCATTCAATGCAATTATTAAAGTCTCTCGTATGTACAAATAATCCATTTGATATTTGTCCTGTTCTGGCGCTATATTTACGCTGCTTATCCTCAATTTCAAATCTTTACCAGTTTGACCTATATATTTAAAATTGCCTAAAATTACATTTGTTACATGGGATGCTATAAACGCACCCTTCTCTGACTTTAGTTGAATTTTTAATCAGTATGCTTTTTACAGTATTTTTTTTTTTTTAAGACAGCTTATATTCCAAAGGTGCTAAAAATGTGAGAAAAACTTATAGAATTCTCATAGAATGGAAGCGAAAGTATGTTTTTATTGTTAAACTTTCGTCTATGTGTTAAGCCATAAAAAAGATTTCTTAGTTATTAGTCAGAAAGAGTGCGTTTATTGCATCCCATGTAAGAATGTAATTTTAAATATATAAGTCAAATGGATTATTTGTACATATGAATGACTTTAATCTTTGCATTGAATGGAAAAAAGCTGATAAAAATGTCTTAAATAAAAACATTATGGAAAGAAATATTATTGAATCATGCTATATAAAAAATCCTTTTGAGGACAACATGAATATGAGTTTAGGATTGTAAAAATTGAATAATTTTATCATTTAAAAAGTTGTAGATGGTAGACATGTAGCCTGACAACCTGTGTTGAGCTAGTCACAGCGGACCTTCCCTAGTTTCTTTTATTTTCTGTATGCACTCTATATAATATTCTTATTTCTCTTGTTTATTTTGTGCCTTTAAAAATTTCTTAAATAGACGAAAACGTTCGATTACTAAGTTCACATTTTCCTAGTGGTTAAAAGTATGTATATATATATATATATATATATATATATATATATATATATATATATATATATACATATATATACATATATATATATACATATATATATACATATATATATACATATATATACATATATACATATATGCATATATATATATATATACATTATACATTATATATATATTGTCAGTGTATTTGGGCAGGAGTTTTTCTCTAATGCATGTTTCATTAAAAGTGATGGCTAGTTGTGCATTAATAATTTTCTTAATGGTATTTTCCATATACCTTATTAAGGATTTGTTTTCCTTAGGAAGGAAATTTATGACTTGGCTGTATGTAGTCATATTAGCTAGATCGCGATTTCGGGTTCAAGACCCTTCTTCAGTAGCTATAGGGATAAGAATTAATCCGAAGATTCTAGTAAAGATCTAAGTTTTATACTAGAGTTCCTATACTTGCTAATAGCATTGACGGAGCTTTACCCTTCCTCGACCTCTTAGTGAAACAAAATGAAAATTATTTTAATACAACAGTGTACACAAAACCCACTAACCCTGGACACTGCCTTAATGGATCCAGTGAGTGCCCTCAAAGATATAAGGACTCTACCATCAGTGCCTATATTCGAAGAGCACTAACTCACTGCAGCACATGGACACAAGTGCATGATGAAATCGAACGTTCCACTCAAGTTCTGATCAATAACGGCTTCAATGAAAAAGAGATACACTTTCAAACAAAGAAAATAATGGACGGCTGGCATAACAACAACAATGATAAACAAAATAAAGAGAAAATCAACATATATTATAAATCCACTTTTTCGTCATCTTATAAAGAAGATGAACGCATTATGAATCAAATTATAAAAAGAAACATTAAACCAGTCAATCCAGAAAAAATACTAAATCTAGTGATTTATTATAAAACTAAGAAAACTAGCCACCTTCTTATTAGAAACAGCCCCCTACAAGAGAGAAAGGAACTTCAGAAATCACATGTCATCTATAGGTTCACATGTACACGAGGGAACTGTGAAGCCCTCCCATCCACCTATATTGGCATGACGACAATGAGGTTATCCCGTCGCCTCTCATACCACCTGACATCTGGAGCCCCTAAAAATCACTTAAGAGAAGTCCACGGCATAACACTAGCAAGAGAGACACTAGAGAAAAACACCGAGATTTTGGATTTATGTACTGACGATAGACGCCTCCCAATTTTAGAAGCGTTGTATATTAAAGAGTTGAGCCCAAACCTCAATGTACAAGCAGAAGACCTTAGAGCCCTTCCAAGCATGAGACAAACCGTTACAAATAAAAACATGAGACATAACACCACAAACGCCAATACGAGACAAAACGCCACTCGTCCAACTACGAGACAAAACGCCACATTCCGCCACAACACAAACCCGGAGGCTCCCTAGCGCACGTGACTTTTCGTCCCTGCCCGTAATACCAGGTGACCTCCCCCAGTGATTAGCAAGTATAGGAACTCTAGTATAAAACTTAGATCTTTACTAGAATCTTCGGATTAATTCTTATCCCTATAGCTACTGAAGAAGGGTCTTGAACCCGAAATCGCGATCTAGCTAATATGACTACATACAGCCAAGTCATAAATTTCCTTCCTAAGGAAAACAAATCCTTAATAAGGTATATGGAAAATACCATTAAGAAAATTATTAATGCACAACTAGCCATCACTTTTAATGAAACATATATATATATATATGTATATATATACATATATGTATATATATACATATATGTATATATATACATATATGTATATATATGTGTGTATATATATATATAAATATATATATATATATATATATATATATATATATATAATCACCAGGAGGTGCCAAGATAAGAGGGAGGAAGGAGGGTAGAGGAGAGTGGAATATGTAGGGGATGGAATGGGTGGGAATGGTTTCTATGCCTTTGTCTTTTGGCTAGCTCCCCTGTAAGGGGGAAAAAGCCTTTGGTATATGTATGGATGTCTGGATGTATGTATGTATGTATATATATATATATATATATATATATATATAAACCACAATTCACTTGAATTCTAAGCCATCAACATAAAGAAACTCGAGGAGGTATACATGCAAAAATTGAAACATGGTACAACCAAGGACTCGAACCTTCGCTAGCACGTGACAAATGATAGTGACCTAACCGATAGTACCATCAAGAGAGATATAAGTTCAGCGCAACCTTTCTTACATATTTGTATGCTCGAGCTACATACACGTACACGAAATTTTGCGTTCAACCCATCTCCACCATGATAGTATATTTGGTAATTATACAACGCGGGAAAGTATTTGTGCAACACTGAATGGGTCCCATTGCACAGATTTACATTTATCAACCACAATTCACTTTAATTCTAAGCCCTCAACATCGAGAAACTCGAGGAAGCATACCTGCAGAAATTGAGACGTGGTACAGCCAAGGACTTGAACCTCCGCTAGCACGTGACAAGTGATAGTAACAATAGTTTTCTTATGATTAAAGTTATTTCGTCCAGAAACACACGTACCAATGGAGTAGTAATTGAATATATATTTGCACAGTTCTAACATATCACACAGGTCAGATTCAGGTGTCCTCAGAAAGTGGCATATTCAGTTTGTAGTTTAAGATCTTACTCCACTAACCCTTTTGCTTAAATCTTTAATGTTTGTATTTATTCCAGCTGCTGGCAGGCGATATCATTCACCCGAAGGAAGTTCCTTCCACACAAAAAGGGTTTAGCTTATCTCGTATCTATCCTTGTTGAACTTTTTCCTTAGTTTTATGACTTAACTGTTGAATGCTATCTGTCGCAATACCATTTTATTGAGTTGAGTGAAGCCCCTTCCGCAACAACCGTGGTAAAGCGAAGAAAACATCACCTCAGGAGGCTTACATTCCTAAAGAAATGGCCTGAAACAAAGAAATGAGCGTATAAGGGCCCCTTTACAATTTACTTGTGCAGGCCACCTGTACAGGTATAACTATTAGTTAAAATTGCGCGTGTTTAGAGCTTTACTCTCAGACGATAACGATTATTCTTACGGTTCATAATATTGTTTTCTGACTTTCGCCAGACGATTTCAGTCAGCCCAGAACTTCACCCACCCGACCCACCAACCTCGTCGCTAAGTGTAAAGTATTTTTCGTCAGGAAGGAAAGCAATTTCGAGGATGTCCGCGCCTGCCTTAGACTCAAGGTCGGCCCCCAAAAATTCCTTATCATTAATAGCAACACGGGTGAGTTTTAACAAGGCCTTGATGATGGATTGCATCGTTAAGTCTACTCGGGCAGAAGGCGTCGTGAAGAAGAGCCATCACTAACCGGCAATGGCGACACGAGAAAAACCTTCTGCCCGCGTGGAAATTAATCCATTTATACACTGGAGATCTCCACAGATTAAGCAACGACGATTTTATTCAGATGCAGAATAATTAGAGAGAAACAGGAAAACAAAAGATATGTTTCCACCGATAAACGGACGCAAAAATCAGAGAGAAATGGCGGTCACCACAAATGTCGTTTTTTCAATTAACTGGAAAAAAAAATCAGTAGTTAAATGAGATAGTCTTCATCCTATTTCATTCCACGTCTTCCTAGCAATTAATTACTAGAATCTATTTTAACTGTCACCAGGTGATTTTATCTAAACAAAAGAATAAACTAAAGAAATGAGAATGATATCCGTTTTTATAATGCATATTGGTATAACCTTTTTTTGTGTGTGTGTTTCCAATAAATGAGAAAAAGGCCACAAGCGCTGATGCAAACGAAGAGGAAATAAAAAGAAAATGCAATTACAAGCAAACGTGGAAAAATTAACCACAGGCAATTTGTAGTCCTTTATGAGAATTGCAAAAATGAAGATATGAATCAATGGCACAAAAAGAAAGGAAAAAAATGACAATTATTTTTTTTTTAAGTAGAAACATTCAGAGGTCTTCGACTCAACCATGCAACTCGAAACACATATTCGAAATACCTAAAACTGCTCTGTCATGGCATCATGTTAAAAAGAAAAAAAAATGAGTTTACGCTAACAGGTTATGATCCTTTCTGCAAATTAGCACTCGGTGCATGTGGCAGTCACCGATAGCCGTCGGGGATCAAATCAGAACTATCATCTCTCTCTCTCTCTCTCTCTCTTTACATGAAAGTGAAATGGAGAAGGAGTACAAGAAGAAGCTGAGAGAAGAGTGGGAGGGAGTGAAGGATAGAGTAGAGCTAGGAGTGGAGGGGGAATGGGGATGGTTCAAGGAGAGAGTCATAGAGTGCGCAAAGATGGTGTGTGGAACAAGAAGGACAGAAGGAAATAAAGGAAGGCTGGTGAATGGTGGGATGAGGAAACAAAAAAGGTTGTAGAAGAGAGGAAGCGAGCTTTCACAGATTGGTTACAAAATAGGACGAGGGAGTCATATGAGAGGTACAAAGAAAAGAAAAGAGAAGTAAAGCAAAAGGTAAAGGAGGCAAAGAGGAGAGCAGATGTGAAATGGGGTAAGAGTATGACAGAAAATTTTGAAAGTAATAAAAAGATGTTTTGGAAAGAAATCAAGAGAGGAAGAGGAGGCAAATCAAGTAGAGAAGAAAAGGTAAATGGTGCAGATGGAGAGATGATAATGGAAGAGAAGGCAGTAAGGGGAAGATGGGCAGAATATTTTAGGGAGTTGCTAAATGTGAAGGAGGATAGGGAGGGAAAGATAGTTGCAGTGGGAAATGCTAAGAAAATGACCACGATGAGTGAGGAAAATGGAGGAGAAATAAGGAAGGATGAAGTGAAGGCAGTTGTTAAGAAGATGAGAGCAGGTAAGGCACCTGGTCTTGATGGATGCCATGCAGAAAGTCTAAAAAAAGGAGGCACAGTGATGGTGGACTGGCTGGTGAGGTTATTTAATGTTTGCTGGAGAGAGGGTAGAGTGCCGGAGGACTGGAGGAGTGCCTGTATAGTTCCACTTTACAAGGGAAAAGGGGACAAATGTGAGTGTAGTGGTTTCAGAGGGATTAACTTGTTAATTGTAGTTGGGAAGGCTTATGGAAGGATCTTGATTGAGAGGATTAGGAGAGGAACAGAGGAGTGATTGGCGAGGAGCAGTATGGATTTAGGACAGGTAGAGGTCGCGTAGTTTTTTTTTTCAGATATGTGAGAAAGCAATAGGAAAAAGTATGGATTTTTTTATGGATCTGGAAAAGGTTTATGACAAGGTAGACAGGAAGGCACTGTAGGAAGTCTTGCAGATATATGGGATAGAAGGAAAGCTTTTAGGTCAAGAGTTTTTATGCGAGTAATAGACCATATGTCAGGATTAGAAATGGAGAGAGTGAGTGGTTCGAGGTAAAGGTGGGACTACGTTACGGATGTGTTATATCACCCTGGCTGTTCAACATATACATGGATGGGGTGGTGCGAGAGATAAATTCAAGGGTGGTGGGTCAGGGATTGAAGATGTTTAAAGAAAATGGAGAAAAGTGGGAGGTGAGCCAGTTGTTGTTTACGGACGACACTGCGCTTGTAGCAGGATCAGAGGAAAGATTGAGTAAGTTCATGACAGAGTTTGGGAGAGTGTGTGATAGAAGAAAGCTAAAGATAAATGTGGGTAAAAGTAAGGTGATGAGATGTACAAGGGGTGAAAGGGGAAGCAGACTGGAAGTGAACATTAAGGGAGAGCGACTGGAGGAAGTGGATAGTTTTAGATACTTGGGTGCAAATGTGGCAGAAAAGGGTGGAGTGGAGTTGGAGGTAGATTGTAGATTGAGAGAAGCGATTAAATGCCTTGGTGGATTGAAAAGTGTAATGAGGAATAGACATTTGGGAATGGATGCTAATAGGAGATTGTATGAAGGAGTGATTATGCCAACAGCACCGTATGGGGCAGAAACATGGAACATAAGAGAGGAAGAGAGAAGGAGTTTGAATGTGTTTGAGATGAGGTGTCTGAGAAGTATGATAGGGGTTACTAGGCTGGATAGAGTGAGAAATGAGGAGGTGAGGAGAACAGGGCTGGTAAGGGAGTTGGAAGATAGGGTGGATGAAAGAGTATTAGGATGGTTTGGACACATGGAAAAAATGAGTGAAGAAAGACTAGTAAAAGAGGTGTGGAAGACAGATTTGGATGGAGTGAACATGAGGGGGCGACCTAGGATGAGATGGATGGATGGGGTGAAAGGGGTTCTAGGGAAGAGGGGAATGTCTGTTGAGGAAGGACGGGAAAGGACAGAAGACAGAGGTAAATGGAGAATGGTTGTATATGGATGATGTCCCCTTCCCGTCTTCTTCTTTTCTGCGTGAGGGGACGGAAAGGGGGGGTCGCCGATTTAATGAAGCGACCTTGCTGTCGATGTGCTGTGTCTTGCGACACTGCCTCTGACCCAGGGTAGTCGACAGGGAGCAGGGTTGACCCGTCATCCAGGAGATGCCAAGATAAGAGGGAGGGTGGAGGGTGGAGGGGAGTGGAGTGTATTCGGGATGGAATGGGTGGGAATGGTTATTATGCCTTTTTCTTTTTGGCTACCTCCCTTGTAAGGGGGAAAAAGCCTATGGTATTTGTATATTTATATATATATATATATATATATATATATATATATATATATATATATATATATATATATATATATTTCTGGGGCACAGGTTTTCTCTAAGGCAATTCTGGTTGAAATCAACTGCACTAGTTGCTTTAACAATCTTCAAGACTGTATTCTTTAATCTGGAGAATACTTTCCTATTAGCAACTGAGAGGGACAGGAAGTAGTCATTCATGACTCTCAAAAGAATATACACAGTGTATGCCAACTGATATATTTTTGCATAGTAATAGTATTGAACAACTATTGACTCCACCGAAACTATAGTTTTTCGCCTCGTCGTGAGGCGTCTTCAGGGTGAGGACTGCTTTGTAGGATGCTCTGCTATATTGAAGGTCTTCCAACGAATAATGACCGCTGGTTGGATGGGCGGGCTTATAAGGCTCAGCCTGCCTAGCTCAGATGGAATACTGGCCTCTCATTGGCTGAGAGGTGCAGTATGGGATTTTGTCCGGGAGCCAAGGGGGTGGGATTTTGTCTGGGAGCCAAGGGGGTGGGATTTTGTCTGGAAGCCAAGGGGGTGGGATTTTGTCTGGAAGCCAAGGGGATGGGATTTTGTCTAGGAGCCAAGAGGGTGGGATTTTGTCTGGGATTCAAGAGGGTGGGATTTTGTCTGGGAGTCAAGAGGGTGGGATTTTGTCTGGGAGCCAAGAGGGTGGGATTTTGTCCGGGAGCCAAGGGGGTGGGATTTTGTCTAGAAGCTCTGGCCTGATTTGCTGCTGCTCTGGTTACTGGTCCTAGGCGCTGATTGACTAGCTGGACATGTTCCATTTGTTCGCGGGGCTGCTGCTGTCTAAGGGCTTGTTGTTCCTGGAGGGGGTTATTCTTTACAGGGCGCGCGGAAGGGAGAATAAAATCGGCAGCTTGCTGTATGTTGATGGTAGGGCGCTGGCAAGTAATGGATACTGCTTCTGCAATCTGCAGCTTCCTAAAGGCAGACTCCTTGTGAAGAATGTCCGTTTGGTCTAGCAGCTTCTGTAGAGGAGGCTTCATGTTGTGTGTTTCAGTGAAATGCTGGAAAATTGATCCCTGGTTTCTATGGGATTGTAGGCGACGCCGCAGTGTAGAGGAGGTCCTGCCAATGTATGTGCTGGAGCCGTCGCAGCGGCCCTCCTGACATGAAAATTTGTATACAACATTGGTGGTAGCCTCACTCGGGGCCCTGGGCGCCGTGCTATTCCTCATAATCAGGGAACTAATGAGGTTAGGTTTGCAGAATATTCTCAACTCTATGATGGCATTTCTGTTGGTTGGGGTGACTCCTCTCTTGATGATATTCCTAAGGGCATCACACTCCTCGCGGTACCGATCATGCAAAGAATTATGGTGGTAAACGGTGATTTTCTCCTTGGGAGGAGTGGGCAACTGGGTCGAGAAAGTCATACAGAAAAAACTGGACCAGTTTGCAGACTCGACCCAGTTGCCCACTCCTCCCAAGGAGAAAATCACCGTTTACCACCATAATTCTTTCCATGATCGGTACCGCGAGGAGTGTGATGCCCTTAGGAATATCATCAAGAGAGGAGCCACCCCAACCAACAGAAATGCCATCATAGAGCTGCCGATTTTATTCTCCCTTCCGCGCGCCCTGTAAAGAATAACCCCCTCCAGGAACAACAAGCCCTTAGACAGCAGCAGCCCCGCGAACAAATGGAACATGTCCAGCTAGTCAATCAGCGCCTAGGACCAGTAACCAGAGCAGCAGCAAATCAGGCCAGAGCTTCTAGACAAAATCCCACCCCCTTGGCTCCCGGACAAAATCCCACCCTCTTGGCTCCCAGACAAAATCCCACCCTCTTGACTCCCAGACAAAATCCCACCCTCTTGAATCCCAGACAAAATCCCACCCTCTTGGCTCCTAGACAAAATCCCATCCCCTTGGCTTCCAGACAAAATCCCACCCCCTTGGCTTCCAGACAAAATCCCACCCCCTTGGCTCCCAGACAAAATCCCACCCCCTTGGCTCCCGGACAAAATCCCATACTGCACCTCTCAGCCAATGAGAGGCCAGTATTCCATCTGAGCTAGGCAGGCTGAGCCTTATAAGCCCGCCCATCCAACCAGCGGTCATTATTCGTTGGAAGACCTTCAATATAGCAGAGCATCGAAGAGGGGGCTAGTATATATATATATATATATATATACATATATATATATATATATATATACATATATATATATATATATATATATATATATATATTCTGGTTGAAATCAACTGCACTAGTTGCTTTAACAATCTTCAAGACTGTATTCTTTAATCTGGAGAATACTTTCCTATTAGCAACTGAGAGGGACAGGAAGTAGTCATTCATGACTCTCAAAAGAATATACACAGTGTATGCCAACTGATATATTTTTGCATAGTAATAGTATTGAACAACTATTGACTCCACCGAAACTATAGTTTTTCGCCTCGTCGTGAGGCGTCTTCAGGGTGAGGACTGCTTTGTAGGATGCTCTGCTATATTGAAGGTCTTCCAACGAATAATGACCGCTGATTGGATGGGCGGGCTTATAAGGCTCAGCCTGCCTAGCTCAGACGGAATACTGGCCTCTCATTGGCTGAGAGGTGCAGTATGGGATTTTGTCCGGGAGCCAAGGGGGTGGGATTTTGTCTGGAAGCCAAGGGGGTGGGATTTTGTCTGGAAGCCAAGGGGGTGGGATTTTGTCTGGAAGCCAAGGGGGTGGGATTTTGTCTAGGAGCCAAGAGGGTGGGATTTTGTCTGGGATTCAAGAGGGTGGGATTTTGTCTGGGAGTTAAGAGGGTGGGATTTTGTCTGGGAGCCAAGAGGGTGGGATTTTGTCCGGGAGCCAAGGGGGTGGGATTTTGTCTAGAAGCTCTGGCCTGATTTGCTGCTGCTCTGGTTACTGGTCCTAGGCGCTGATTGACTAGCTGGACATGTTCCATTTGTTCGCGGGGCTGCTGCTGTCTAAGGGCTTGTTGTTCCTGGAGGGGGTTATTCTTTACAGGGCGCGCGGAAGGGAGAATAAAATCAGCAGCTTGCTGTATGTTGATGGTAGGGCGCTGGCAAGTAATGGATACTGCTTCTGCAATCTGCAGCTTCCTGAAGGCAGACTCCTTGTGAAGAATGTCCGTTTGGTCTAGCAGCTTCTGTAGAGGAGGCTTCATGTTGTGTGTTTCGGTGAAATGCTGGAAAATTGATCCCTGGTTTCTATGGGATTGTAGGCGACGCCGCAGTGTAGAGGAGGTCCTGCCAATGTATGTGCTGGAGCCGTCGCAGCGGCCCTCCTGACATGAAAATTTGTATACAACATTGGTGGTAGCCTCACTCGGGGCCCTGGGCGCCGTGCTATTCCTCATAATCAGGGAACTAATGAGGTTAGGTTTGCAGAATATTCTCAAGTCTATGATGGCATTTCTGTTGGTTGGGGTGACTCCTCTCTTGATGATATTCCTAAGGGCATCACACTCCTCGCGGTACCGATCATGAAAAGAATTATGGTGGTAAACGGTGATTTTCTCCTTGGGAGGAGTGGGCAACTGGGTCGAGTCTGCAAACTGGTCCAGTTTTTTCTGTATGACTTTCTCGATGAGATGGTCTGCATAGCCGTTGTTGGTGAGGAGCTGGCGGATACGGTCGAGTTCTCTGTGGATCTCAGTCCAGCTACTACAGTGGGTAAGGGCCCTCTTCACATAGGAAGATATCACGGATATCTTGTATGAAACAGGGCATTCTCCCTTGGCATTGAGGCAGCGGCCCACGTTGGTGGCTTTAGTGTAAACCTTAGTCTTGAAGCCCTGTTCTTGTTTAGAGATGTCCACATCTAGGAAGGGGAGGCACCCCTCTACACTGCGTTCACAGGTGAAGGTCAGGCTGGAATTACCTTCCAGAGCAGTAATCATGAGAGGAACCTCTTCGTCGGTAGTAGTGGTGATGAATATGTCATCGATGTATCTCGCGTATATTCCTGGAGGGGGGTTATTGTTGAAAGTTCTTTCTTCCACCTGGGCCATATACATATTAGCAAAAAGTACCCCAAGTGGGGATCCCATCGCCACTCCATCAACTTGTCTGAATAATTCCCCTTTATGGGAGAGGAAAGGGGCCTCCTTGGTACACATCACTAGCATGTCTCGCAGGACGTCTTCTGAGATGTCAAGTACGGGTACGCCACTTCTATAGACGCAGTTCATGATGATATCAGTAGTCTCATTTACAGGAACATTCGTAAAGGTCGATTCTACGTCTAAAGAAGCGATGTCGTGGCACAGTGGAGCTGTGCGAAGCAGGTCTATGAATTCAGAAGCTGAAGAAACTGAACGTCCCATGGGGACGTATGGAGCGAGGAGAGAGTTTAGCTTCTTGGCAACTTGGTAGGTGGGAGTGGTGATTTGTGAAATAATAGGTCTCAGGGGGTTACCTGGTTTGTGGGTTTTTACAGTGCCGTAACTTAGGAATATCATCAAGAGAGGAGTCACCCCAACCAACAGAAATGCCATCATAGACTTGAGAATATTCTGCAAACCTAACCTCATTAGTTCCCTGATTATGAGGAATAGCACGGCGCCCAGGGCCCCGAGTGAGGCTACCACCAATGTTGTATACAAATTTTCATGTCAGGAGGGCCGCTGCGACGGCTCCAGCACATACATTGGCAGGACCTCCTCTACACTGCGGCGTCGCCTACAATCCCATAGAAACCAGGGATCAATTTTCCAGCATTTCACCGAAACACACAACATGAAGCCTCCTCTACAGAAGCTGCTAGACCAAACGGACATTCTTCACAAGGAGTCTGCCTTCAGGAAGCTGCAGATTGCAGAAGCAGTATCCATTACTTGCCAGCGCCCTACCATCAACATACAGCAAGCTGCTGATTTTATTCTCCCTTCCGCGTGCCCTGTAAAGAATAACCCCCTCCAGGAACAACAAGCCCTTAGACAGCAGCAGCCCCGCGAACAAATGGAACATGTCCAGCTAGTCAATCAGCGCCTAGGACCAGTAACCAGAGCAGCAGCAAATCAGGCCAGAGCTTCTAGACAAAATCCCACCCCCTTGGCTCCCGGACAAAATCCCACCCTCTTGGCTCCCAGACAAAATCCCACCCTCTTAACTCCCAGACAAAATCCCACCCTCTTGAATCCCAGACAAAATCCCACCCTCTTGGCTCCTAGACAAAATCCCACCCCCTTGGCTTCCAGACAAAATCCCACCCCCTTGGCTTCCAGACAAAATCCCACCCCCTTGGCTCCCGGACAAAATCCCATACTGCACCTCTCAGCCAATGAGAGGCCAGTATTCCGTCTGAGCTAGGCAGGCTGAGCCTTATAAGCCCGCCCATCCAACCAGCGGTCATTATTCGTTGGAAGACCTTCAATATAGCAGAGCATCCTACAAAGCAGTCCTCACCCTGAAGACGCCTCACGACGAGGCGAAAAACTATAGTTTCGGTGGAGTCAATAGTTGTTCAATACTATTACTATGCAAAAATATATCAGTTGGCATACACTGTGTATATTCTTTTGAGAGTCATGAATGACTACTTCCTGTCCCTCTCAGTTGCTAATAGGAAAGTATTCTCCAGATTAAATAATACAGTCTTGAAGATTGTTAAAGCAACTAGTGCAGTTGATTTCAACCAGAATTGCC
>NC_134816.1:15722959-15730459 GCF_046742065.1 Oratosquilla oratoria
CCCCGAACAGCTCCAGGGTTCCACACATATTTAATTGTACATTAATTGCTGGTAGGTAGTTCTTTATTAATACAGCTTCCATACATTTTAATTTACTCTTATTGGTGTTCTTTGCTAAAATCGAAGTATTACTATTCAAAACTTCCCGCGAAATATTCATCTTATGTACTTTTGAAATGTGCGATTTTATTGCACCATTTTGCATATGAAAAGTAAGCCTTTGAGACAAAGTTTGAGTTGTGTGTCCAATGTACTCGTCATTGCAAAGCGCACCGTCTTTGTTGAAAGGGCATGAGTATTTGTACACAACGTAACTTTGTTTTGAAATATCTTTTTCTCCTGACAAGTTGTTTTTCATAATTAGTGATGCAGTTCTGGGGTTACGGTAATATATAACCAATTGTAAGGAGTCCTCTTGCTTCTTGGGTTTACAATTTTTATATATGATATTTTTAATTACTTTTTCATCTGTTTTATATGCGGATGTCATTGTACTTTGGTAGTAAATATTTATTGTATTCTTCGAATTTTCTGTAGTACCTAGTTCAGAATTAAATTTCTCCATTTCATTTTATTTCTAATTTCTTTTATCAATATCACACATCGAGAACCCATTGTTTGTCAACATTTGTATGATTCTATTCAATTCTTAGTGGAGGAGGTACTAGTTAGAACATATTTTAAAAGCTCTCGTAATGTACGCGCGTATAACGCTGATTTTGTGTTTTGATGGGCATTCGCTTAATCCATTTAAACATCTATCGGAGTTAGTTGGTTTCCTGTAGACACTCGTAGTAAATGCGCCTTCTGCTCCGTCTACCCAAACATCTAGAAAGAGGATCTTGTTACCGATATTTTCCTCCACGGTAAAATGCAGGCAAGATTTTGCTTCCATCATTTCCTTAAGTGTATCAAGCTGTTCTTTACCTTCTACGTCTACGAAAATATCATCTATATACCTAAAATACAAAAAAGGTTTAGGATTCACGGCATCAAGGATGGAGTTCTCAATATGGCACATGTATGCCTGTGCAAATAAAACACCTAGGGGGCTGCCCACAGCTACACCGTCAATTTGGAGATACATACGGCCTGAAGGGCATCTGAAGGGTACTTCCTTAGTGCAAACCTGAAGCATTTTCTCAAGAGTATCACGTGGTAGTTTTGGTGGAGGCAAGCTATTATGGCTAAAAACATTATGCAGGATTATCTAAATAGTTTCTTCCACGGGAAGATTTGAGAAAAGACTTTCAACGTCAAGGAAAGCTAACATTCCTTGAGGGGCTGTATTCCTAAGAATATCCACAAATTCATCCGTGGAACGTAGTGAATGGAGAGTAGGAATATGCGGAGTTATTAAATCATTAAGCTGCTTAGCTAATTGGTATGTAGGAGTAGGTATCTGCGAAATAATTGGTCTTAATATGCATCCAGGTTTGTGAGTTTTGACGTTACCATAAAAATAACCTGGCTCATAATGTCCTTGTAGATTGTGAAATTTGACACCGTCGATTACAGCATTTGCGTTATTAATTCAGTTACTTTTTTCCAAATTCTATCTACAGGGTTCCTTCTGATTTGTAAAAATTTGGATGAATCCTGCAATAAACTGTCAACTTTGTCGAAATAGTCCGAACGGTTGAGAATAACGTATAGGCCCGATTTATCCGCTCTACGTATCACTCAGTTGGTCTGAGTTTTGTGCTTGTTGTTGCATGAGGACTGCGCTAAGTCCAGTATAGGACGCATCTGTGTATAATGTGAAAGGAAGCTTGTGATTTGGAAAGGCAAGGACAGGTGCTATGGTTAAGGTTTTCTTTAAGTCATTTAAGGCTTTGTCTTGGTCAGGTGTCCAAATGAAGGGGGTGTCCTTCTTAAGTAGTAAAGTTAATGGTACTGCTATACCAGCGTAATCTTTAATGTAACGCCTATAGAATCCTGATAGACCAAAGAATGAACATATGTGTTCAACAGAAGTAGGGCATGGAAAATCAATTACTGCCTTGGCCTTGTCCTACGAGGTTAAAATTCCTTGTGAGTTCAGGACATGCCCTTAGAAGCGTGTTTCTTTCTGAAGGAAGAAATAAGTTTGAGAATTTATTTTATCTTTTTTATTATCATTTTCTATTTATTTTTATTTGTTTATTTATTTATCTATTTATATATTTATTCATTTATCTTCTTATTTATTTATTTTATTTTACTTATTTATTTATCTTATCTATTTATCTATTTTTATTTATTTATTTATTTATTTATTTATTCATTTTTTTTTATTTATTTATTTATTTATTTATTTATTTATTCATTTTTTTTTATTCATTTATTCATTTATTTATTTATTTATTTATTGCTAGCCATGAGAAGACAGTGTTAAAAGTGTGTCAATGTTCGCTAACGGATTTCGAAGCGATGATCACGTCATCGAGGTACGTAAAACACTGAATTATCTATAAGACCTGCAAGGACTGTGTGCATAAGTCGTGTGAACACTAAAGGAGCTGAAACGAGACTCATGGCAAGTCATTTGAAGTAATAATGACCTGTTGGAGTGCTAAAGGCTGTCAGAACCCTAGAATCTAGAAATCTCCCGACATAAGGTCCAAGGTCGTGAACACTACGTTGTTCTCACCGATGGAGTGTAAGAGATCCTGTAATACAGGGATGAAATGTCTATATGGTATTGTAAGTCTATTTAACTCTCTGAAGTCTACTACTGGGCGAAAAGAACCATCATGTTTAGGAACAACATAGTGAGAAAATTTCCATTCACTGATTGATGATTCAATAATGTCTTGCGCAATTGACTTAGACAAGATTATCTATAATAATGCGTTTTTTTCTGTGGCATTCTATATGCGGGAATGTAACGTGGTTTAGAGTTCTCACGAAGAAGTATGTGATGCTGAATGATATTAGTAACACCAAGGGGTTCACCTGGAGTGGCAATAGTATGTCTGAATTTGTTGCAAAGTGCAAGCAAGTCTACTTGTGCATCAAAGTAGTCCATGGGATTGAAATGTGGTGCATCAATGGGTTCCTATGCTGTGGGCACGTCGGAAATTGTGGTACAAACTTGAGAATTTGGGAATTGGTCATCCAATAATTTGATGCGCGAGGAATATACTTCGAATTCGCAAATATTTGTACCAATTGTGAGATGAGGGGGTGCGTTAGTGTCATTTGCAATCAAATTGCAAGTATGGCCTTTCTTTGACGTAGACTTGATAGCTGAAAGGAGAGAAATGCCATTGGCACGGCAAGTTTTTGGCATACAGAGTACATCGGTGTCTTGTGATTAGAAAAATCGTAGATGTATCTTTGTATACTCACGAGTGAACAGCGTCTTTAGACTGATAAGCACTGTGTGAGTGTGTTTGAATATAGGTAACTGGGGTGGAGTTGGTGTGGAGTTAGTGTTAAATTCCTCTGAGAGAGGCAAGAAAGTGTCCTCATGCGGTAAATATATATATATATATATATATATATATATATATATATATATATATATATATATATATATAATGAGTGTTTTGTCCTGAGCTTTGCTGATTTGGACATGCGGGAGGAGTTAGTGCGTCTGTTACGTTTGAAATGCATCTCCAGTTGTCAGTAAAGTAGAAGAGTTAGAGTCTTAGGGGGGTTAGGGGGGTTGAACACTGATAACTCTGTTGTGTGAAGGGGGAGGAGCAAATTTGTGCTAGCAGCTGATGTGTCCTCGTGTGATGAAACGGAGTGAATTTGAATGGAGGGAGTAGAATCAACTGACGCAAAGTCATGGTCTGCCTGGTCCTGCTCGGTCACGTGGATGTGGTTTACTTTGTGGGAAGTTGCTATTGGCAATGCAGGGAGGAAATTATTTGCATAAATTATACAATTTTGAGCAGGGTAAATGACTATGTTATGTTGCTTTATCATTGTTAAACCTATGAGGATATAAGCAGGAATGTGAACGTCAGCTACGTAGGTGGTAACTGGAATGGATGGGCACTCATCTTTGAAGCTAATGTCTTGGGGAAATTTATCAATAATTATCGGGAATGGTACACCACGTACATTGCAAAGGTTGGCGTCGGGGGTTCGAAAATGACGACACGTTTTGTTGCAGTGCGGAATTTATGGAAACTTTATGTTGACTTTATGTTAACTGGGGAACCTGTCTCGCGAAAGATTATCACTTTGGTGTTACTAGGCGTAGCACTGAATGTTAAGGAATGGGAAGACATGTCTGGGTTATCCAGGGTATATACAGGTAGAATTGATGAGTGAATTTCCGGATATGGCTTAACTGTCCTTGATGTGCACTAAGTCTTAGTATTCTGTAGTCATAAAGGAGACGTGTTACGTGAATGCTTTGCAGGAGATATGTTACGTGAATGCTTTGTTCAAGTAACACATCTTCTGCAAGGTATTCACGTAACACATCTGTATTACGTGAATGCCTTGCAGAAGATGTGTTACTTGAATGCCTTGCAGGAGAATGATCTGGGGATTTTGGTCTGTGTTACCTCCGTGCTAACAGCACACGGCAACGGTCACTCGTGTGGAAACATATACTGTGATAACGGCAGTGTCGGTTTGGTTGTGAAGGCTTTCTGTGTTAACACGTTTTTGCGGGGTGTCCTGGTTTGTGGCAGTATGTACAAACCAGTTGTGTTCCTGATGGAGAGCGTTGGCGTGAGCGATGTCGAGTGCGAGATTGATGTCTTGATCTCGTGTTATATGAGGGGAAGCGTGTGACCTGGGCTATAGTGTGGCTGGGTGCAATGGGTGCTCACTGTCTCTGGATCTGGGTGATAGGTTTGTCCGTGTCAGAAAATTTCCTCGAGAATTCCCCTAATGTGATACCTGGGGTGAATGGAATAGTACTAGCTTTTTGGAATGTGTCTGGGTGTAATTGGAATAGTAGTCGAAAGTATGCCTTGAGTGAGACTACGTGAAATATTGTCTTCTGAGATGCAGTCTGAGTTTTTTAGACTTTCTCGGAGTTCTCTCTTAAATGTTGAATCAATTTTGACAGTTTCTTTTTTGTGTGGTGTGGACCATAATTGTAAGTTCTAACCAATGAATATAGGGCGAAGGTGATCCAAGTGGCTCAAATGAAGCAAAGGACTTTTTAAAGTGCTCTACGTAATCATGATAGGATGTGGTTTCCTCAAATAAATCAGATTGAATGACGTCACCAGCTAAAGTATTATTCCTATCTATTCTGGATGTTAGGATTGAGGTTTTTTCTTTTATCGTCTTTGTTTTTCTTCGTGTTATCTCTGAATCAACCTCAGGGAAGAAATTGTGTACAGGAATGTTTTTGCCATTAAAGAGAGATAATGTGATCTCATCCTTGACTACGGTGATAATATTTTGTGTTATCAAGGTGTTTTGAGTAGCAGGTGAATTTTCCGAAGAGTTGTTAGGAGAAATAGTGGACATGTTTGGTGTAATGAAAGTGAGCGTAGAGTGGCTACGTGTACCGGGTCGGTATGTCTAGTCAGAAAGATGTTTGGACACGTTCATGAATTAGCTGCTGCTGCTGCTGCTGATGATGATAATGATAATAATAATAATAATAATAATAATAATAATAATAATAATAATAATAATAATAATAATGATAATAATAATAATAATAATAATAATAATAATAATAATAATAATAATAATAATAATAATAATAATAATAATAATGATGATGATGATGATGATGATGATGATGATGATGATGATGATGATGATGATGATGATGATGATGATGATGATGATGATGATGATGATGATGATGATGATGATGATGATGATGATGATGATGATGATAAGAACATAAGAAGAACATAACATAAGAAATAAAGGAGACTGCAAAAGACCATAAGGCCTACACTAGGCAGCTCCGTATCCATCACCACCTGTCATCCCCATCCATAAAGTTGTCTAATCGTTTTTTAAAACAACTGATAGTTTCAGCGCTTACTACATGGTTACTAAGTTTATTCCATTCATCGACCACCCTATTAGTAAACCAATTCTTGCCTATTTCCTTCTTAAATCTAAATTTGTCCAGTTTGTACCCATTACTGCGAGTCCTGCCCTGTTGTTTTATTATGATGACCTTGTTTGCATCACCCTTGTTATAGCCTTTGATCCACTTGAACACTTCTATTAGATCACCCCGCACTCTGCGTCTTTCCAGAGAGTGTAAGTTTAGGTGCCTAAGCCTCTCTTCGTAAGGCAAATTTCCGAGTCCTTGTATCATTTTGGTCATTCTTCTCTGTACTGATTCTAATGAATTTACGTCCATTCTGTAGGACGGAGACCAAAACTGTACCGCATAGTCAAGGATGGGTCTAACTATCGCTAGGTAGAGTTTAATAATTACCTCTGCACTTCTATTCGTTACCGTCCTAGCAATGAAGCCTAATGCACTGTTAGCTTTATTTCTGGCGCTAATACACTGCTTCCTGGTTTTAAGGTCCGGACTCACCAGAACTCCCAAGTCCCTCTCGCACTCAGATTTTTCTAAAAACGTGTTATCTAAGTTGTATCTATTTTCGGGGTTGTGTAGCCCTACGTTTAACACGCTACACTTAGAGATATTGAAGTTCATTTGCCACTTCACCGACCATGTTAACAGCTTATTAAGGTCATCCTGCAGAATCTGGGCGTCGTCTTCTGACCTAATTAGGCGTCCTATTTTAGTGTCGTCCGCAAACTTACTAACATCACTATTTAACCCTTCGTCCAAGTCGTTTATATACATAATGAACAACAAGGGACCCAAAACCGAGCCCTGGGGAACCCCGCTAGTAACATTGCCCCACCTAGATTTTATTCCATTTATGGTGACCCGTTGCTTTCTGTTACTAATCCAAGCTCTATTCTATTCTAACACTTTTCCTCCTATGCCATGGGCTTTGATTTTATTTAGTAGTCTCTGGTGTGGCACTTTGTCGAACGCTTTGCTAAAGTCAAGGTAAATAACATCGTAATTTTCATTGTTGTCTGCCGCCTTATATACCTTAGTGTAAAAGGATAGAAGATTAGTCACACATGACTTACCCTTGGAGAAACCATGCTGTGTATCACGAATTTAATTATGTCCTTCGATTTTTTTCTCTGAGTCTATTTACTATTATTGATTCAAGCATTTTTCCTATAACCGATGTCAAACTGATTGGACTATAGTTGCATATAGACGATCTATCTCCCTTCTTAAAAACAGGAACAACGTTTGCCTGCCTCCAAGCAGTTGGAACAGAACCAGTGTCTACCGATTTATTGAATATTTCAGTTAACTGGTCGCAGATTTCAAATTTACACTCTTTAAGCATTCTTGGAAAAATTTCGTCTGGACCCGGAGATTTTGTAGCTTTAAGTCTGTCAATCTGCTTGACTACTTCCTCTTTACTAATGCTGATATTAGTTAGACTACTTTCTTCATCCCCTTTGAAAATCGGATCGCAGTCAGGTACTTTATCTAACCTCTCATCAGTAAATACCGATAGAAAA
>NC_134816.1:15735459-15740459 GCF_046742065.1 Oratosquilla oratoria
CCTATCATAAGCCTTTTCCAGATCCATAAAAGCCCAAAAAACATCCTTCCCCTTTCCTATAGCTTTCTCACATATCTGTCTTACCACAAAGATCTGATCTACACAACCTCTACCTGTCCTAAATCCACACTGTTCCTCACCAATTACTCCTTCTGTTCCTCTCCTAATCCTCTCAATTAAGATCCTCCCACAAGCCTTCCCTACTACACTTAACAGGCTAATCCCTCTGAAACTACTACATTCACACTTGTCCCCTTTTCCCTTGTAAAGAGGAACTATACAGGCACTTCTCCAGTCCTCCGGTACTCTACCCTCTCCAGCAAACATTAAATAACCTCACCAACCAGTCCACTATCACTGAACCTCCCTTTTTCAGACATTCTGCATGGCATCCATCCAGACCAGGTGCCTTACCTGCTTTCATCATCCTTACAACTGCCTTCACCTCATCCTTCCTTATTTCTCCTCCATTCTCCTCACTCATCACTCTCATTTTCTTCGCATTTCCCACTGCAGCTATCTTTCCTTCCCTATCCTCCTTCACATTTAGCAACTCCCTAAAATATTCTGCCCATCTTCCCCTTACTGCCATCTCTTCCATTATCATCTCTCCATCTGTACCTTTTACCTTTTCTTCTCTACTTGATTCGCCTCCTCTTCCTCTCTTTATTTCTTTCCAAAACATCTTTTTATTACTTTCAAAATTTTCTGTCATACTCCTACCCCATTTCACATCTGCTCTCCTCTTTGCCTCCTTTACCTTTTGCTTTACTTCTCTTTTCTTTTCTTTGTACGTCTCATATGACTCCCCCGTCCTCTTTTGTAACCAATCTGTAAATGCACGCTTCTTCTCTTCTACAACCTTCTTTGTTTCCTCATCCCACCATTCACTACCCTTTCTTCTATTTCCCCCTGTCCTTCTTGTTCCACACACCATCCTTGCACACTTTAAGACTCCCTCCTTGAACCATCCCCATTCCTCCTCCACACCCATCTCTGCTCCATCCTTTACTCCCTCCCACTCCTCCTTCAGCTTCTTTTTGTACTCCTTCTCCTTTTCCTTTTCATTCAAGGAGTTCACTCTAAGAACCTCCCTACCTTTTGTCCCTTTCCTCTTTCTCCATCTATCCTCCACTCTCAGCTTAACTTCCACCAAAAAATGATCTGATATTCCCCCACCCTCTCCCCTTAGTACATGTACATCCTTAACTCTTCCTATCATAATCCTATTTACCACTACATAATCCATTAGCGCTCTATCTACCACCCTTCCCTCCACCACCCTCTCCCATGTGTACTTATGCTTAACTTTCTTCCGAAACACTGTATTTGCTATCATCAACTCTCTTTCTAGACACATTTCCACCATCAACTCTCCACTACGATTCTTTCCTGGAACTCCACACTTCCCAACCACTCCATTGATTGGACCATTTCCTACCCTAGCATTAAGGTCTCCCAGTACTATTACATTGACATTTCTTCCTAAACCCTCTATGCACTCATTTAAATCTATCCAAAAGGCCTCCCTTTCTTCCACGCTCTTCTCACTGCCAGGCCCATATGCACTTACAAAGACCCACATCTCCTTTCACAGTTTCAACTTCATCCACATTATCATTGATAATAATAATAATAATAATAATAATAATAATAATAATAATAATAATAATAATAATAATAATAATAATAATAATAATAATAATAATAATAATAATAATAATAATAATAATAATAATAATAATAATAATAATAATAATAATAATAATAATAATAATATAATAATAATAATAATAATAATATAATAATAATAATAATAATAATAATAATGATAATAATAATAATTATAATTATAATAATGATAATTATAATGATAATGATGATGATGATGATGATGATGATGATGATGATGATGATGATGATGATGATGATGATGATGATGATGATGATGATGATGATGATGATGATGATGATGATGATGATGATGATGATGATGATGATAATAATAATAATAATAATAATAATAATAATAATAATAATAATAATAATAATAATAATAATAATAATAATAATAATAATAATAATAATAATAATAATAATAATAATAAAATAATACATACATACATACATATACCAAGGCTTTTTCCCCCTTTCAAGGGAGGTAGCCAAAAAGGGAAAGGCATAAAAACACTCCCACCCATTTCATCCCTAATACACTCCACACCCCTCCCACCCTCCCTCTCATCTGAGCACCTCCTGAATGACGGGTCATCCCTGCACCTTGCCCACCGCCCTGGGTCAGAAGCAGTGTCGCAAGACACAGCACATCCACAGCAAGGCCGCTTCATTTAATCGGCGACCCCCCCTCTCCGTCCCCCCTTGCATATAAGGAGAGGATGGGGAGAAAATCCCTTCGGGCTGCGTCAAAATTTACTCACACATACTACCCCACCCCCACCCCCACCCCCGCCCATTCCTCCTCATGCAATCACAACATCATCCATATACAACCATTCTCCACTCACCTCTGTCTTCCGTCCTCTCCCTTCCTTCCTCAACAGACATTCCCCTCTTCCCCAAAGCCCCCTTCACCCCATCCATCCACCTCATCCTAGGACGTCCCCTCATGTTCACTCCCTCCACATCTGCCTTCCATACCTCTTTTACTAGTCTTTCTTCACTCATTCTTTCCATGTGTCCAAACCATCCTAATATTCTTTCATCAACCCTATCTCCCAGCTCCTTTTTCACCCCTGTTCTCCTCTTCACCTCCTCATTTCTCACTCTATTCAGCCTAGTAACCCCCACCATACTTCTCAGACACCTCATCTCAAACACATTCAAACTCCTTCTCTCTTCTTCTCTTATGTTCCACGTTTCTGCCCCATACAGTGCTGTTGGCACAATCACTCCTTCATACAGTCTCCTCTTCGCATCCATTCCTAAATGTCTATTCCTCATTACACTCTTTAATCCACCAAGACATTTACTCGCTTCTCTCAATCTACATTCTACCTCCACCTTCACTCCACCTTTTCCTGCTACACTTGCACCCAAGTATCTAAAACTATCCACTTCCTCCAGTCACTCTCCCTTAATGTTCACTTCCAGTCTACTGCCACTTTCACCCCATGTACATCTCATCACCTTACTTTTACCTACATTTATCTTTAGCTTTCTTCTATCACATACTCTCCCTAACTCTGCCACCAGCTTCCTCAATCCCTCCTCTGACCCTGCCACAAGCGCAGTGTCGTCCGCAAACAACAGCTGGCTCACCTCCCACTTTTCTCCATTTTCTTTAACCATCTCCAATCCCTGACCCACTACCCTAGCATTCACCTCTCGCACCACCCCATCCATGTATAAGTTGAACAGCCAGGGCGACATAACGCATCCTTGACGAAATCCCACCTTTACTTCAAACCACTCACTCTCTCCATTTCTAATCCTGACACAAGCTCTACTACTCTCATAAAAACTCTTGACAGCTCCCAAAAGCTTTCCTCCTATCCCATAAATCTGCATAACCTCCCACAGTGCCTTTCTGTCAACCCTATCATAAGCCTTTTCCAGATCCATAAAAGCCCAAAAAACATCCTTCCCCTTTCCTATAGCTTTCTCACATATCTGTCTTACCACAAAGATCTGATCTACACAACCTCTACCTGTCCTAAATCCACACTGTCCCTCACCAATTACTCCTTCTGTTCCTCTCCTAATCCTCTCAATCAAGATCCTCCCATAAGCCTTCCCTACTACACTTAACAGGCTAATCCCTCTGAAACTACTACATTCACACTTGTCCCCTTTTCCCTTGTAAAGAGGAACTATACAGGCACTTCTCCAGTCCTCCGGTACTCTACCCTCTCTCCAGCAAACATTAAATAACCTCACCAATCAGTCCACCATCACTTTTTCAGACATTCTGCATGGCATCCATCCAGACCAGGTGCCTTACCTGCTTTCATCATCTTTACAACTGCCTTCACCTCATCCTTCCTTATTTCTCCTCCATTCTCCTCACTCATCACTCTCATTTTCTTCGCATTACCCACTGCAGCTATCTTTCCTTCCCTATCCTCCTTCACATTTAGCAACTCCCTAAAATATTCTGCCCATCTTCCCCTTACTGCCTTCTCTTCCATTATCATCTCTCCATCTGCACCTTTTACCTTTTCTTCCCTATTTGATTCGCCTCCTCTTCCTCTCTTAATTTCTTTCCAAAACATCTTTTTATTACTTTCAAAATTTTCTGTCATACTCCTACCCCATTTCACATCTGCTCTCCTCTTTGCCTCCTTTACCTTTTGCTTTACTTCTCTTTTCTTTTCTTTGTACGTCTCATATGACTCCCCCCGTCCTCTTTTGTAACCAATCAGTCAATGCTCGCTTCTTCTCTTCTACAACCTTTTTTGTTTCCTCATCCCACCATTCACTACCCTTTCTTCTATTTCCCCCTGTCCTTCTTGTTCCACACACCATCCTTGCACACTTTAAGACTCCCTCCTTGAACCATCCCCATTCCTCCTCCACACCCATCTTTGCTCCATCCTTTACTCCCTCCCACTTCTCCTTCAGCTTCTTTTCGTACTACTTCTCCTTTTCCTTTTCATTCAAGGAGTTCACTCTAAGAACCTCCCTACCTTTTGTCCCTTTCCTCTTTCTCCATCTATCCTCCACTCTCAGCTTAACTTCCACCAAAAAATGATCTGATATTCCCCCAACCTCTCCCCTTAGTACATGTACATCCTTAACTCTTCCTATCATAATCCTATTTACCACTACATAATCCATTAGCGCTCTATCTACCACCCTTCCCTCCACCACGCTCTCCCATGTGTACTTATGCTTGACTTTCTTCCGAAACACTGTATTTGCTATCATCAACTCTCTTTCTAGACACATTTCCACCATCAACTCTCCACTACGATTCTTTCCTGGAACTCCACACTTCCCAACCACTCCATTGATTGGACCATTTCCCACCCTAGCATTAA
>NC_134816.1:15745459-15752959 GCF_046742065.1 Oratosquilla oratoria
TGTGTGTGTGTGTGTGTGTGTTTGTGTATATATACATACATACATATATATATATATATATATATATATATATATATATATGTATATATATATATATATATAATTCTTTCTCCCCCTCCCTCTTTCCCTTCCTTTTCACAAAGGCTTTTAAGTTGCATCAGAAGACAGGTTCGTTACCGGACCCAAGAAATAGTCTTGTCATTTTATAATTCTCTAGTTCGTCCCCATCTGGAATGCGCTGTCCAGCTCAGGTCGCCGAACTTGAGGATGGACGTGTAGAGGCTAGAACAAGTTCAGGTACGAGTAACGAAACCTACACTGGTCAACAAAGAATTTGTCCTAAAGAAAACAATAGCTTTATCATATATGATTTTGCATGCAGAATCCAAAAGTAATGTCCAATTTTTTTCCATCACCCACAGTTTTTGTGTTCCACGGTATGTTACGTTACGTGTGTTATGTGGAATAAACTTCAATCAAGCGGTTGGCAACACTGAGTTTGGCAACACTGAGTGAGGTTGCTATACGTTTGAAATTACTGTGTTTGAAGTGTTGGTGTGAGATCGTGTAGTGCGCATTTGTGTGGCAATAAGTTTGTGATATTGTACCGTAGCGTAACCGCCATTCGCCTTCACAATGCCAAGAAACTGTATAAACCACACAGATAATTTTTGCTTTATTTGCCGTGCATTGACATTCAATTCACAAAGACGGTGTTTTGCGGCATTAGTTAAAAAGTGTTATAAACATTGTTTTGGCTGCAAAGTGGGGGACCAGGATAACACCTGGGCAACGCATGTGTGTTGTGTAACCTGTGACAGGCTTCTCGCTGCATGGGCGAAAGGCTCACGTCATATACCTTTTGTCATCCCTATGGTTTGGAGAGAACCAAAAGTTCATACTTCAGATTGTTACCTCTGCATTACATATATAAAAGGTATAACATCAACATCCAAGCATATTGTGAAATATACTAATTTATTATCTACTATGAGACCAGTACATCACAGTCAAGACTTTCCTGTACCTGACCCTCCAAAACAAATGGAATTAAGTGATGATGAATCAAATGGAGGTAGTCATGGAAAAAGAAACAGAAGATTTTGACTTTCAGCCAATCTGTTCTTCAAGTGAACCACATTTATTGAGTCAGGGAGATCTGAATGATTTTGTGCGGGATTTTAACTTGTCGAAAAAACAATCTGAACTTCTTGCTTCCAGGCTGGAATATTCTCTAGAAAGAATCCAAAGCTAGCTGTTATCTTAAGCGACATTGTGATTTTGAACAGTTTTTCTCATTTGAGGATAGTGTGGTGCTTTGCAATCATGTATATTATGTTATAGAGGAACCTAACCCTAAATATGACAGCGATAAGTGGCGCTTGTTTATTGAGTCTTCAAAAGTGAGCCTGAAAGCTGTTTTCCTCCTCAATGGAAATAAGTTTATTTCTGTTCCTCTAGCCCATGCAGCTAATATGAAGGAAACATATGAGAGTATGAAGTTTCTATTACAAAAAGTTAAGCATGAAGAACATAAATGGAATATATGTGGTGGCCAGAAGGGTAGTAACACTTTTACTTGGAATGTAGCTTGGTTACACAAAGCTTTGTTGCTTTCTCTGTGAGTGGGACAGCTGGGATAAGAAAAATCATTATGAAAAGAATGTGTGGCCGAAACGATCTGCGACCCCAGGTGAGAAGAATGTTGTCAATTCTCCTCTTGTTGTTTCAGAGAAAATTTTATCAGTCTCCTTTACATATTAAGCTAGGGTTGATGAAAACTTTTATTAAAGGTATGCATAGAACCGGCAAGGGACTCACACATTTCAAAAATAAGTTTCCTAGAGTAAGTGACGCAAAAATCAAAGAAGGTATTTTTGTTGGACCACAGATTAGGGAACTGATGAGACACCAGAATTTTGATGAAGAGCTAAATGATCTTGAAAAAAACTGCATGGCTGTTATCTAAGAAAGTTTGAGCAGAGTTTTGGGGGAATCACAAAGCAAATAACTATTCTGAAATTGTAAAAGAGCTACTGACGTCATACAAGGCCTTGAGATACAATATGAACCTAAAAATTTACTTCCTAGACTCCCACTTGGACTTTTTCCCTGTATTGTCAACAATTCGATTAAGGAAGAGGACTGTACGGAATCTATTTGGGTAGAGATTATAGGCAAGAATAAGAAAGCTATTATTGGCGTCTTGTATTGACCTCCTAACCTCAGCATTGAGCAGACTGATTCCCTGATTCATGAAATTCACAGAGCGTCCCAGTACAAAAACGTTGTAATCATGGGAGATTTTAACTATAGAAACATTGACTGGGAAACTTTAATAGGAGATCATGAACCGAAGAAATTCCTAGATGTGGTGCAGGATAATTTCCTAAAACAAATGATTACCGATCCTACGAGAGGACAAAATACCCTGGACTTAATTCTAACAAATAATGAGCACCAAATTAGCAGCGTAATAGTGGGAGATAGTCTAGGCTTTAGCGATCATCAAGAAATAAGATTTAATGTTATTTGGAAAAAAATAAAAAGTACGAATAACGTTCAAGTACCAGACTTTCAGGAAAGCAAACTTTGACAATATAAAAACCTATTTGAAATTGAATACGAAAAGCCAGGCGGACGTTTCAGACATTCTTGATTCTCGTTGCGGGGCTGGTAGTCAGGTGTGGGTCATGGAGGGTAATATGCATACCTTAGGTCAGGTCTGGGTCAAGGAGGGTAATACGCATACCTTAGGTCAGGTCAATTGGGGGCGAGGGCCCAACAGTCAGGTCAGTAATTTAAATTAAATGTATAACAATCTAACTGATCTAATTATTAATGCACAAAATACATTTATCCCCCTAAAGTCAATACGGAAAAATAGTAATACTCCCAAATGGATGACGGACAGATTGAAACATGAGATCTGAATGAAAAGAGGACTTTACGTAAAAATGAAAAACGGGGAATCACACCTTAGATCAAGATATAACGAAATGGCAAAGCTGGTTAAAAGGAAAACACGTTCAGCGAAACGTAATTATGAAATCAAGGTTGCCAGTCAAGCAAAAACCAACCCAAAGGGTTTCTTTCATCTCTATAGGACAAAAAATAAAGAAAGAATAGGACCAATTAAAAACGATGAAAATGTCATGATTGAATCGGAAGAAAAAATGAGTGAGGAGTTTAACAATTATTTTCTATCGGTGTTTACTAATGAGAGGTTAAATAAAGTACCTGACTGCGATCCCATATTCAGAGGGGATGAAGAAAGTAGTCTAACTAATATCAGCATTAGTAAAGAAGAAGTAATCAAGCAGATTGACAGACTTAAAGCTACAAAATCTCCGGGTCCAGACCAAATTTTTCCAAGAATGCTTAAAGAGTGTAAATTTGAAATCTGTGACCAGTTAACTGAAATATTCAATAAATCGGTAGACACTGGTTCTGTTCCAACTGCTTGGAGGCAGGCAAACGTTGTGCCTGTTTTTAAGAAGGGAGATAGATCGTCTATATGCAACTACAGGCCAATCAGTTTGACATCGATTATAGGAAAAATGCTTGAATCAATAATAGTAAATAGACTCAGAGAACACATTGAAGGGCATAATTTAATTTGTGTTTCACAGCATCGTTTCTCCAAGGGTAAGTCATGTGTGACTAATCTTCTATCCTTTTACACTAAGGTATATAAGGCGTCAGACAACAATGAAAATTACGATGTTATTTACCTTGACTTTAGCAAAGCGTTCGACAAGGTGCCACACCAGAGACTACTAAATAAAATCAAAGCCCATGGCATAAGAGGAAAAGTGTTAGAATGGATTAGAGCTTGGATTAGTAACAGAAAACAGCGGGTCACCATAAATGGAATAAAATCTAGGTGGGGCAATGTTACTAGCGGGGTCCCCCAGGGCTCGGTTTTGGGTCCCTTGTTGTTCATTATATATATAAACGACTTAGACGAAGGGTTAAATAGTGATGTTAGTAAGTTTGCGGACGACACTAAAATAGGACGCCTAATTAGGTCAGTAGACGACGCCCAGATTCTGCAGGATGACCTTAATAAGCTGTTAACATGGTCGGTGAAATGGCAAATGAACTTCAATATCTCTAAGTGTAGCGTGTTAAACGTAGGGCTACACAACCCCGAAAATAGATACAACTTAGATAACACGTTTTTAGACAAATCTGAGTGCGAGAGGGACTTGGGAGTTCTGGTGAGTCCGGACCTTAAAGCCAGGAAGCAGTGTATTAGCGCCAGAAATAAACCTAACAGACATTAGGCTTCATTGCTAGGACGGTAACGAATAGAAGTGCAGAGGTAATTATTAAACTCTATCTAGCGATAGTTAGAGCCAGCCTTGACTATGCGGTACAGTTTTGGTCTCCGTCCTACAGAATGGACGTAGATTCACTAGAATCAGTACAGAGAAGAATGACCAAAATGATACAAGGACTCGGAAATTTGCCTTACGAAGAGAGGCTTAGGCACCTAAACTTACACTCTCTGGAAAGACGCAGAGTGCGGGGTGATCTAATAGAAGTGTTCAAGGTCATCATAATAAAACAACAGGGCAGGACTCGCAGTAATGGGTATAAACTGGACAAATTTAGATTTAAGAAGGAAATAGGCAAGAATTGGTTTACTAATAGGGTGGTCGATGAATGGAATAAACTTAGTAACCATGTAGTAAGCGCTGAAACTATCAGTTGTTTTAAAAAACGATTAGACAACTTTATGGATGGGGATCACAGGTGGTGATGGATACGGAGCTGCCTAGTGTAGGCCTTATGGTCTCTTGCAGTCTCCTTTATTTTTATGTTCTTATGTTACTTTAACTCTCGTGGGCAGGGAGTTCGGGGTGTGTGTGTGTGTAAGGTTATAGCACAACCCATAGATCGGTAATACGAGCTCTGAGCTCTCTTACGGGAGGGAAATAGTTGTCGATCACGAGTCCAGCACGTGATCCAAAGACCAAGGTTAATACACACACACACACACACACACACACATAGGGGAGAACTGGGTGGTTGTCACACAGGTTGGTTGTCACATGTGTTGTATTTTAGGTCAATAGAGGGCAGCAGCAGTGCAACCATTTATATGCAGCCTGGCACATATCCTGAGCTTTTACAGTAGTCCATGGGAGTGCTATCTGTGAATTTTCGCAAATTTTTCTACTTTTTGCCCTGGTAAGTTAATTTTTGACATGCCACTATATTTGTCAATATAAACAAAGAAGCTGTAACTATTGTTTTGAACAGATATACATTGTTGTTTCAAAAGAACATATAATTGATTTTTGCTTAACAGCATATATGATCTGTTTACATCAATAACTGTACAAAAATATGTTGGGGCTGGTTGTCACAGAGCATGTGGGGTTGATTGTCACATGTGACAACCAACCCCAATAACAAAATGGCACCATACTATTCATGATATGAAAAGTAATCTTAAATTTCGCCCATTTTAGTTAGCTTGGAAAAGTGTATGGGTTAGTTTTAGTTATTTCCTGGCATTTTATCATAAAAAACATATTACATAGTAGCCTATTCTAAATACCAATTTTTTTTTTCATTTTAAACAAGAATAAGACGTTCTAGGATACGTTAGGTAGGGATCCCTGATCTCTTTGATCTTGACTTAGCCCAATAAACGAGTAGCTGGTTGTTGTTGTTTTTTTTTTTTTGTAAAAAAGAAAAGAAGTACAATTAATTGACCATGTTTCACTGGGTATTTAGGACATGCTTAACACGATGGTATACTTTATTTTGTTATGAAATAAACATAAATAGCTAAAAAAAATCCAAACTTTATTACTGTTATTTTTGTCATATCAGGTAGGCTACTTGTGGCAGTGATGGTTGGTAACTTTAAGAGGAAGAGTGACAGAGGGCAAGTACCCCCTGATTTAATGCTTCAGGCTGCCCGCCAAGTGAAGTTCAGCATATCTCAATCAGATCTACAGCAAGAGATTTAGATATAAACTACAGAACACTGGCTCGATACTGTGAAAAAATTAGTCATGAAGAAATGACCGGAAACAACCCTATACCTCAAACCTCTGTTGGCTACATAATAAATAGGTTAACATTCACTGCAGAAATGGAAAATCTCTTTGTGGACTATATATTGAAAGCATTTGTAATATACCTAGGTTTGTCACCAAGAGAAATTCGTAAGTTGGCTTTTCAACTGAGCAAAGCAAATGCTTTATAAATACCATTGAAATAATTTGAAAAACAGCAAGCTGGAGCAGACTGGTTTACTGGTTTTCTAAAGCATCATATCACACTGATCAATAATGCCACTGTTGCAGATTCTAGTATTGCAGACAACAATGAGGTTGATGATCAACCTAAAACTAAGAGAGAACCTCAGCCTGTGACAAATAAAGACTAACAGTTTGACAGGGATGTTGAACACCAGTCTGTAACAGATAAAGAGGCCGAACCAAGATCTAGTAATATAATCCCTAATAGGACGTCAACAAAAGAGCTAGGAACAAGCGCATCAAATGAAGACAATACTGAGACAACTTCAGAAACTCAAATTCTAGGTTTGACAACTCGTGAAAACATCAGACCATTCTGCAAAACAGGACCAAGAATGAAAGCAAGTATAGGAAACAGTCGTAAGCATCAAGCAGCTGTCCTGACTGATCCTGACCCCGGTCTCCCCCCCCCATATATATATATATATATATATATATATATATATATACATATACATATATATATATACACATATATATATATATGTATATATATATATACATATATATATGTGTATATATATATATATATAATATGTATGTATATGTATATATATATATATATATATATATATATATACACCAAGGACTACTATTACATTGGACGTGCGCACCCAGGTCCCTGGGTCCGTTAGCGGAGGCCATTGTTTTCTTTGTAACCTAAAATTTTATATTGGACAAATATATCAAAACTAGAAACCTAACATTGTATATAGGACAAATATATCAACTATTGACTTACTCAATGCAGTATAAGTTAATATAAACTTTTATAGTAAAATAAGAAACTATTTCTAAGGCACTGTTATGCTTTGAAATAGTAAGTGGTGGGATGAGGAAATGAAGAAGGTTGTAGAAAAGAAGCAAGCTTTTGCAGCTTGGTTACATAATAGGACGAGGAAGTCATATGAGAGGTACAAAGAAAAGAGAAGAGAAGTAAAGAAAAAGGTAAAGGAGGCAAAGAGGAGAGCAGATGTAAAATGGGGTAAGGGTATGACAGAAAATTTTGAAAGTAATAAAAAGATGGTTTGGAAAGAAATTAAGAGAGGAAGAGGAGGCAGATCAAGTAGAGAAGAAAAGGTAAAAGGTGTAGATGGAGAGATGATAATGGAAGAAAAGGCAGTAAGAGGAAGATGGGCAGAGTATTCTAGGGAGTTGCTAAATGTGAAGGAAGATAGGGAGGGAAAGGTAGTTGCATTGGGAAGTGCTAAGAAAG
>NC_134816.1:15757959-15765459 GCF_046742065.1 Oratosquilla oratoria
CTCTCTCTCTCTCTCTGTCTCTCTCTCTCTCTGTCTCTCTCTCTCTCTCTCTCTCTCTCTCTCTCTCTCTGTCTCTCTCTCTCTCTGTCTCTCTCTCTCTCTCTCTCTCTCTCTCTCTCTCTCTCTCTCTCTCTCTCTCTCTCTCTCTGTAGTGATACTATACAAAATGGTACTCCTTAGTCAAGGCCAATATTCTTATCTTTCGGTTCTCAGTACGCCCACACACCAAGATAACGTGACATACTTTAGATAAGCAATCGTTAAAGATACGTTAAAAAATACGAGCACTTAGGGGAGTAGAGAGCATTGCAATGAGCTTTTAGGAAAAGAAAGGAGAGATGGAGATAAGAGGGATAGGCCGAGGAGGAGATGGAAGAAGGGGCGAAGGAGGAGAAGGATCATGGAGTGGAGTAGAAGAGAGAGAAGCCGGGAAGGGAATTTCTGATCGATGATGAGGCTCAGGAGGAAAGCCGGAACACGAAAAGAAGGGAAGGAAGACGAGGAAAGGAAGAGGAGGGGAAAGAAAGGGAGCGCGAGGGGGATTAGTATTTTGTTAGCAATAACCAGAGTTTCTCTTCTTGCGGGACAATATCGTACCGATAAGGTGGAGGCATAAAGGCGGCACAGGGAAGCTGAAGTAGAGGAGAAGGGAAGGGAAAGGGAAGGAGGAAACGAAAGGACGAAAAGGTAATATGGGAGCATCGAAAGAGGAAGAGAGCTATAGGGAGAATAGAATAAGTAAATGGACAGACAAAGAAGAATAGGTAAAATTGAGCAGAAGAGTACAGATGGTTTGTGAACAAAGGAGAGAGAGATAATGATGAAATAAATAAAGATGTGTGAAAGCAAGTATTGAAGAGAGAGGAGAATAGAGAAATCAGACCTGAGACATGGAGAAAAAGAGGTACAGCAGGAAGAAAAGGGGAGGAGAAGACGAAAGGAGGGTAGAGGGAGGGAAGACATAGGTAGAAGAAGGAAATGAGGAGGAATGGACAAAAACAAAGGCGAAATGAGCGAGAAAGGTGGGGACGCAGCAGCAAGGTGGAAAGAGAAGGGAGGAAGAGAGGGAAGAGAAGAGGGAATAAAGTAAAGGGAGGAGGAGGAGGAGGAAGAGGAAGAGGAGGAGGAGTTGGAGGAGGAAGGAGGAGGAGGAGAAAGGAGGTAAAGAGGGGATGAAGGGAGAAGGTGTGGAGATGAGCGAGGAGGAGTTGGGGGGAGGAAGAAAAGGGGAGAGAAGGGTCAGAAGAGAGAAAGCCAAGTCAAGGACTTGGTAATAGAGCCCGCTGCAAAATGGGAAAGAAGGGGAGATTGGAGATTAAGCAAGAGAAAGAATGTAAATGACTCGTAATTAGTGGTTACTGGTAGTTACCAGTAAGGCACGAGAGAGTCTTACAACGAAGGCCTACAAAGGACGCAAAGATACGGGAAGGCCCAGTAAAGTTAAGAAACCTCATCCACTGGTCTTGAGGCCGCCAGATAGTTCTGCTCAGATCTGACCAGATTGCATTGTGTATTTACTGACTTTGGTTTGTCCGACCGACCGACCGACATCGCATGATCCAATCTAGTCTGGACCGACAAGGCCATATCGTACTGTGGAGGAGGTCCCCTAGAGAAACCTTAAGTCACTTACCACAAAGGGTACAGTGAAGATGAATATCTGGCGTCAATCAGAACAAAAGAGCCTTGTTTGACCCTTTCCTTGACACAGGAGGGGAGGGTAGGGAAGGGGCACCACTGTCAATGAAATAAACTGGTGACTGCCTAAAGAAAAGAAAAAGTACCACGAGGTTCGAAAGTGTTCATAAGTAATGCTAGACAACAGCCCTCGGAAGTGGAGGGCTTGTATAGCATATCCCCATTAATCAACTCCTTTCGCAATAGGGAGCACTTTTTCTCTGTCGACATCCTATTGTATTCATTGTCGTGGTAACTTGACTAGCGGCTTGACTCAATCAACCGCCCCAGTTCTCCTCCTTTGCTTGTGGACACCTTCATGAGCACCTAGAGCCAACGTAAGAAAAAAAATTACATAAAGATTTTTTTTTCAATATGGTTCATTTAGATATGCATACACATAGACATATACAACCACACATACACACACAAACACGCACACACACAGACAAACACATACATACACAAACACACACACACACATACACTGATAAGACCAAAATTAGAGTATGCAGTACAAAAAAAAAACATAAAGAAACTAGAAAGAATTGAAAGAGCACTAACAAAGATGGCACCAACACTCAGTATGCTGACGTATGAACAAAGATTAGAAAAACTAGAATTATTAACTCTGGAGCAAAGAAGAGTGTGAGGCGATTTGATATCCATATATAGAATTATGAAAGGGATGGAAATCCTTGACAGGGATGATCTCCTTAAATGGGACAACAGAAATACAAGGGGACACAAGTAGAAACTTAAGAAGGAAAGTTACAGAAGAGATCTGAAAGAGAATAGCTTTTCACATAGAGTGATAGATACATGGAATAAATTAAAAGAGAAAACAGTGAGTACTAAAACTATACACGACTTCAAGAAAGAACTGGATGCGGAAAGATACAACTGCAGGTTTCTACGAGCATAGGTCTTCTCCCGCAAAATACAACTAGGTAATTACAACTAGGTAAACACACACACACACACACACACACACACACACACACACACACACACACACACACACACACACACACACACACACACACACACACACACACACACACACACACACACACACACACACACACACACACACACACACACACACACACACACACACAACTCGTGGCGCAGTTGGTAAAGTTCCCAACTGCCAATACGGAGGTCCGGGTTCGAATTCAGCCCAGGGCTGAAATAATTTCAGTATCGCTACGCTGCGGGTTGTTACTTCAACTCTCATGGGCGGGGAGTTGGGTGTGTGTGTGCGTGTAAGGTCACAGCATTACCCATAGATCGGTCATATACGAGCTCTGAGCTCTCTTCTGGAAAGGAAATAGCTGTTGATCACGAGTCCAACACGTGATCTAAAGACCATGTTGAATCGCACACTCCTCTCAATGGTGTGGTGATCCCGTGCTCAACAATTAATTAAAAAATCTGTATTCAACCCCCAGTCAGGGCTGAAAATTTCCGCATCGCTGCGCTGAGAACCAACAATCCAACTCGGTTAAGGAAGAGGTAATCACGGAATCTATTTGGATGGAAAATATAGTCAAGAAAAAGAAAATCATTATCGGAGTCCTACACAGACATCCTAACCTTAATTTAGAACAGACGGAACTCATGTGTCAAATTCGCAAGGCGTCACAATACAAAAATTTTGTGACCATGGGATATTTTAACTGTAAAAACATTAACTGGGTAAATTTAGTAAGAGATCAGGAAGCGTTTTTTCTTTATATATATATATATATATATATGTATATATATATATATATATATATATATATATATATATATATATATATATATATATATATATACCAAGTGGTTTCTGCAAATATATACATATATATATACATATATATATATATATATATATATATAGATATATATAGATATATATATGTGTGTATGTTACAGAACACTAAATGGGCCTTAGTGAACAGATTTTCATTTATGAACAACAATTCATTTTAATTCTAAGCCATCTCGAGTTTCTTGATGTTGATTGCTTAGAGTTAAGTGAATTGTAGTTGATAAATGTATATATATATACACATATATATGTATATATATATATGTATACATACATATATATACATATATACATATATATATATGTATATATATACATATATATACATATATGTATATATATATATATATATATGTGTGTGTGTGTGTGTGTGTGTGTGTGTGTGTGTGTGTGTGTGTGTGTGTGTGTGTGTGTGTGTGTGTGTGTGTGTGTGTGTGTGTGTGTGTGTGTGTGTGTGTGTGTGTGTGTGTGTGTGTGTGTGTGTGTGTGTGTGTGTGTTTGTGTGTGTGTGTGTGTGTGTGTGTGTGTGTGTGTGTGTGTGTGTGTGTGTGTGTGTGTGTGTGTGTGTGTGTGTGTGTGTGTGTGTGTGTGTGTGTGTGTGTTAGCAACTACAATGCACTTTAATTCTAAGCCATCAACATAGGGAGACCCAATTGGGCCACAACCAATTTCTGGTTGTGGCCTCCATTGGGTCTCCCGATGTTGATGGCTTAGAATTAAAGTGCACTGTGGTTGTTAAAATGTATCTCTAATCACTGTGACCCATTCAGTGTTCTACACACACACTCACACACACACACACACACACACACACACACACACACACACACACACACACACACACACACATATATATATATATGTATATATTATATATATTTAATATATAATATATATATATATATACAGTATATATATATATATACAGTATATATATATGTATATACATATATATATATATATATATATACATATACATATATATGCCAAGGCTTTATCCCCCTTACAAGGGAGGTAGCCAAAAAGGAAAAGGCATAAAATCATTCCCACCCATTCCATCCCTAAATACACTCCACACCCCTCCACCCTCCTTCTTCCCTCTTATTTTAGCACCTCCTGGATGATGGGTCATCCCTTCACCTTGTCCACTGCCCTGGATCAAAAGCAGTGTCGCAAGACACAGCACATCTACAGCAAGGCCACTTCATTAAATCGGTGAGCCCCCCTCTCCGTCCCCCCATTGCATAAAAGGAGAAGACGGGGAGAAATTCCTTACGGGCTGCATCAAATTTTGCTCACACATACTACCTCACCCCCCATTCCCCCGCCCATTCCACCTCATGCATCACAACATCATCCATATACAACCATTTTCCATTCACCCCTATCTTCTGTCCTCTCCCGTCCTTCCTCAACAGACATTCCCCTCTTCCCCAAAGCCCCCTTCACCCCATCCATCCACCTCATCCTAGGACGTCCCCTCATGTTCACTCCCTCCACATCTGCCTTCCATACCTCTTTTACTAGTCTTTCTTCACTCATTCTTTCCATGTGTCCAAACCATCCTAATACTCTTTCATCAACCCTATCTCCCAACTCCCTTTCCACTCCTGTTCTCCCCCTCACCTCCTCATTTCTCACTCTATCCAGCCTAGTAACCCCCATCATACTTCTCAGACACCTCATCTCAAACACATTCAAACTCCTTCTCTCTTCCTCTCTTATGTTCCATGTTTCTGCCCCATACAGTGCTGTTGGCACAATCACTCCTTCATACAGTCTCCTCATAGCATCCATTCCAAAATGTCTATAACTCATTACACTCTTTAATCCACCAAGGCATTTACTCACTTCTCTCAATCTACATTCTTCCTCCACCTTCACCCCACCTTTTCCTGCCACATTTGCACCCAATTATCTAAAACTATCCACTTCCTCCAGTCGCTCTCCTTTAACACTCACTTCCAGTCTACTGCCACTTTCACCCCTTGTACATCTCATCACCTTACTTTTACCCACATTTATCTTTAGCTTTCTTCTATCACATACTCTCCCAAACTTTGCCACCAACTTCCTCTATCCCTCCTCCGATCCTGCCACAAGCGCAGTGTCGTCCGCAAGCAACAGCTGGCTCACCTCCCACTTTTCTCGATTTTCTTTAACCGTCTCCAATCCCTGACCCACTACCCTTGCATTTGCCTCTCGCACTACCCCATCCATGTATAAGTTGAACAGCCAGGGCGACATAACACATCTTTGACGAAGTTCACCTTTACCTCCAACCACTCACTCTCTCCATTTCTAATCCTAACATAAGCTCTACTACTCTCATAAAAACTCTTGATAGCTCCCAGAAGCTTTCCTCCTATCCCGTATATCTGCATAGCCTCCCACAGTGCCTTTCTGTCTACCCTATCGTAAGCCTTTTCCAGATCCATAAAAGCCCAAAAAAACATCCTTCCCCTTTCCTATAGCTTTCCCACATATCTGTCTTACCACAAAAATCTGATCTACACAACCTCTACCTGTCCTAAATCCACACTGTTCCTCACCAATTACTCCCTCTGTTCCTCTCCTAATTCTCTCAATCAGCATCCTCCCATAAGCCTTCCCAACTACACTTGACAAGCTAATTCCTCTGAAACTACTACATTCACACTTGTCCCCTTTTCCCTTGTAAAGAGGAACTATAAAGGCACTCCTCCAGTCCTCCGGCACTCTACCCTCTCTCCAACAAACATTAAATAACCTCACCACCAGTCCACCATCACTGTACCTCCTTATTTAGACATTCTGCATGGCATCCATCCAGACCAGGTGCCTTACCTGCTTTCATCATCTTAACAACTGCCTTCACTTCATCCCTCCTTATTTCTCCTCCATTTTTCTCACTCATCACTCTCATTTTCTTCGCATTTCCCACTGCAGCTATCTTTCCCTCCCTATCCTCCTTCACATTTAGCAAAACCTCTAAAATATTCTGCCCATCTTCCCCTTACTGCCTTCTCTTCCATTATCATCTCTCCATCTGCACCTTTTACCTTTTCTTCTCTTCTTGATTCGCCTCCTCTTCCTCTCTTAATTTCTTTCCAAAACATCTTTTTTATTACTTTCAAAATTTTCTGTCATACTCTTACCCCATTTCACATCTGCTCTCCTCTTTGCAACCTTTACCTTTTGCTTTACTTCTCTTTTCTTTTCTTTGTACTTCTCATATGACTCCCTCGTCCTATTTTGTAACCAATCTGTGAAAGCTCGCTTCTTCTCTTCTACAACCTTCTTTGTTTCCTCATCCCACCATTCACTACCCTTCCTTCTATTTTCTCCTGTCCTTCTTGTTCCACACACCGTCCTTGCACACTCTGTGACTCTCTCCTTGAACCATCCCCATTCCTCCTCCACACCTAGCTCTACTCTATCCTTCACTCCCTCCCACTCCTCCTTCAGCTTCTTTTTGTACTCCTTCTCCTTTTCCTTTTCATTCAAAGAGTTCACTCTAAGAACCTCCCTACCTTTTGTCCCTTTCCTCTTTCTCCATCTATCCTCCATTCTCAACTTACCTTCCACCAAAAATTATCTGATATTCCCCCACCCTCTCCCTTTAGTAGCACATGTACATCCTTTACTCTTCCTATCATAATCCATTAACGCTCTATCTACCACCCTTCCCTCCACCACCCTCTCCCATGTGTACTTATGCTTGACTTTCTTCCGAAACACTGTATTTGCTATCATCAGCTCTCTTTCTAGACACATTTCCACCATCAACTCTCCACTACGATTCTTTCCTGGAACTCCACATTTCCCAACCACTCCATCAATTGGACCATTTCCTACCCTAGCATTAAAGTCTCCCAGTAATAATACATTGACATTTCTCCCTAAATCCTCTATGCACTCATTTAAATCTATCTAAAAAGCCTCCCTTTCTTCTCCACTCTTCTCACTGCCGGGCCCATATGCACTTAAAAAGACCCACATCTCCTTTCCCAGTTTCACCTTCA
>NC_134816.1:15767959-15770459 GCF_046742065.1 Oratosquilla oratoria
GCTACAATCGTAGTGTCGTCCGCAAACAACAACTGGCTTATTTCTCACTTTTCTCCATTTTCTTTAACCATCACCAATCCCTGACCCACCACCCTTGCATTCACCTCTCGCACCACCCCATCCATGTATAGATTGAATAGCCAGGGCGACATAACACATCCCTAACGAAGTCCCACCTTTACCTCAAACCATTCTCTCCATTTAATCCTAACACAAGCTCTACTACTCTCGTAAAAAAAACTTTACTGCTCTTAAAAGCTTTCCTCCTATCCCATATTGTTTCACACTAAAACTACGTTGACTGCCGTAATCATATATTTCAACCTGTGAGTGTATTACAAATTAATATTCATACATAGATCCATATTATACATCATAACGTAAAACTTATTAAAACCATCAAACAATAACAAGGGCACCTTAACAGCCTACATTGAAATGAGAATGAGTATAATCCTTTCTTAAATTCCTATATAATAAATGTTTCGAATAATCGCAACTACAAGGATAATTGCAATAACGTGTATTGTACAGACATGAGTAACAAAATATGGAGTTCAATATCATTCTTCTATGACTATATTATTACATGATTATGATTTTATTTATAACTTAAGCTATTGTAAGCAAGTATTCCTTTATATCTTATTCCTCTATACAAGCAATGTATTGCACTCAGTATTATTCTATGTAAACAATCTATTAACCGCATTACAACGCTCCTGCCATATCTTATATAAAACTAGATATCGTAACTCTCATTAGTGCTCCAAGTTTTTTAGTGTGAAAGCCAAAAACATCGTCTGGGCAAAGACCTAAGTCTTCACAACATTTTCACCTTGGTCGCTGGTCCCTCAATCACAGCCCACTTCACTCCTCGCAATCACCAACAAGAATGTGTGTAATGAGCATCATATATCCTGGTAGCGCCCATGTGAACAAATGCATAGCGACATGCGCAGGAAAGAATGATCCCAATCACAAATACAGTACATTATATACAATCCCAATGGAATAAACAAGCTTGTGATACATTTACTTAGTAATTACAATACCTTAAATAGATATCCAAATACTTTAATTAATACACGAATACACAAATATACAAAATGTGCAAAGTCATCCTGTATGGTTCATACAAACAGCTCAATTACAAATATTATCATTTCGGTGATGATACACTCCCCACCCCGTCTTGATATCACTGTTCTTCTATAGGAAGATTTACTACGAGGCAATGTACTGATCGTTTAACCTGTATATCCTCTAGCCCTTCATACTTCGATTCTGAGATCTGGTTCTTGTACCTAACTGTTACATCCTTTACAAGCCCATCTCGTCTAGTCGGTGCTTCAACAACCTAAGGCAACCTCTAGTGTCCCCTTCAAGCATTATTATCCTGTACAAGTAAAAATATTATCCACTCATAGATTCCTCTTGACAACATGCCATTTTTGCTGCACAAGAAGAGTGTTCAGGAATTCCAACCGAAGATTCATGTTACACTAAGCCCATGTTCCCATTGGTGCATGATTGGAAGAATGACCCAACAGCAGTTTATTGGGACATAAGTAACACCCAGCATTCAAATTAGACCCACGTTTGAGGCCGATTGGCTGTTCATTCAGAAGATTAGCTACTTCAAAGAATACCGTCTGGAACTCCGCGAATATAAAAGTGTTCTCACCTATCATGACCTTTAATGAACGCTTCGCACTTTTAATCAATGCTTCATTCACTCCATTTTGCCATGGGGCATCAGCTGACTTGGTGAACTGCCATTTCATCCCTTTATCTCTTTCAAATTTACACACATCATTCCAATCTAATTGGCTAAACACTTGCTTCAATTCTTTGCTCGTGGATGTAAGTTGTGGGCCTCTATCAGAATACATGCTGCATGGGTAACCTCTAATCAACACAAATCGCCTGAAAGTCATCAACAACTCTGCATATCACACCCATCAACCAGGTCTATGTACACATTTTGGGTGGACATGCAATTAAAGGGAATTACTCTCTCAAAGTGCCATTCTAGCTCTTGCTTAATTTTCATGCATAGTTGACATGAGAGCACCGTAACACATAGCTCAATCCTTGGAATACTCATTTGTTTGGGAGGTGCCATCCTACTCTTAGCTATGATAATGGATGATCTACATTTTCCTGACTGCGTAAATAAACTGCAGTATGCAATAGCTCCATAAGCAAGTCTTGATCCATCAGAAGACAAAATTAAATTTGGGTTGCCAGTTGCATTCTCAGGTCCAATCGAGCATTCAATCCTAAGGTTCTTGAGATTGTATGATCCCGCAAAGAAATGCAAGCATCTCCTTTTATACTCCTGAACCATAGGATCGTCCCATCCCTCATTCTTGCTATTCATGATCATCTCCCTCATGAGCAACTTAGCTGATAACAAAAATTGCTGCATCAAATCTAGTGGACCGAATACTGAAGCTATCTGACTGATGATGATGGAAATCCCTCAAGGATGAGG
>NC_134816.1:15775459-15785459 GCF_046742065.1 Oratosquilla oratoria
ATATATATATATATATCGTAAATATATTACATATATATCTAAGTCTAAATAAAAATATTCTTCTAAAAAACTCTGTGGAAGTCGGGGACAGGTGGTATTACGGTGACACTTTGTCCTAAAAATATTCTTGAAAAAGCGCTTGGGTAAGTCGGGATCAGGTGTTATTCTTCTTCTTCTTCTTCTTCTTTTCTTCTTCTTCTTCTTCTTCTTCTTCTTCTTCTTCTTCTTCTTCTTCTTCTTCTTCTTCTTCTTCTTCTTCTTCTTCTTCTTCTTCTTCTTCTTCTTCTTCTTCTTCTTCTTCTTCGCGTTCTTCTTCTTCTTCTTCTCCTTCTTCTTCTTCTTCTTCTTCTTCTTCTTCTTCTTCTTCTTCTTCTTCTTCTTCTTCTTCTTCTTCTTCTTCTTCTTCTTCTTCTTCTTCTTCTTCTTCTTCTTCATCTTCTTCTCCTTCTTTTTCTTCCTCGCGTTCTTCTTCGCGTTTTTCTTCGCGTTTTTCTTCGCGTTCTTCTTCGCGTTCTTCTTCGCATTCTTCTTCGCGTTCTTCTTCGCGTTCTTCTTCGCGTTCTTCTTCGCGTTCTTCTTCGCGTTCTTCTTCCTCGCGTTCTTCTTCGCGTTCTTCTTCGTGCTGGGGATCCCGTGTTGGGGTTCCGCCCCGAGGCCGAAGGGGAAAACGAGGGATTAGAGCGCGGAAAGCTGCGGCCGTAGGCCGCTGTTTGCGCAGCGAAGCCCCCGGCGAAGCCCCCGGCGAAGCCCCCGGCGAAGCCCGTGGCTTGTACTGTGTATATACATATATATACATATGTATATATTATATATATATATATATATATATATATATATATATACATATACCCATATATGTATATACATTTTCTATTAAAAATTACCACTTCATACTCCGCATTGGTGATCTTCTTAAGACTCTATTCTCCTGAGTATTTTCTTCTCTGAAGCAGGGAGAGAAAATATAATATTTCCGAACGAGTCCATGTTTAGAAAAAAAAAAACATTTAACGACGTTTCGCCTACACATTAGGTATCTTTTTGTAATCTTATTGAAGACATTTCTTACAAGAATATAAATACAGAAAAGAAGACATAAAGGAGAGGTCAATGGTTACATGAGTCATGTTCTATGGTTGACACGGGATGCTCCGAAGAGTTCTAAAGTACCGCACATATTTTGTTGAATGTTGATTAATGGCATATAGTCTCTGATAAAAACAGTCTCTAAACATTTCAGTTTCTTCCTGTCTTTATTCTTAACCAAAACTGAGGTGCTTTTATTTAGTTGGTCCCGTGTAATGCTGGTATTGTGGGATTTTGTTACGTGGGTTTTTATCGCGCCATTTTGCATGTGTTGTGTGAGCCTCTGAGTTAAAGTTTGTGTGGTATGGCCTATATACTCTTCTTTGCAAAGCACACCGTCTTTGTATAAATCACATGAGTATTTATATACCACATTATTTTTCTTAAGTTTATCCGTGGTAGCTGCCATATTGTTTTTCATCACCAGCGATGATGTTCTAGGGTTACGGTAATCAATTATAGTTTATTTTTTCCTCTTCGTTTCTAGGCTTACAATTTTTATGGATAATGTCTTTTAAAACTTTTTCATCTTTTTTATACGCTGATGACATTGTATTCTGATAATAAATGTTTATATTATTTTTCTTACTCTCTAATTCTTTATTCTTAGTGTTGGCTTTCTCCATATTATTTTTTATTTCTTTATCTATGTCCCTCATTGCAAAACCATTGTTAGTTAAAATTTGCTTTACTCTGATAAGTTCTTGGTGTAGTAGTTGCCAACTAGAACAAATTTTAAAAGCTCTTGTGACATAGGCACATATAACGCTCATCTTATATTTGGAGGGACATTCACTAGAAACGTTTAGACACTTTCCAGAGTGCCTAAACATTCAACAAAGTATGTGTGGTACTTTAGAACTCTTCGGAGCATCCCGTGTCAACCATAGAACATGACTCATGTAACCATTGACCTCTCCTTTATGTCTTCTTTTCTGTTTTTATATTCTTGTAAGAAATGTCTTCAATGAAATTACCAGAATATGCCTAATGTGTAGGCGAAACGTCGTTAAATGTTGATTTTATTTCCAAACATGGTATCGTTCGGAAATAACATATTTTCTCTCCCTGCTTCAGAGAAGAAAATACTCAGGAGAATAAAAGGTCTTAAGTAGATCACCATTGCAGAGTATGCAGTGATTTTTAATAGAAAATGTATCGATGAAAACCTGCTCCCTAAATTCACTAATATTCGTCTTCACGACAGGGCAGTTCAGTATAAACAGTTTACGCTCAAATTCAGACGGAGGCTGATGTATGAGTAAATTGAACAAAAGTATCAACAAGTCAAGAACCTAAAAGAGGAATTAGGCAATGCATTGGAACTTTTCCATAAGTACAACATTGCCTCATCTTTCCGTGACAAAATTGAAGGGGCCTTACAACATAGCCTATCCTTGCACACGAATGCCACGGAAACACGAGTGCTGAAGAAATTGAGTTGCTTAAATGGTAGCAAGATGTGTATCCCAAAGAGCACGGACGGGTTCATCAACCTTTCGGATTACCCGCTCTCGGATCACCAGAAGGAATTTCTTAACTTAGGTTTAAAATGTAATTATATGCCCCATTTTCAGAAAACAGAGAAAATAGCCGAGTTGGAACTGCTGTACAAGAATCTATGTGAACTCCATCAAAGAGGTAAGATTGTTATGAACCCTGATGTCAAAGAACTTTTACAAGATAAAAGTACCAAACAAAGAGGTTATGGTAAGAGATCTTTGCTCACAGCTGAGCTGCGTTTAGCAGAAAAAGAACTCCGGAAAAATAAGGATATTGTAATACGTTGGGTGGAAAAATCAGACCTCTTTGTTATTCTTAACCGTTCTGATTACATTGATAAATTTGAGAGAATTTTGCAAGACACATCCAAATTTGTAAGTGTCAACCGTAATCCAATAGATGACATTCGTTACAAAATTAATTGATTCTTCTGACGCATTGATTGATGGTGTTAAATTTGCCCCCACTACAAGGTCACTACGAACTGGGATATTTCTATGGAAATATCAAAACCCACAAACCTGGACACAAATTGAGAACTATTATCTCACAAATACCCACACCTACATATAATTTAGCACAACAACTAAATGAACTGATCACACTATACATCCCCACCTTCCACACTCTCCGCTCTACGGATGAATTTGTAGAATTTCTAAAAAAAAAAAAAAAAAAAAAAAAAAAAAAAATCTAACCCCAATGAATTCTTGCATCTCTGAAAGTGGAAAGTCGCTTTACGAATGTTCCTGTAGAAGAGATAATTCAGATTATCTTACATGACGTTTTCCACAATATCAGTTTGCCCCCTCCAAAAATCTTGCTGCTGGGATCTTGTCTCAAAAATCTTGTCATGACCCGACAAGTGACCTTTCCCCTCAGTCCTCTGGTCCTGGTAGAATCTGATGTCTACATCTTTCTTCTCCCTGAATAACAGTCTGTTGCTCTCTATATTCTAGACAGGATCTGGACCTTCTATGTTGAATAGGCTGCCCAATTCTAAGGCAAGTGCACTCCTCTTTCTTCCAGGGTCACTTGCTCTTCCTTTGCTCTTCATCAGTTATCTGTGTTTGTCATGGAGTTTCACGAAGAGCTTCATGCAGTTCTGTCTGGACATCGTCTTGATCCTAACCATCTGATATGATGGGATGATAGCTGCAACCGTTTTATAGGCGAGGTCTTGAAACATGGGTTTCCCTGTATTTTCTGGTAAGCTTTGGAGATAAAGGGAGTACAGGAATGCTTGCCTGTTGGTGGAAAGCTGGGAAATACTGATGCAAGCTGAAGGTTTCAGTGAGATATCTGGTGGACAGCTGACTTGATGCTTGCTTGTGGGCTGCAGGTGGAGGTTCTGAGACATCAACTGAGCATCCTCGTAGTCTCTTGCTTAATGCCATTGTGAAGTATCTTGTGGATAGTTTTCTGGATTTCGATCGAGTTTCTGTGTTAGCCTTGCTTTTGTTCCCGTTCAGTATTTCCCAACATCTAAATTCACTTGAAGCTCAAACATCCATACTGTCTCCATGTTGGCAAAAAAAAAGTCAGGATTTTCAACAATTTCATATCTTTTAAAATTCACGGGAAGAATTCATCAATTCTAACGGCTGCTATATGTAGAGTAGATTCTGTTCTTTCATTTGGTACTTAATTTGTTGCTCTATCATAGATAGATAGAAAATATACCATAAAATATGCTTAGAAATCCCTCAAATTTGGCCCTCTTGGTAAGATAGATACAAAAAAAATTCAGCCTCCATCTGGCAATGCTTTCATAAATTCTAAATAAGAATGAATGCTGTTTTTTTTTTGTTTTTTTTTAGAATCATTGGAAAAGTACAGTAACGTATGAAAATTTTATTATTATTATTATTACTATTATCATTATTATTATTATTATTATTATTATTATTATTATTATTATTATTATTATTATTATTATTATTATTATTATTATTATTATTATTATTATTATTATTATTATTATTATTATTATTATTATTATTATTATTATTATTATTATTATTATTATTATTATTATTATCATTATTATTATTATTATTATTATTATTATTATTATTATTATTATTATTATTATTATTATTATTATTATTATTATTATTATTATTATTATTATCATTATTATTATTATTATTATCATTATTATTAATATTATTATTATTATTATTTATCTTTTTATTTTGTTTAATTTCATTTTTTATTTGTATATCTTTATTTATCTATTTTATCTATCTATTTGTTATTATTACTATTTTTTATCTATCTATTAATTTTTAACAGATATAATCACTATGCACACTTTCCTGCAAGCAAAGGGATTGCAGAGTGGTGTCATCGGTACATAAAGACTATAGCAGCACGGACATGCTGTTCTGTTAAAGAGGTTGTATGTCGTTATAATGTAATGCAGTAAGTGATGACCTTTTATCTGCTCATGCGAATCGTACGTTGCTTGGCATGGACGATGTGAGCGACAGCGACCTGTCTGAGAATGCGGAGCATTGCTTCAGAGTCGGCGATAAAATGTGGATACGCCATCCCATCAGATGATATGATGTTCGAAATTCCATCGACAAAGTGACCAAAGGCGGTTCCTCTCAGAATGCCCCGCCATCTATGTGATCTGCGACTTTGATCTTTTCTGTATCTTTATGTAGTTGAGTTATAGCGATACCTTCCGCATGAATCTTTTCTAAAACTCTTACGATCTGTTCGTTTGTACCCTGATTGCGTAGCGAGTTTAGTATTGCTATTTGTTCTACCGAGTCAAAAGCCTTTTCGTAATCTACAAAAGCTAAACACAGAGGTGTATCGTATTCTGTTGTTTTCTCTATCAGTTGGTTCATAGCCTGCAAATGGTCTAGAGTCGAGGATGAGGAACAAAGCCAGAGAAATCCACAGTAGAACAAATTCCCACAAAGCCGTGAGTGAGAAGTACACATACATAACCGTTCCCAACGCGCACACCGAGAACATCGATCGACTCCTAATGAAAGGTGACTCAAAACAGCCAAAGTCTCCTCTAACAAAATAGCGAGATTTGTGAAAAGACAAGAAAAAAGTCCTGTCAATGAGTTATGTGTTGTTTATGAGATTCCTTGTAAGGGGTGCTCAGCCTCCTATTTCGGTGAGTCGAGCAGTTTAGACAAATATATATCTGAACATAAAAATTACCTTAGAGCACACAGGACGTCTTATTCCTTAGTTCTGCCTTTAAACAAGTTTGGCCACTTTCCCCATTAGAAACAGGCCAAAGTCCTCAGAAAGGGTTATGAAAAGAAGACAAGAAAAACGATTGAAGCTGTGTATATAAACGTCAAAGAAAACGCTAATGGAATAGAGGGATTTATTTACTTATCAAAGGTAGCAAGTACAAATGCTCACCGCCCAGACGCTGTGACCTGACCGAGAGGCCCCTCAGGAGGGATATAAAATGTGACATGTAAAACCTTCTATAGACAACGCTCAAGAAGACCAAGGTGGTCGTAACATAAGATTAAAATGTTTTCCGAGAACATATTCGTTTTACTTCTACCACCCAAAACTCATATATATATATATACATAGATATATATATATATATATATATACATATACATATATATATATACATATATATATATATATATATATATATATATATATATATATATATATATATATATAAACTATGTCCCTGCCACTTCTCGGTCACAGCCCCCTTCCCCCTTCCCTTTCTTTAGCAAAGGGGTTATTTGTGCCATTCTGGTGGACTGGTTTCGAGCTCGTTTTGCATTACGTAGGAATGGGCTTGACTCCTACAGTTACCGGTGACTTCTACCTGTTGTGGCAGTCAGAGAACATTAGATGGAGGTGGGGTTTGGTTGCAGCTAAGCACCCTCTGCTGTAAGCCCCTTTCATTTTAAGGATCGAGTTTATTTGTTCATTTTGTCGACCTAGTAACAGTTTTGGCTAGTTTGGCCATGGAAGACTTGGGTAATCTAAATCCTGTTTTTTTTTTGTTTTTGTTTTTCAATTTCGACCATAAGTAGTTTTTATGGTTTTAGATTTATTCTTGATGCCGGCAGGTGGTTTTGTTAAACCAAAGTGGGGAATCCCCAGCAGTGAGCTATTGATCATGAATAAAAATTTCACTGTTTACTCCGCCTTGTGCATTTTGTTCAGTCTGCCGCCATACAATCTTATTCAGCTGAGGACCCACAGATAGTCAAAAGTGCTAATCCGTACTATACTATTATTATGTGGCAAGAACTCCAGCGTGATTCGTCACTTCTATAAACGAGTGTCTAATCTGCTATTTAGGGGCATCGCTGTTACCATTAAGAAAACGACGTTCTTACCATAAATGAAATAACGTTATTATCATTGCTAGAAATAGGAGGACTTCGAGGCGAAATGAGCCATTATCCTAAGAGGTAACCAAGCTCATTAACCCCACCCTCCTCAAGAAGAGGAATAACTCTCTTTATCCGCTATAAAAGAGGGTCAGCAAGGACTGATCCTTCCCCCTCCCTGGAGATAATTTATTTCTATCTAGCATTTAGGCCCACAGGAATCACGCCCCATCCCCGCCCTGATGTAATGTGAAGTAGCCCCCCCCCTCCGATCTAGCCTTCCCCATTTATAATTATTATTGTTATTATTGTTATTACTATATTCTATACTATTTTCTTATATTTTATCTTCTTTCTTTTAGTTGATAGCTTCCGTACCAAGCAACGTTTCTCTCTTTGTTTTGTTTGTCGACAGGCTATTTCCATTAACTTTTGTGACGCCCCCCTGGTAGCGAAAGGGCTAATGTGTACATAATCTATTTGATTTTTCTCTTCAAATCATTTATCAATTTTATCAAAACCACACCGTGTACGTCGTAAATATGATAAAAAGTTATCAACCCGGTAATATAATTCGTGTGCAGTGCAACCCTGCAAGTCAAAAGACTACTATCGAAGGAAATTTATCTTACATTGTTTTAGTAAATGTATTAAATTTTTCTAAATAATATAAAAGTATTGATCAGAAAATAACTAATCGTTAATGATTCCTTCGAGGGAAGAAGGAGGAGAGACAATTAAAAAAAAAAAATCAAGCCTTTCATTCCAAGTGATCTTCAGACAATTTTATACAGTTGGGGAACTTCATTGTCCTAACGGTAATACTAAATCCATATGATTTTTGTAACCTGATTATGGGTGAAAATTGCTACTAGTTGATTTACATTGTATAATGTCTTAAAATAAACTTTTGTTTTGCCAATAATTGTTAGATTAACTCTGCTCATTGATCTTTCTATACTCGATGCCAACCATTCTTATAGTCTACTAGTTATATAAACATATCAAAAATGCATAAAAGACATTCTCTGGTACATACTTTCATTAAAGGGATGGTAACTGTGTCCTTATAATATTCTTTAGGATATCGCCTCATATCCAATCTTATTATTCTCTTTTCGTTCTGGTTATTTGTTGTGTATGTAAATATATATATATATATATATATATATATATATATATATATATATATATATATATATATTTATATATATACATATATATATACATATATATATATATATATATACATACATACATATATATGTGTATATATATATATATGTATGTATATATATATGTATATGTATATATATATGTATATGTATATATATATATATATATGTGTGTGTGTGTGTGTGTGTGTGTGTGTGTGTGTGTGTGTGTGTGTGTGTGTGTGTGTGTGTGTGTGTGTGTGTGTGTGTGTGTGTGTGTGTGTTGTGTGTGTGTGTGTGTGTGTGTGTGTGTGTGTGTGTGTGTGTGTGTGTGTGTGTGTGTGTGTGTGTGTGTGTGTGTGTGTGTGTGTGTGTGTGTGTGTATTCACCTTGGTCTTTGGATCACGTGCTGGACTCGTGATCGATAGCTATTTCCCTCCCGGAAGAGAGCTCAGAGCTCGTATGACCGATCTATGGGTAATGCTATGACCTTTCACACACACACACACCCAACTCCCCGCCCACGAGAGTCAGAGTAACGACCCGAAGCGCAGCGATACCGAAATAATTTCGGCCCTGGGCAGGATTCGAACCAGGTACTACGAGCACCCCCGTATTTCGCAGTCCACTGCTCTACCAACCGCGCCACCATTTGTGTGTGTGTGTGTGTGTGTGTGTGTGTGTGTGTGTGTGTGTGTGTGTGTGTGTGTGTGTGTGTGTGTGTGTGTGTGTGTGTGTGTGTGTGTGTGTGTGTGTGTGTGTGTGTGTGTGTGTGCGTGTGTGTGTGTGTGTGTGTGTGTGTGTGTGTGTGTGTGTGTGTGTGTGTGTGTGTGTGTGTGTGTGTGTGTGTGTGTGTGTGTGTGTGTGTGTGTGTGTGTGTGTGTGTGTGTGTGTGTGTGTGTGTGCATTTATACATCTATTCATGAAATTTAAGGGTAAACTTTCTTGAATACATTTATTGTTGAAAGACAGCATACTCAGCGTTAATCATCTTCTTGAACGTTTCAAATTTCCTTGCCAACTTCTTAGGTGGAGGTAGAGGAGAAAATAAATCACCAAATAAAACGATGTAGGTATATATTTCAATATCTATAATAACTACAAACTTTATGACATTTCTGCGCTATGGCCGAAACCTCTTAAAGTTTGTAGATATTGAAATATAAACGAACATGGTTTTATTTCGTAATGTTGCATTTTCCCTTCCACCTCTTGTGTGTATATATTAATCCTGTTGTAGTATGCAGTACAGGAGTTACACTCATGGGGTTTTGTCTTTTATCTTTAAATTATAAATTGTTTTAAAATGATGTTTAGTTCTATCCTGTGTTATATCTTCCCTTAGGGTAATCCAGGATTTTGAACATCAGCGGGGAAACTTTATTTTTCATATCTTTCAGCCTGGTTGTCTTTTTTATTTTGCCTCTTAATGTCCTAAACCAAAAGATTTCCTCCATCACCTTTGTTTCAATGCCCTGAACACAGCATTCAGTTCCCCTCTTTCTCTTCATTTTTCTAATTTTGACAGATTTAGTACGTCTTGCCCCTCCTCATTTGATTCACCTGCGAGGCTGGGAACTATTTTGGTGTCTGCTCTCTCTAATCCCTGGATCTATTTTATATATTTCACTTTATATGGGGACTATACCATTAATGCCTATTCCAGTCTTGAATGGAATAATTTCTCAATTATTTTCTTAATCATTTCTTCATCCATGTAATGACAGGATACCTTTATAATCCTTAGCAGACTATGTCTTCACAAATTTAATGATACCTCTGTCAAATGAAAGATCATCTCATATCCACACACCCAGATCTTTCACTACGGTGAGTACTTTAGTAATTTTCTTACTTCCTAAGGAGTGAGTCAACGATGATTTGAGCTAGTACCTATTTCCAGTA
>NC_134816.1:15797959-15805459 GCF_046742065.1 Oratosquilla oratoria
TTCCATGTGTCCAAACCATCCTACTACTCTTTCATCAACCCTATCTCCCAACTCCTTTTCCACCCCTGTTCTCCTTCTCACCTCCTCATTTCTCACACTATCTAGCCTAGTAACCCCTATCATTCTTTTCAGGCATTTCATCTCAAACACATTCAAACTCCTCTTTTCTTCTCATTTGTTCCATGTTTCTGACCCGTACAGTGCTGTCGGCACAATTACTCTTTCATACAGTCTCCTCTTAGCATCTATTCCCAAATGTCTATTTCACATTACACTTTTTAATTCCACATTTACTCGCTTCTCTCAATCTACATTCTACCTCCTCCCCCATTCTTCCCTTCCTGCCACATTCGCATCCAAGTATGTAAAACTATCCACTTCCTTCAGTCTCTACCCCTTAATACATCCTGTCTGCTGCCACTTTCACCCCTTGTACATCTCATCGCCTTACTTCTACCCACATCTATCTTTAACTTTCTTCTTTCGCACACTTTCCAAAACTCTGTCACTAACTTCCTCAATCCCTCTTGTGATCCTGCTACAAGCGAAGTGTCTTGTCTCCCACTTTTCTCCATTTTCTTTAACCACCTCCAATCCCTCACCCATTACCCCTGCATTCACCTTTCGCACCACCCCATCCATGTATAAATTTAACAGCCAGGGCGACATAACACATCCCTGACGAAGTCCCACCTCTACCTCAAACCACTTACTCTCTCCATTTCTAATTCTAACACAAGTTATACTACTCTCATAAAAACTCTTGACTGCTCTTAACAGCTTTCCTCCTATCCCATATATCTGCATAACCTCCCACAGTGCTTTCCCGTCTAGCCTGTCATAAGCCTTTTCGAAATCTGTAAAAGCCCAAAAAACATCCTTACCTTTTCCTATAGCTTTCTCACATATCTATCTTACCACAAAAATCTGATCCACACAACTACTACCAGTCCTAAATCCACACTGTTCCTCACCATTTACTCCCTCTGTTCCTCTCATAATCCTCTCAATCAAGATCCTCTCATAAGCCTTCCCAACTACACTCAACAAGCTGATCCCTCTGAAACTACTACACTCACACTTGTCCCCCTTTCCCTTGTAAAGCGGAACCATACAGGCACTCCTCCAGTCCTCCGGCATTCTACCCTCTCTTAAACAAACATTAACTAACCTCACCAGCTAGTCTATCATCACTGCACGTCCTTTTTTTAGACATTCTATATGGCTTCCATCCAACCCAAGGGCCTTACCTGCTCTCATCATCTTAACAGTTGCCTTCACTTCATCTTTCTTATTTCTCCTCCATTTTCCTCACTCATCATGGTCATTTTCTTGGCGCTCTCCACTACAACTACCTATCCCTCCCTATCCTCCTTCACATTTAGCAACTCCCTAAAATACTCTGCCCACCTTCCTCTCACTGCCTTCTCTTCCATTATCATCTCTCTATATGCACCTTTTACCTTTTCTTCTTTACTGTATTCGCCTCCTCTTCCTCTTTTAATTTCTTTCCAAAACACTTTTTACTACTTTCAAAATTTTGTCATACTCTTACCCCATTTCACATCTGCTCTCCTCTTTGCCTCCTTTATATTATGCTTAACTTCCCTTTTCTTTACTTTGTACCTCGCATGTGATTCCCTCGTTCTAATTTGTAGCCAATCTATGAATGCCTGCTTCTTCTCTTCCACTCCCTTCTTTGCTTCCTCATCCCACCACTCTCTACTTTTTCTTCTATTTCCTCCTATCCTTCTTCTTCCACAAACCATCTTTTCATACCTTATGACTCCCTCCTTGAACCATCCTCATTCCTCCTATTTCTACTCTATTTCTTCACCCCTCCCACTTCTCTCTCATTTTCTTCTTATACTCATTCTCATTTTCTTTCTCATTTAAGCAGTTCACTCTAAGTACCTCCCTACCTTCTGCTCTTTTCCACTTTCTCCACCTATTCTCCACTTTCAACTTAACTTCCACCAAAAAATGATCTGATATTCTCCCACTCTCTCCCCTTAGAACATGTACATCCTTAACTCTTCCAACTATACTCCTGGTTATCATTATATAGTCCATTAACGCTCTATCTGCCACCCTTCCATCCACCACCCTCTCCCAGGTGTACTTATGCGTGACTTTCTTCCTCTATGTACTCATTGAAATCCGTAAAAAAAAAACTCCCTTTCCTCTACGCTCTTCTCACTACCAGATCCACACGCAGTTACAAAAACACATATCTCACTTTCCAGCTTCACCTTCATCCACATTAACCTTGAATAAACCTCCTTCCACTCCACTTCACGCTTACCTTTCTCTTCACTTACTATTATAGCCACCCCTTCTCTCCCTCGTCCTCTCTTCACTCCTGAGAACCTCCCAACTATACTCCCAAAGTCACACTCGCCCCTCTCTTTCAACTTAATTTCACTCAATGCCAACACATCCATCTTTCGTCTCGCAAACATACTGCTTACCTCTTCCTTTTTACTCTCATCTGTACCACATCCACACATATTAAAAGACCCAAAACTTAGGGTTCTGGTTAGAAAACTGCTTGACCCTTTTATAGCTAGACTTTTTTTTTTTTAATGTTCTCTGCGGGGTACAGGTAGCAAGATTCCTAGTTTTAGTATATATATATATATATATATATATATATATATATATATACATATATATATATATATATATATATATATATATATATATACTCGGGTCAGGTCGGCGGCGCACACACTAATGTAAGCCTTTCCATGTCACCTTAGAACTTTTTTATAAGGTATGTGGAAACGCGTCGTCTTATTCATTCTGTGTAAATGTAGTTGTTCTGTGCCTGTTCGATTATGTTGATTTGTAATTCATTATTTTGAAAATGACTCCTTTAAGTCGAAACGCCGATTTGTGTGTTGTTAAAACGGATAACATTGGACAGTTCGTTTATGCTCATCCTTCCAAAGTCAGAACCATAGTGAGGAGACTTGAAAACATTAGAAAGAAAATTAATCATTGTGATAATGCTGTGGTGTATAACTCAGTTTGCATATATATATACATATACATATATATATATATATATATATATATGTGTGTGTGTGTGTGTGTGTGTGTGTGTGTGTGTGTGTGTGTGTGTGTGTGTGTGTGTGTGTGTGTGTGTGTGTGTGTGTGTGTGTGTGTGTGTGTGTGTGTGTGTGTGTGTGTGTGTGTGTGTGTGTATCAAATGATTCCGACTGTCGTCCCCGGATTCGAACCAAGGCTCGCGTAATTACGATGCCGACGCTCTAACACTAAGCTTTCGGTTGTCTAAAATTCTTCAACCTGGGAATGAATCTACTCCCGAGAAATTAAGTCGACTGCAAACTGCCGTCCGTACTAATTTTTACGAAGAACTAACAACTCACGTAGCTTCGTGGTTAAGCTGGTAATTTTCCTTTGTGGACTTATCGTCGTTGTCATACCTGAATAGAATCAGCGGTGACGGTGTAGTCAATTAAATAATTCCGATTGTCGTCCCCAGATTCGAACCAAGGCTCGCGTGATTACGATACCGACGCTCTAACACTAGGCTATCGGTTGTCTAAAATTCTTCAACCTGGGAATGAATCTACTCCCGAGGAATTAAGTCGACTGCAAACTGCCGTCCGTACTCATTTTTATGAAGAACTAACAACTCACGTGACTTCGTTGGGTAGCTGGTACATTTCCTCTGTGAACTTATCGTTGTTGCCATAGCATATATATATATATATATATATATATATATATATATATATTTATATATACAAAGTAATGTTGCAACACATTCGTAAAATTCAACAAGAACCCACTGTGTTGGATAAGAGGAAATGAAATAGATGATATCCATATATTTCGATCACGGACTGTGATCCTCTTCAGTGGAATACAGAGTAGTGGAGCAAAAGGCATGTCTTATGTACAGAGAAAGAAGAAGGAACATGGTAGGACTCAGGTAGCGTCTAATGCTTTGCGGGACAAATCACCCGCCTTCACCAAAAATGGTAATAATTTGTTGACTGCCCAGGTAGTAATGCAGTCAGGTGACCATTGTCCATTTGAAATATTAAAATTAGGAAATTTATTTATCAAGGATGATACTAATAATTTCCTTTTAAAACTGCACTTTGAATTAAAAATAATTATTACTTCGTTCCAATCCATACGATGGCCTTCCTTGTCTACGTTTTGGAAGACAGCGGAATTTTGTTGTGCATATTTGACTGAATTTTGGTGTTCTTTCACCCTGGTGTGCAAAGCTCTACCTGTTTGCCCCAATATACATTATTACAATCCGAGCATCAGGGAGAAAATGAGGAACAAGAGGCCTCATCAGTGGAGGAGTGGTCAGTGGTGGTTCCACCAGGACAATGCCCCATGCCACAAGTCAATGCTGGTGACCACCTGGATGACCGACAGGGGGATGAAGGTGGTACAACACCCACCCAACAACCCTGACCTAGCCCCTTGCGACTTCTTCCTGATCCCACGCATGAAAGACAGCCTCAAGGGAACCAGATTCCAGTCAGCAGAGGAGCTGTAAGAGGCATCGGAAAGTTACCTGAAGGGACTACTGAAAAAGGACTTTGAGGAGGTCTTCCAGGATTAGGAGAGACGCGTGCAGAAGTGTGTAGATGCGAGAGGCAATTATTTTGAAGGAGACAAAGTTTTGTAAGCTTATGCAAATAAATCCTGACATTTTCTCATTACTTATTGAATGAAGGAGTATATATCTATATATTGTTACGCTCTCCCATTAAAGCCTAATCTTAATTGCAGGAGCAATCCTACCTCCAATCATTGACACAAGATTGAGACTAAATGGCAGGGTAACAATGTACTGCATATCAAATGTAAATCCCAGTGCAGTATTTTTATGCTCGCATTTCATAAGTTTAGGTGACCGGTGGATAACTCTGAGTGGGGTTGAGGTATATCAAACTAGAGTATAACTAACGTATTTTCATATTCACTTAACACTACAACACTTATTTTATGCCTACCAGGACCACCAACACCACTAGGGACCACCTAGCATATTTAACCTAATGATTATAAGGGAGCGGGAAAAAGGCGTCCATTCTGAACGGTTCAGAACCAGAGAGGGGGAGAGAAAGGTGGCGTACTTCATGACTGCGGTCACCGTGGTGGCCGCCGTTGCCAACTCACCATACTATTATAATCTATTTTATTACAGGCACGGCGAGTGGAATAGCATACTACACATACAGATATCATTAACATAGTAAGATACAATTTATAATATGAATAATATTCTAGTCAACTAAGATAAAAGAATGACAAAGGAATAATACACAAGGAACATGGAAATTACTATCTCATGCAATCTGTAATTCAGGAAGGCGTGAAATAGGGCGTGGCTACAAGCTGACTGAAACAGGTGGTTAAATAAAAAGCAATTTTTTACAAAGGAACATAGGGACTTAGGGCCGCGCAACAATATATATATATATATATATATATATATATATATATATATATATATATATATATATATATATATATATATATATATATATATATATATATATGTGTGTGTGTGTGTGTGTGTGTGTGTGTGTGTGTGTGTGTGTGTGTGTGTGTGTGTGTGTGTGTGTGTGTGTGTGTGTGTGTGTGTGTGTGTGTGGGTGTGTGTGTGTGTGTGTTGTGTGTGTGTGTGTGTGTGTGTGTGTGTGTGTGTGTGTGTGTGTGTGTGTGTGTGTGTGTGTGTGTGTGTGTGTGTGTGTGTGTGTGTGTGTGTGTGTGTGTGTGTGTGTGTGTGTGTGTGTGTGTGTGTGTGTGTGTGTGTGTGTGTGTGTGCGTTTGTGTGTGTGTGTTTGTATATATATATATATATATATATATATATATATATGTATGTATACATATGTATATATATATATATATATATATATATATATGTATATATCACGTAGAAACCGCTGTTAAAGTAGAAAAGACTGGAAACGGGGAATCTATATATTTCGATTGCAAACTGCAATCCTCTTCAGTAGATACAAATAAGAGAGAGCGTCCTGCTTAAGTAGCACCCTTAACAAAAGAAAGGGGAACATGGGAAGAGGTAGAGACCTCTTCCCATGTTCCCCTCTCTTTTGTTAAGGGTGCTACTTAAGCAGGACGCTCTCTCTTATTTGTATCTACTGAAGAGGATTGCAGTTTGCAATCGAAATATATAGATTCCCCGTTTCCAGTCTTTTCTACTCCAACAGTGGTTTCTACGTGATTGACAAATGTGTGATTACATTTTTCACCTGATATATATATATATATATATATATATATATTCATTGTATATATGGGCAGGAGATTTTCTCTCAAGCATGTATGGTTAAACTTAATGGCAAGATTATTATTGCAGAGTTTTTTATCTGCCTTTTCTCTTTCTCTGAGAATCTTTTTCCCTTCCACGGGAAGTTGTCTTATAATGTCACCATATGACATTGTTTTGTCAGTTACTTTGGGCATGGCTTTACCAAAGTGAAAAACTGGCCAGAACGCGTTTTCACACTACTTAGTGCTTCATCAGTGGCTAGACTGTGAATATCTGATTGAATGATTGTGTTTATATATTGTTGGTGGTGGTCTGATATTACATTTTGGGGCTTCTGATTGGCTAGTGGGCTGGACTGGGACTCCCAAACTATTCTACTTCCTCATTGGTCGGCTGTTGTGTGACGTCATCAGTATTGTGCCTTCTTTCAGGGGGCTTAGATCTCCTTACGCTAGGGAGGGCTTCTAAATCCCTAGTTTGTATATTAAGATTGGGAGATGTTTCTTTAATAAAGAGAGCCTCAAGGATAGGTAGCCTTCTATGGTCTTGATTTGTTGCCAGCACTTCTGTATTTTCTATTAGAGTTTCTTTATTTCAATTTCTTTTGTGAGCAGAGTGATGGTGGTTTCTGGGAGCTCCTGAAGAGAGGTGGTATGATAACCGGCGTGAGAGCTTCATTGTTGTCATGCCAATATAGTTTGAAGGTTGGGATGCACAGTTCCCAAGTTTACATGTGTACCTATATATGACGTGAGTTCTCTGAAGGTCACTTTTACTTTCTCTTATATTATTCTTTAGTAGCAGTTGAGATGTCTTTTTATTTTGATAATATATAATCAGTTGTACTTTAGAGTTTTCTTCTTTAGGTTTAATATTTCTTTTAATAATTTGTTGCATAACCCTTTCATCTTCTTTGTAGGCTGTGGAGAAGAAGGACTTATAGTAAATTTTAATCAGGTTTTTGGCGTTAATGTCCTGTGGGATTTTGTCTGGGTGGCTTTTGTCCTGGTACCATTTGTCTAAAGTTCTTTTTGTGATTCGCTCTATATCCTTATTGGCGAATCCATTATTTATAAGGGTCTGAGAAGCTCTTTCTAACTCATTATGTACTGTTTCCCAATTATTACAGTGACTAAGAGATCTTCTAATATAGGCGCTGATGGTAGAATCTTTGTATCTCTGGGGACATTCGCTAGTCC
>NC_134816.1:15815459-15832959 GCF_046742065.1 Oratosquilla oratoria
AGAGATAAGCAGTAAGTTTGTGAGAAGAAAGAGGGATGTATTGGAATTGAGTGAAACAAAGTTGAAAGGGAGGGGCGATTTTGAGTTTGGGAGTGTAGTTGGTAGAATGTCAGGAGTAAAGAGAGGATAAGGGAGAGAAGGGGTGGCTATACAGGTAACTGAAAAGATAGGTAAGCATATGGTGGAGTGGAAGGAGGTTTATTCAAGGTTAATATAGATGAAGGTGAAATTGGAAAGGGAAATGTGGTTTTTTGTAAGTTTATATGGGCCTGGTAATGAGAAGAGTGTAGAGGAAAGGGAGAGTTTTGGGTAAATCTAAATGAGTACGTAGAGGGTTTAGGGAGAAATGTCAATGTAGTAGTACTGGGAGACCTTAATGCTATGGTAGGAAAGTAACCAATAGACGGGTTGGCTAGAAAGTGTGAAATTCCAGAAAAAAAACAGTAGTGGAGAGTTGATGGTGGAGATGTGTCTAAAAAGAGAGTTGTTGATAGAAAATACAGTGTTTAGGGAGAAAGTCAAGTATAAGTACACATGGGAGAGGGTGGTGGATGAAATGGTGGTAGATAGGGTGTTAATGGATCATATAGTAGTAACCAGGAGAATAGTAGAAAGAAAAGGAGGAGTACAAGAAGATAAGAGATAAGTGGGAAGGAGTGAAAGTTAGAGTAGAACTAGGAGTGGAGGAGGAATAGGGATGGTTAAAGGAGGGAGACACATGGTGTGCAAAGATGGTGTGTGGAACAAGGAGGGCAGGAGGAAATAGAAAGAAGGGTAGTGAGTGGTGGGATGAGAAAACATGGAAGGTTGCACAAGAGAAGCGATCATTCACAGATTGGTTACAAAATAGGACGAAAGAATCATATGAGAGGTACAAAGAAAAGAAAAGAGAAGTAAGGCATAAGATATAGGAGGCAAAGAAGAGACCAGATGTGAAATGGGGTAAAAGTATGACGGATTTTTTTTTAAAGTAATGAAAAGGTATTTTGGAAGGAAATTAAGAGAGGAAGGGGAGGCGAATCAAATAGAAAAGAAAAGTTAAAATGTGCAGAGGGAGAGATGATAATGGAGGAGACGGCGATAAGAGGAAGATGGGTAGAGTATCTTAGGAAGTTGCTAAATGTGAAGGAGGATAGGGAGGAAAAGATAGTTGCAGAGGTAAGCTCTTTGAAGATGGCAATGAGGAATGAGGAAAATGGAGGAGAAATAGGGAAAGATGAGGTAAAGGCAGTTGTTAAGATGATGAGAGCAGGTAAGGCAACTGGGTTGGATGGGTGTCATAAAGAATGTCTGAAAAAGGGGGAGGTATAGTGTTGGTGGACTGGCTGGTGAGGTTATCTAATGTTTGTTTGAGAGAGAATAGAATGCCGGAAGACTGAAGAAGTGCCAGTATGGTTTCACTTTACGGGGGAGGGAGGACGAGTGTGAGTGTAGTAGTTTCAGAGGGATCAGTTTGTTAAGTGTGGTTGAGAGGGCTTATGAGAGGGATTTGATTGAGAGGTGTGAATGTGGCGGGAAATGGAGTGGAGGTTGAGGTAGAATGTAGATTGAGAGAAGAAAGTAAATGCTCTGGGAGATTAAAAAGCGTAATGAGAAATAGATATTTGAGAATGGTTGCTAAGAGGAGATTGTATGAAGGAGTGATTGTGCCGACAGCACTGAATGGGGCAGAAACATATGAACATAAGAGAAGAAGAGAGGAAGAGTTTGAATTCGTTTTGAGATGAGGAGCCTGAGAAATATGACAGGGGTTATTAGACTAGACAGAATGAGAAACGAGGAGGTGAGGAGGAGAACAGGGGTGGAAAGGGAGTTGTGAGATAGGGTTGATGAAAGAGTATTGGGATGGTTTGGACACATAGAAAGAATGAATGAAGAAAGACTAGTAAAAGAGGTGTGGAAGGCAGAGTTGGAAGGACTGAACATGAGTAGGCGACCAAGGATGGATAGGGTAAAAAGGGACATTGGGAAATAGGGGAAAGTCTGTTGAGTAAGGACGGGAGAGGACGGAAGATAGCGGTGAATAGAGAATGGTTGTATATGGATGATGCTGTGATCCATAAAAGGGAGTGAGTGGAGGATGGGGGGGGGGGGGGGAAAGGAGTATGTGTGAACAAAAAAATTTACACAGCCCGATGGGATTTCTCCCCGTCTTCTCTTTTTCTTCATGAAGGGATGGAGAGGGAGGATCACCGATTTAATGAAGCAGTCTTGTTATGGATGTGCTGTGTCTTGCGACACTGCTTCTGACCCAGGGCAGTGGGCGAGATGCAGGGATGACATGTCATCCAGGAGCCAAGATAAGAGGGAGGGAGGGGGTGAATCGGAGTAGAATATATGGGTGGGAGTGGATTTTATGTTTTTTTTTTCTTTTTTTCTTTTTTTTTGGGGGGGGCTACTTCCCTTATCAGGAGGAAAAGACTGTGGTATATATATATATATATATATATATATATATATATATATATATATATATACATATATATATATATATGTGTGTGTGTGTGTGTCTGTATTATAATACTAAAAATAGTCTTTAAAGATATGTCAGTCAGTATTTAAGTAACAAATATCTATATTATTATTTTTCATTTTATCTTGTTCATTTATTCGTTTATTCATTTTTTATTTATTCATTTTTTTCGTTTATTTGTTTATTCATTTATTCGTTTATTCATTTATTCACTTATTATTTTATTAGTTTATTAGTTTATTTATTTATTCGTTATTATTTTATTTATTTATTCGTTCATTCATTCATTCATTCATTCATTCATTCATTCATTCATTCATTCACTCATTCATTCATTCATTCATTCATTCACTCATTCATTCATTCATTCATTCATTCACTCATTCATTCATTCATTCATTCATTCATTCATTCATTCATTCATTCATTCATTCATTCATTCATTCATTCATTCATTCATTCATTCATTCGTTCGTTCGTTCGTTCGTTCATTCATCTATTTTATTATTTATCTAATCATTGATTTATCCATTCGCTTGTTCTTCATTCTTTTAAGGCTAAAATATAAACAACTTTATAATGTTCGAAAAGAATAAAATCCCTAAAACATAATACTGTGTACTCAATATATGAACCTCTTTCATTTAACCCTTTAATGCTAATGATCAACTTTTATGCTCACTCTGACTGCCGGTATCGATTCTATTCAGTTGAATAGAGCCCCTCACGGCAAAAGATCAAATGGTCAACCAAATGGCTTCAAAACACAAGACGCTTAAAAGGTTATACACCTTATGTTTCTTGTCAGGAGTTTCACACATTACCCTCCAAACTGTTACGAATGTCGAGACTGAAGATTTTGAGAATGATAATCTGTGAGGGGGAAAAATGTGAACCTTCAACCAAGAGATATTTCGCTGCGGACGAAGCCGTCATCTTTATGTATACCTGTCTTTAAAAAAAAAAATGCCTACGAATTTGCGTGAAAACCTATGAATAAATATAAAAGTAAATTTGTTTTAAAACCGAATCATGTGATTGCAAGACTACGATCAATTCCTTGGAAGGTACGAGAAAACTCATAATTGAATAAGCTTGATTCAAATGAGAAATGTGCTGGCTTAGCGAGGTTGCAAGCTGAATGCCACTTGATTAGATTTAGAAGAATACTTATTTTGTTTAAAAAGGCCCGCGAAATTTAATCAAAGAATGAATTTGTAAATACTTCGAGTAATGAATCTAGAGAGCCACAGCCCGATGCGATTCAATCACCTGATATATTAATATATTGACCCCTTCGCAGTGATAACCCGCTTCTCAGATTTTGCTCTGGCCTATGTCAGTTGATATTATTCTGCTGAAGGGATTACCTGTATATGTAGGAGCTCTCAAAAAATTATTGGAAATTTCCCCCCATTATTTCATCCATCATTCGCCCTGCTCTACGAGGTGGTTGATCATAATAGCCTTAGTTTTATCTCGGAGATTTAAGAAATTGTACTCTTAGGCCCTATTCACATTAGCGGTTTGAACCGTGCGGAAACTGTGGTGGTACCGTATAGTCAAGGAAAAACTGCACGGTTATGTGTGAACGCCTCTAATGACTTACATTGTAATAGTAATACTCCCAAATGGATGACGGTCAGATTGAAACATGAGATCGGAATGAAAAGAGGACTTTACGTAAAGATAAAAAACAGGGAATCACACCTTAGATCAAGATATAACGAAATGGCAAAGCTGGTTAAAAAGAATACACGTACAGCGAAACGTAATTATGAAATTAAGGTTGCCAGTCAAGCAAGATCCAGCCCAAAAGGGTCTCTTTCATCTCTATAGAACAAAAAATAAAGAAAGAATAGGAACAATTAAAAATTATGAAAATGTCATGATAGGATCGGAGGGAAAAATGAGTGAGGAGTTTAACAATTATTTTCTATCGGTGTTTACAAATGAGAGGTTAGATAAAGCACCTGACTGCGATCCTATTTTCAGTGGGGATGAAGAAAGTAGTCTATCTAATATCAGCATTAGTAAAGTAGAAGTAGTTAAGCAGATTGAAAGACTTAAAACACAAAATCCCCGGGTCCAAACAAAATATTTCCGAGAATACTTAAGGAGTGTGAATTTGAAATCTACGACCAGATAACTGAAATATTTAATAAATCAGTAGACACTGGTTTTGTGCCTACAGCTTGGAGGCAGGCAAATGCTGTTCGTCTATATGCAACTACAGGCCAATCAGTTTGACATCGATTATAGGAAAAATGCTTGAATCAGTAATAGTAAAAAGATTCAGAAATTTAGTAGTAGTAAATAGATTCAGAAATACATGATTTAATTCGTGATTCACAGCATGCTTCTCCAAGGGTAAGTCATGTGTGACTAATCTTCCATCGTTTTACACTTAAGTATATAAGGCGTCAGATAACGATGATAATTACGATGTTATTTACCTTGACTTCAGCAAAGCGTTCGACAAGGTGCCTCACCAGAGACTACTAAATAAAATCAAAGCCCATGGCATACGATGAAAAGTGTTAGAATGGATTAGAGCTTGGATTAGTAACAGAAAACAGCGGGTCACCATAAATGGAGTAAAATCTAGGTGGGGCAATGTTACTAGTGGGGTCCTCCAGGGCTCGGTTTTGGGTCTCTTATTGTTCATTATGTACATAAACGACTTAGACGATGGGATAAATAGTGATGTTAGTAAGTTTGCGAACGACACTAAAATAGGATGCCTAATTAGGTCAGGAGACGACGCAGAGATTCTGCAGGATGATCTTAACAAATTGTTCACATGGTCGGTGAAATGGCAAATGAACTTCAATGTCTCTAAGTGTAGCGTGTTAAACGTAGGGTTACAGAACCCCGAAAATAGATACAGCTTAGATAACACGCTTTTAGAGAAAAATGAGTGCGAGAAAGACTTGGGAATTCTAGTGAGTCCGGACCCTAAAACCAGGAAACAGTGCATTAGCGCCAGGAATAAAGCTAGCAGAGCATTAGGTTTCATTGTTAGGACGGTTATGAATAGAACTGCAGAGGTAATTAGTAAACTCTATCTAGCGATAGTTAGACCCATCCTTGACTATACAGTACAATTTTGGTCTCCGTCCTACAGAATGGACATCAATTTACTAGAATCAGTACAGAGAAGAATGACCAAAATGATACATGGTCTCGGAAATTTGCCTTACGAAGAGAGGCTTAGGCACCTTAACTTACACTCTCTGGAAAGATGCAGAGTACGGGATGATCTAATAGAGGTGTTCAAGTGGATCAAAGACTTTAACAAGGGTGATGCAAACAAGGTCATCATATTAAAACAACAGGTTAGGACTCGCAGTAATGGTTATGAACTGGACAAATTTAGATTCAAGAAGGAAATAGGCGAGAATTGGTTTACTAATAGGGTGGTCGACGAATGGAATAAACTTAGTAACCATGTAGTAAGCACTGAAACTCTCAGTTGTTTTAAGAAACTATTAAACAACTTTATGGATGGGGATGACACGTGGTGATGAATACGGAGCTGCCTAGTGTAGGCCGTATGGTCTCTTGCAGTCTCCTTCATTCTTATGTTTTTATGTTCTTATTGTAATTGAAACGCCGCAGTTGAAATCGTTAGTGTGAACAGGACCTTGATAAGCTGCGCAGAATAGCAAATGACCACTCAAATCAACTGGATAATCTAGACTGTGACAAACTAAAGTAATTGTCTGAAAAGTGGTGTACGAAATTTCATCAAGTGTAAAGTTTTGCACAATAGGTAAGAATAGCATTAAGTATGACTATGAGTATTGGAACTGGAAAACCACAGACCGGTCGGAAATATAAATAATCGAAACTGCTGTGGACAGTGTCAAATATCTGTCGAAAGTGACATTGATTCTGTCTAAAGATATAAACCCCAACCCAGGCCCACCTAATTTGCCATGTGTTGTCTGCGAAAAGGGTGTCAGAGCTAACAACCGTGCTATCGAATATGATCTCTGTCTCCAGTGGACACACTTAAGGTGCAGTGATGTAAGCAGGAAGGGGTATGATGCCGGTGATGAGTTATCATTCACGTGTTCTCAGTGCTTGGCAAGCCAGGTACCACATTTGGAACCTGAGGAGAACAACGAAGATGTCCCATCGCTCGGAGACGGAGCACACGACGAGTCACACGGTAGCAAAGACACCATCCGCGATGAGTCACTTGGTAGCAATAATGCCATCCATGATAAATGTGAGTGCTTCAGAAAACGTGGTCTTCATTTCATGCATATCAACGCGATAAATGTTCTTCCAACGTATTAACAAGGACACGGAATCAGTGCAGGTTGATCTTCTGAAAAAATAAAATAGACTTATAATAGTCTGGAGAGTGTCTATGGCAATGGACTTAATACGGTAGAGTGTAAAACCATAACATTATGTGTTTTCAATACCAATACTCTAAAGTAAGAAAAACTTCATGAATGCAAATAGGCTAGTTTAACTGATTAATGTACATACCAGGTTATCTAAAATTAGCCGTTCCATCTTTGATTATGGTATCCAATTCTAGCCAAATTTGTCAATATGGTGTGATAAATGAAGAGATCATTGATCATTTACTTGTTTACTGCTCGAGAAAAATGAAAAGATGTGTTGTTAATCATCACAATACTGTGGAAGTTCGCTCACTGAAGAATTGTTCAAAAGAAGATTTTGTTTGCAAACTTGAAAATGTTGATAGGCCACATGTTACAAAATGTAAATAAGTGGGTGAAGCGTGGAAAAAAATAAGGAAATATTTATGGATATCACTGATTCAATGGCTCTTCTCAGAGACTTTAGGATCAGACAAAGGACGGAGCCGCGGATGTCAACTGAGATTTTGGATTTGATGAAAAACCAGGACGGTTTCATAAATAAATTCAAGAGGTCTAAAAACCAATCTGATAATGTGAAGTTACTCTATTGTAGGAATATGTCAGTCCCTAAAAGAGTTAGGTATGTCATCAAAGGGGAAACACAAGTCCTGTGATATAGGTTTAAAGACTGAAGGTGATCTGATACTTAACAAATATACTGTGGCAAATGATTTCAATGAATTCTTCAACAATATATATTTAATGCTGGTTGATGCACTTCCGATTAGTTCAGGTAGATATAGTTTTGACTTTGTAAAGGTTTTGATAGAAAACTCAACACCAACGAAAGGATTTTCAATTTTAGTCATGTATCCTTTGAGGAGGTTGTATGGACAACATCCCGGCTCGTTTTGGGAATGAGGGTGCTTGTATAATTGCTCATCCTGTAAAATATATATCAAATCATTCAATCAGTTCAAATATAGGGACAGATGACCTAAAATTAGCTAGAGTGGTACCACTACCAAAACAAAAATAATGTAGCAAAATTTATGCGGGTAGCTATAGGCGGGAGTCTGTCTTAAGCGTTATATCAGAGATTTTTGAACGCATTGTAGAGAAATAGCTAAGTAGTCTACTCCTGGAAAATTATTTTCTGTATAAACTTCAATCAGGTTTCTATACAGGATACTCAACTGATACGTATTTGATTCACTTACATGATTACATTAGGCAGGAATGTTATAAAGGTAGATATACTGGAAGGTACTTTTAGACCTTCAAAAAGCATTTGATTCCGTGAATCATGAAATCCATCTCCAGAAAATAACTGTACTTGGCATGAATGAGCCAAGTGTTACAATCAACTGGTTCAGATCTTATTTAGCTGACAGAAAACTAGTCGTTAATGTAAACATTTCCAATTCCAGTGAATGCAATGTTACCTGTGACCGCTTCTATTTCTGATATATATGAACGATATATTAGCTGTTGTAGACTGTAAAATTCTACTTTATGCAATTGATTCAACTTTGATTATTTCAGACAGGAATACATCAGAGATAGAAAAGGTCTAAGGCACTGAGCCTGCTTCTGTACAAAAAAAGGCTAATTGATAATAAAATGTTACATTTTGGTAAAACAGAATCTATATTGTTTGGATTGAGCAATAAAATGAAACAATGTGGTTTAAAGTAATATGCGGTGTCAATGAAACAGACTAAACAACAGGATACCTACTTAGGAGTGACCTTAGACTTAACTTTGTCTAGAGAGGCCATCGATGATATATATATATATATATAGATATATATATATATATATATATATATATATATATATACATATATATATATATATATATATGTATATATATATACATATATATATATATATATATATATATATATATGTATATATTATACAGAAATGCTAAAAAAAAAATTCAAACCTTGTAGCTCATGGTACAGTGGACTATCCACAAGATATCAGTCTAGACTGCAGGTTGCTCAAAATAAAATAATTTTTATATTAGACTTGTGTTGCAGAAGCCATATAGGAGATGATGAATTTGTAAAAGTGGGAATGTTGCCTTTTGATTACCATGTTAAACAACTGCAACTAAATTATGTATACAACATCTACAACAATAATGCTCCAAAGTACCTAAGATCCAATTTCCAACCAGTAGTACATAACCGCATTAGAAACGGCTTAGGCAGCTACCAAAGCAGAACTCTGGTTCCTTCTGTAAAAACCGTTTTTATCACACTAGTAATGTACTATGGAATGACCTACCTATTATGATTCTAGTCAATATTTGTTTATACTAGATTAGATCAGTATTACTCATGTATCAGTATTAACATGTTTCTGATCTTTGCTATATGCACTATCAGTTTTTTTTCTTTCTCCGCATAATGATTCATATAAAAAATTATTGTCTTAAGTACTTGCTATGATTTAACATGTTCTGTTCTTAATCTTGTTTGAATGTATTTGGATTTTTTTAAGAGGATCACAATGGAAATAAGTTTAAAATGCTTTTTGTGTCACCATCGTAATTTTATGCAGTGGAAAAGGAAAAGGATTTTGGTGTGATTATTAGTAACGACTTTATATCATCGAAGAATTGTATTTCCACCTCAGAAAAACAGATAACATTCTGATACCACTAGGATGATCTTTTGACTTAAGAAATTCAGTTATCATCAGCTAATTATGTAAATCATTATTCTACTCATATTTAGAATATGCTGCTTCTATATGGTCCCCAAAGTCTCAATGAATAAATTGGAAGTCTAGAATGGCGAGAACGGCGAGTCAAAAAATTGATACAAAGTATTGGAAATTCATGCGAAAACAGTTCAAAACAATTAAACCAATTTTCCTTGAAATGACGGAGACTCAAATGGAATTTGATACAGATCCTCACAATTTCAAAGGGACCCGTTAAGGATAGTAGTGAAAATATTTTCATACTAGATACTAACCAAACGAAAACAATGTGCACCAACTGTCAAGACGCATGTTTAATTTAGAAGTATGGCTTGAAATGTATGTATCCTATTTGAGATGTAATCATCTATTATATACATTGGCTTTGGTTTTGCAGTTAAGATTTAATATGGGAAAATTTTGTCTTTCCCTTAGATAATATAGTGGGCAGTTTCCCTTGCAGTTGTATTGATTTGGTTATTGAGTGCACATTTAACATAAGGAATCCAATTACCCTAAGTTATACTATGTGGGCTTATCAAATTTCTAAGACAAGTGATAATTTTCCCATTCAACCTCGCCATTCCATTGCTCTGAGGATGATTGACTTGAATATTAATTTTCTTTATCTTAGATAACCTACATAATTCTTTTAATATTTTGTTGTTAAATTCAGTACCATTGTCTGAAACTAAGGTCTTGGGAGTAGTGAAATTACAGATGATTTGTTCAAATATCCTTTCCACTTACGACTGTTTTTCTATACAAAATTCCATTGCTTAAATTAAATTCTTCTATCTTATATCCCTTTGGTAGTTCATCAAGTACTGTGCCACTTTTTCCCAAGTCTGATCTCTTTTTTGTTCCCTTATTATAAAATCCTCATCTAATGTTACTTGTTCATTAATGCTGCAGATAAAAATCATCAACCCTGTCGTTAGTTGGCTAATATTCCTAGATATACCTGGAATGTATTCAGACTTAACCTCGTAATCTGCCTCGAAGATTCTTATGCTTGAATAAGTTTTGGACAGCTGTATCATCAAGCCATACTCTGGATATCCCAGTATCATATCTAATGGAATAGTTTCTCTCAGCACTATTAAAAAGTCTCGATGTAAAAACTATCGGTTACATTTTTCCACCTCTTTTTTGCATCATTATGCCTCCTAACCCTATGTCTGACGCATCAGTACAAAGAATGAACTCTACTATAATTAGGAAAAATAAGAACTGGAGAACTACTAAGTTTATCTTTCAATTTGTCAAAAGCTTGTTGTTGTTCAGGTCTTCAAATTAACTTTGAATTTTTTACTTAACAAAGAACTTAATGGATTACCCATATCCTTTAATAAAATTCTTATAATATCCTGTCAATCCCAAGAAACTTCTAATTTTCTGTACATTGTTCGGTAATGGATAGCTCTTTACTGGTTCTACCTTTGAGTTTACTGTACTAAGTCTATGTCTATCTTATGTCTCAAAAAAAGGACACTGCCTTGCAAAAAATTACATTTTTCAATTTTCATTTTTAACATTACTTCAATTAGTCTTGAGAATACCAAATATTATTTCTTAAAGTGCTCAGTTGCTGTTTGGGAAACTGTTAAAATGTCATCTAGAAATATACTGACAGTATTTCCTAACAACCCATGTAGTACTGTATTCATAAATCTTATAGAAGTTAATGGGTTGTTACATAACCAAATGGCATTCGCTTGAGCGCGTATTGCCCCGTTGTTGTAGAAAATTTTGTATATTCTCGAGAATCTTTATGTAACTCGATCTACCAAAAGGCCGATTTGATATCTATAGTGCTAAAACACTGATTCTCGGTTCCCAAACTACAAACTATATCCACTATTACCGGTAACGGTAGTCGATCAGAATCAGTGGGAAGTTCCGTTTATTTTGACTGGGTTCTATGACATCCTGCGATAACATTTCAGTGATCAATTTACCTTTAATGGCAATCTTGGAATGTGGTAGTCTGTAAGCAGGTATATAGATAGGTTGAGTCCCTGGTTTTAATTTAATATGATGTTTTAAAACAATTGTTTTGTCCAAGGCGTCCCCCCGGCAAAGCAATTGCTTCATTGTGCTTCACTACCAATGCAATAAAACTTTATTCTAACTCAGGACAACAAGTAGACCTTAGTTGACTTTCATATTTCTCCCCCAAATGTGCTTCTTCCTGGATTGAACAGATTGATCAAATTGGTAATTCCACATTTTCGGGACTCACGTTTAAAATATTAATGGATCTTTGACAGACTTAAGAATATCCTATTTGTGTACCCTTTCTTAAGACTGTCTTTATTGAAGGTACTAATCACTTATATTTCTACCTGTTTCTTATGTGTTTGATAAATCCCAGAGTCCATTTTCAAACCTTTCATCCTATTTGATTCTGGTTAATTTCGAAGTCTACAGTTACTCCTTTCAACTCCACTTCTACTCTGTTAATTTCTCTGGAGTGCAGTAATATCTACTTTATTACGCCACCTTCCACAATTAGCAAAGTGCAAGTGCTCATTTTTTTTATAAAAAAAAAAAAAATCTAATTCAGTCTTACCTAATATTTCTAACTTGCTTCCTTTTATTCTTTGCAATAAGTAATGGATTGGTTCCAAGATTTTCACTCCCGGTTTTAGCTTATAGTCAATTCAAATTTTCCTCTTGTGTTGTTGTTCTCCTTTTCATTACTGTCCAGTACACTATAATGTCTATTTGTCGCTCTAAGGTTAGCTCTGTAGTGATGTTTTATTTTGTGTCTAGGGTTTTCCTCTTCTTTCTGGCTGAATACGAAAAATTGTCATTCCTTAACAATCCTGTGTTATATGTCCTATTCTATTGTGATACAAACAGAAAGGTGGGCTTTTACAATGATACTCATCATAAGCTTCATATTTGTAGTTCCTACAAATAATCTCATAACAGTCTTGTGCTGTATATCCCAATTTCCTACAATTATGCACTCAAGTCGAACATTTCTTGAAGTGCTTCTAACTCTATGTTCGGATCCTCTGTTTCTGTAATCACTCCTAGAGTTCCTGTTCTTTTTTCTGTGGTTGCATTCTTAATGTCATGACATATGAACTAATTGCTTTACTTTCTTGATATTCACATTCTCTGGTGACTTAGATTTATCTGCAAACTTTAAGTCTTTTTCATGCTGATTTAAAATATTTGGTTTATTTTTACCTACATGATATAGTTATTCTGTATTTTCTATTTTCTCGTTCCCCTAAACCTGCCCTCCGGACGGACAGAGAGGGTGCTTGTAGAAAACAATTACTCAGCAATAAATAGTGGTAAGATAGTAATAAGTGTTATTGTACAAAATGTTGACATTATTGTTTCTTTTTTCAGATCTCATATTAGAGTGTTGGCTTCGTCAAGAGGAAATTCCATTAATGATCCAGACACCTTCTGCTACATATGTGGCTGACACATGCTAGTTCGTCAAAGACGTGATATATCAAATTTTGTGATCCGCATTTATAAGGCATATTCTAATGTTCCTCTTGGCGATCAAGGTAAGAAGTGGGTCCCACATGCTGTTTGCCATAGTTGTGTGGAACATCTTCCTGAGTGGACGAAAGGAAAGAGAAACGGTCTTCCTTTTGGAGTCCCCATGGTGTGGAGAGAGCCAAAGGATCATGTATCGAACTGTTATTTCTGTCTAATAAATACTAAAGAAATTGGCAAGAAAAATCGGCACAAAATCAACTATCCCAACATCCCCTCGGCAATCCAGCCAGTACTGCATTCTGAGTCTCTACCAGTTCCGATTTTCAGTGAATATGCTTCCTCCGAGAATGAAAATGATGTACCTGATATGGACGTCCACTGAATGGATTCAGAGTCCGCAGATTCATCACCAGATGCTGAACAGTCATTAGCTCCTCATTGTTTCAATCAAGAGTATTTGAATGGCTTGATACGTGAGTTGGCGCTCTCCAAGAAACCTGCAGAATTTTTAGCCTCCAGGTTGAGTGAAATAAATATGCTTGACAGGTTGGTACTGGTATCATATTACCGAACAAGGGTGAGTACATTTGTTAAGTATTTCTCTGAGGACAAACAATTTGTACACTGCCATAATAATCCTGGTCTGTTTATCGAGTTGGGACTTGGCACCTATAGCCCTGCTGAGTGGAGACTGTTTTGAATAGCTCCAATCGTAGCCTCAAATGTGTTCTTTTGCATAATGGCAATGGCTTTGGTGCAGTTCCTCTCGGTCACTCTGCCCATCTGCGAGAAACTCACGATGACATAATAATGGTCATGGATTTACTTAAGTACCATGAACACAATTGAATCATATGTGTAGACCTTAAAATGATTCATTTCTTCCATGGCCAGCAGAAGGAATATACAAAGTTTCCATACTATAACTGTATGTGGGACAATCAAGCCCGTGATAAACACTGGACCCAAAGAGATTGGCCAGTTCGGGAAACTTTGGAAGCAGGAATGCCAAACGTTGTTAATGAACCAATCGTAAGTCGAGAGAAGATCGTTTTCCCTCCACTTTATCTCAAATTGGGGTTGATGGAGCAGTGTGTCAAGGCGTTGAGCACTGATAATGATTGTTTTCAGTACATAGTATCGGCGTTTACTGCTTTGTCATGCAAAAAAATAAAAACAGGAGTATTTGATGGTTTCCAAATCCGAAGACTTCTGAGGGATTCTAGATTCGTGAACACCTTGAATGGAAAAGAGAAAGCAGTTTGTCTCTCATTTTCTGCCGTTGTTCGTAACTTCTTGGGAAACAAAAAAGTGCATAAATAAAAGCATATCGTGATCTGGGATACAACATGAGTGCGAAACTGCATTTCATAATCTCGAGTCACTGCATAATTCTCACTTAGGTTGCAAAGGAATGTCATCTCAGCAACATGCAAATATACACTCGAACTCCCCGGGCTGTTATTTACAAACAATATTACATTACATAAACAAAGCGGAAGAGTGGACTCAGGCAGCTCGCTCGGGCTGTTATTTACAAACAACTACCTATAAAATGCAACAACCTGTCTTCTACCCCTCTTTCTACACTCTTTTGTACAAGCCTTTTACAGAGAGAGACAGACAGGCAGGCAGACAGACAGACAGACACAGAAAGGAAGATAGGGGAGAGAGAGAGAGTGAGAGAAGGAGAGAGAGAGAGAGGGAGAGAGAGAGGGGGGAGAGAGAGAGAGAGAGAAAGAGAAAGAGAGAGAGAGAGAGAGAGAGAGAGAGAGAGAGAGAGAGAGAGAGAGAGAGAGAGAGAGAGAGAGAGAGAGAGAGAGAGAGAGAGAGAGAAGGGGGAGAGACAGAATTAGAGAGAGAGAAAGAGAGAGAGAGAAAGGGAGAGAGAGAAAGAGAGAGACTGAGAGAGAGAGAGAGAGAGAGAGAGAGAGAGAGAGAGAGAGAGAGAGAGAGAGAGAGAGAGAGAGAGAGAGAGAGAGAGAGAGAGAGAGAGAGAGAGAGAGAGAGAGAGAGAGAGAGAGAGAGAGAGAGAGAGAGAGAGAGTGGGAGAGAGGGAGGGAGGGAGAGAGAGAAAGAGAGAGTGAGTGAGTGAGGGAGGGAGATAAAGAGAGAGAGAGAGGCAGAGACACGAGAGAGGGGGGAGGGAGGGTGGGAGATAGAGAGAGAGGGAGAGAGACGCAAGTCAAATTAGATTCGCGACTCCTTTCATTAAACAGCATTTGATTCGCTGATTTTTCCGGGTACATATCAACAAGTTTTAGCCGGTAAGACTCTATTCTTTACAAGGCGTAACTACCAAAGATTTTTATCAACCCTTCGAGAAACTCGCTTCTCTTTTTATGGCTTCGACCTTCTTAACTCTCTCCGCTCCTTCAACCCTAACCCACCCCACCCCACCGTCTCTCTTTCCTATCGACATTTGCTCTTACCTCTCTTACTTATTTTGCTTTCCTCTCCCGTTTCCCCATTTCTTACTGCCTCCTATCTCTCTCCCTTCTTTCGTTACCCATATCCTTCCTTTTCCTTTCTCTCTCTCTCTCTCTCTCTCTCTCTCTCTCTCTCTCTCTCTCTCTCTCTCTCTCTCTCTCTCTCTCTCTCTCTCTCTCTCTCTCTCTCTCTCTCTCTCTCTCTCTCTCTCTCTCTCTCTCTCTCTCTCTCTCTCTCTCTCTCTCTCTCTCTCTCTCTCTCTCTCTCTCTCTCTCTCTCTCTCTCTCTCTCTCTCTCTCTCTCTCTCGCTCTTCCTTTGCTTTCCCGTCTTCCTTCCCTATCTTTACTACCTCCTACCTCTCTTCCTTGCTTTACCACCGTCTTGCTTCCTTTCCCTACCTTCATTGATCCTGTCATGCTTTTCATTCTCTCTTTCCCGTATTTACAACTATTTACCTATTTCCGTTCCTCCGTGTCTCTTTTTCAGCTTTATTCGCTCTTACATTTTTTTCCTCATCTTCCCCCCTTTTTTCACTGCCTCCTACCTTTCTCATCAAATTTGCCTCCCAACCATCCCTTTTTCTCATATCCATTTCCTCCTGAATTTGTCTTTTTTTACCTTTGTGCCTCCCTCTTATGCTTACACTACCCCTTACTCTTCCCTTGCATTTGCCTTTCCTCTACTCTTTCCCATGTTCTCTCCTTCCTACCTCTCTCGTTTCCTACCTCTCTGTCTACTTTGTTCATCCTCACGGTCTCCTACTTCTCTTCTGTCTTTACTGCCTTCTACCTCTCTACCTTCCCGTCTCATCCCGCATTCATTGCTTCCTCTTCGTTCCATACTACGATATCAGTGAAGGGTTTATCACAGTGGGCTGTTTTTCCTCCCATAGCCTACCTCCAACCACGATTTGAATAACTAGATTATGACTTCGCTTACAGAAATCTGGACTTCCCTAAGAACATTCGTATAGTTTTGCAATCTCTTAGTTCATCATTCAGATTTGCTATATATGACGGAAAGATTATTTGATATTTGAAGCTTTGAAAAATTAAATATCGTAACCGAAGTCGTTCTTACTCAAACGAACTCTCAACGGTCGGCACTGGAAGTCGTGGAAGCCCAGCGTGATAACCCCTTGACTGCCGCCATTCCCCCTGGTTGCCCAAGCACATAGGACACATGTGACATTCTAAAGGTACCGTAAGTTTAAACTGATTTGGCCGTCATTCCTTGAGTTCCCTTCAGCTGAATGAAATCATCCGAAGCCAGCCCCTAAATTGCATGTAAACCAATGTCTCGAAACTAAATCAAGGCGACGATATCACCACTTAAGACGACGACATTGCCGTCGCTATTCAAACAAGCTGCTGCTTTCGATCAGTATTGCCGGAGGTAAGGTTGAATTATATAATTCCCAGCAAATATCTAGCATTACCCATCTTATTCTAACCTAAGTAAATCAAATTAAACCTAATTTAACCTATACCTTACCTAACCCAAAAGCCTCAGAATACTCTGGAAATGACGATGACGTCGACATGGTCGTCTTGATGTGCCAAATGGAGCACCTCACCTTCAGTTTAAGAAACTTCCCCCGGGGGAGTAAAGTCGCCTAACATTCGCCAAAACAAAAATTTCAATATACCCCATTGAATGAAACTGAGGGATTAATCCCATTAACTATCTTATTAGGGTTGACGCTACGCAGTTTGATATGTGGGTGTGGGGAGGACCCTAGTTTTGAGATACTCAGGCCTCTATAGGTGCCTACACCTGTAGTCTGTTACTTCCACCCCACTGCTAGAATACATATGCCCTAATATAATAAGCAACAGATAAACAGAAATACACCAGATATACATGATTAAGTAAAATACACAAAATTGAATCATAAAATGAAACAGATATAAACAAAACGCAGAAATAAAAGCAGACTTACACACTAGGGTAAACACTGAAATAAACGCGTAGGGCAAAAGTTAAGGTTTCGACTGCAGCCAGAGCCGTTACCTTTGCCCTATTTGTAAGGACAGTATGGGGAATTACCACTCCCTG
>NC_134816.1:15835459-15837959 GCF_046742065.1 Oratosquilla oratoria
GGAATTTTGGACTATCCATGTTGACGTTGATGGATGTGATGAAAAGTTCAACTTCTTGATGGAATCAGTTGGATTTCTTGTTATTTTTGTGAACTTTGTGGTGTCGCTGAGTATAGACTCTATTTTGTGGGTGTATACATCTCTATTAATGATGACAAAGGCGGCTGTTTTGTCAGCACGTCTGATGGTGATGTCAGGGTTATTTCTGAGTTATTTTGCGCCGAGAAGGTGGTTTCTGTTAATAAATTTACTATGATATGATCCTCTTGTCTTGTTGGCTTCTACAAGAAGGGTTGATTGAAGATCTGGTGTGGTTTTGATTTGTCCTGCTTTTTCCAAATGCTGAATCCTGGAAGCCATATGCATACAAAATAACCATCCTAACATCAACATCCAGATCGAAGACCTGCGCGTCTTACCATCTATGAAGAGACTGAACACAGACAGAACCACTACATGCACTGGGAAAGTTCTTCCAGACCTCCAGTAACACAAATCCCCAATTGGCCCAAAGCAACCAATCAGAGGAGACCTCTTCCTGCAGAAAACCCTATGATCCTAACTCTAAGTATAAATAAGACATCCATAGGGTAATCCTGACCTGGTGTTCACCAACAGCCGAGCTTTCTTCCTCAACTCTACTATCTCACCCGGTGCCCCCCACCCTCTCAGACCACATACCCTTAATCCTTCGCATCTCCACCTCACCCATCCTTATCCCCAGTGAGCCTCGGTTACGTTACAGTCAGGCCGACTGGGAAGGTTTCAAAAACACACTCACGACATACACCAACACAAACATGAACAACGCTCCACATGCGGCGATAGAGCGGGAATGGCGCTCACTTACAAAGTTTGTCAAAAACGCTGTAAAAAAGCACATTCCTAGTACAAAGCACCGAAAGGTTGCCACGTTCACCTCTTCTATGCGCACTAACAGACTACGCATTGCATTACAGAACAGATTTACAGACCTATTACAAGCACCCCTGGAGGCCCGTGCCGCCATCCTACGAGGCATGCACTGGCTACAGAGAAGCCTAAAGAAGTCCCTCTACATCGATTCACATCGTGAGGAGGAGCAACTGATGGCCTCGCTCTCCGGCGCATGTGAGACGGACCCTTCCAAGTTCTGGAGTACCTTCAAACGTCAGCTGGAGGAGTGCTCTGTGCCTCCACCCAAGGTCATCAACCATTTTAACCACTCTGCACACTCCCCCCAACACCAGGCTGACCTTCTAGCGTCAGTATGGAGTGAGGTCTTTAAACCCCATCCTGTGCAAGGACCACATTGCTTTAGCACCTTGCACAGTGTTAACTCTTTCATGAACAGATGTAGTGACCTCATTCCCGACGAGACTGTTGATCTTTCTCAGTTAGATGAAGGTGATCCCCTTATCTGCCCCCATTGTTTTGGAGGAGGTAAAGGGGGTTATCTCGGCTTTAAAACTAAAATCCCCTGGCCCTTCAGGCATCGATGCATACATACTCAAACGTATGCCAGACAACATAATCTTACACATGACGACACTATACAATAGCTCACTAGCCTCTGGGTACTTCCCGCAACTATTCAAGGCCTCCCACACCATCCTCATTCCTAAACCCCAGAAACCCGCCTCCGCCCCCCTTTCACACCGGCCCATCTCCCTTCTGGAGTACTTTGGCAAGGTGTTTGAGCACGTCCCCCTGCCGCCGCCTGACCGTGTACCTAGAGAAGGAGAATGTGCTGAGGGATTGCCAATTTGGTTTTCGGCAGGGCCCGGTGCAGAAGACGTCATCTCCATGATCACTCAATGGGTTCAAAGACCGCCAGACGGTCGCCCTGGTAAGGCCATTTTGGTTTGTAAGGATGAGGAGAAGGCATTCGATACTGTCTGGCATGAAGGCCTTAAGTACATTGCACCAAAATTTCGACTTTCCCCTGCCGTTCACAAGGTTGCTCTGCAACTACCTGGACTACAGGACAATAAGAATAAAGTGGCAGGATTGTCTGTCCCAACCTTTTGTGCCGAAGGCCTGCCAAAGCCAGCTTATCCTATCAACCGAGCTCTAACTCTTTCGTATGCGGACGACACTAACCACATTAGCAGGGAGCGTTACACGTAATGCAAAACATCTTAGACGGGGCACACGCGTGGGAGCAACAGTGGCGCATTAAGGCCAATGCGTCGAAATGCAAAGCTGTATACTTCTGTTGCAAGCGAACCAACAGTACAATCACAAACACTCCTCTTAAAATAAACAACACAAACGTCCCAGTGAAAGACCATACCTGTGTGCTGGGTAGCACACTTCCGCAAACAGGGAGCGAAGGCTAGGGCTGTGCTGGGAAAGCTAAGCTGCTTCAAAACTGCAACACTGACCACCAAACGTCGATTGTACCTAGCCCTCGTCAGACCGATTCTGTGCCAGTCCCCGGGACTAAGCCAGCTGACATGTCCCACTAATAACTACGACCATCAGAAAGTTCAGAATGCCGCTGTCAAGTTTATCATGG
>NC_134816.1:15842959-15850459 GCF_046742065.1 Oratosquilla oratoria
TCCCTTCTTTGTTCCAGAGTTGGTCATTCTAATTTGGACAGTCTTTGTTCATATGTCATTTTGGAAAGAGTTGGTACCAGTTTTATTGTTGCTCTTTGTATTCTTTCTAATTTTTTATATTCTTTTTGTACTGGGTGTCCATGGAGTTGCTGTATACTCGAGTTTTGGTCTTATTAGTGTAGTTATTTTTTCATCATTTCCTCGTTCAAATAGGCAAATGCCACTTTTATTGGCCTTAATAAATTAAGGTTTCTCCAACTATTTTAACAATCTGCTTATCCGGTGTCAAGTCTTTGCTGATCATCACTCCAAGGTCTTTTTCAGAGTTTACTTTGTTTACCTCTTCATCACCAATTTTATAATCTCTCGATATTCTGTTTTTACTTTTCCAAATTTCATTATACTATATTTCTTTATATTGAATTTCACTTCCCACTTTTTAGTCCATTTCCAGATCTTGTCTTATTCTTATTGTAATGAGTTGCAATTCTTCTTAGTCTTTACTTTCTTTAGTATTTTTGCGTCGTCTGCAAAGAAATTTATATAACACTACTCCTTCATCCATGTCATTTATGTTTATGGCAAACATGATCGGGGCCTGTACTGATCCCTGCGGGACACCACTTATCATTTCTTTCCAATTTGAGAATTTATCTCTAATTACTACTCTCATTTTCCTCCCAGTCAGGAAGTCTTTCATCCATTCCAATATTTTTCCTCTGATGTCACCTATTGATTCTATCTTCCTTACTAGCTTATTGTGTGGTACCTTATCAAATGCCTTTTGTAGGTCCAGAAAGGTACAGTCTGCCCAACCATCTCTCTCTTGTATTATGTCTATTAATCTTGACTAGAAGCAGATCAAGTTTGTTGTACGTGATCTTCCTTGTCTGAATCCAAATTGATTTGGATTCAGTATATATTTTTTTTTCTTCCGAATATTTAACCCATCTATTTTTGACGACCTTTTCGCACATTATTGCTACTGTGCTTGTCAGGGAGACAAGGATAGTATATGTATATATATATATATATATATATATATATATATATATATATATATATATATATATATATATATATATGTACATACATATATGTATTCATATATATACATATATATATATATATGTATATATATACATATATATATATATATATAATGTATGTATATGTTTATGTATATATGCGTACAACACTGAATGGGTCTCAGTGATTAGAGATACATTTTTATCAACCACAATGCACAATATGTATATGTATATGTATATGTATATGTATATGTATATGTATATATATATATATGTGTATGTATATGTATATGTATATATATATATATACATATATATATATATATACATATATGTATATGTATATGTATATGTATATGTATATGTATATGTATATGTATATGTATATGTATATGTACATCTATATGTATATGTATATGTATATGTATGTATGCGCATAATTTAAAATTAATACATACATGCATACATATATACATACATACATACATACATACATACATACATACATACACACATGCATACATACATGCATGCATATATACACACATGCATGCGTACATACATGCATATATACACACATACACACATGCCTGCATATATACATGCATAAATACACACATACATACACATAAATGCACACGGCTTGATGATTTAGTGATACCACTCTCGACCGTTAAATAATCGATCCGAGTTCGAGTCCCGCCCAGTACAGCATCTCTACACTACGAGCCAGCACTCCATCGACCTGCTTCTAGGTTGAACTGAACTGTCAAAAATGAAGAAAATAAAATTAATTCGATTGTAAGGTCTTTCATGGCCCTATGTTATGATAAACAAATCAACGACATCCGTAAGAGTCCATTTCAGTTGGCGACCACTCTACCTCTCCCATGGAAGGTGCTGTCTCCCCTCCAGGAAGGAAACACAAGATATTTTCACCCACTCACCCTTTTACCTTTTAAAAGGACAAACTCGCCATCTTCAAGGTCTTATCACAACTGACACCAGGTGATTTCATCGAGCCCAGAGGAACTTATACTATGTAGATTTTTTCCCTAAAACCACTCAACTCTGTTCAGCTCTGGAAACCCCGTTCTTTTCCGAGTCTACCCTTCAGCTGAATAGAAGCGTCAGGTTTACCAAACACAAATGAATCTATAAAGAATATGATCATTGTGTTGAATACATTATGATGCTTAGAGCCATGCTCCAGGTGATCCACCCACATTACCCAAAATCCCTCCGTAATCCCTCCAGTGGACATACACACGCGCACGCTCGAGCGAGAGCCCGTATAAGAAACTTACGAATCTATCCACCATAAGCCTCGGGCACCACCTAAAGTCCCACTGATGCCTAGTGTCACTTTTCACTACATTCTGTCTGCCGCCAGGCTGTTTTATTCATCTCCATGGTACCTCCATGGTAGCCAAGAGGTTGATGCAACCAATTTCAATAAATTTGTAACTTTTTTCAAACTATTTCACTCATTACTGTGATAACACCCTCCCCTTGGCAGCTAGAAAGTTACATACTGATGCCAGAATTTCTCGTATACATATAACAGGTTAATTAAGCAATCTTCTCTTCCGCTGTTCAATATCTAACAGGTAATTAAACAAAATTATCCTTTTTTGTTCAACATTGTCTTATTTTGTTCAACATATGAGTTGTCTTACCATACAAGAATATTTTAATTAAATGGCTATACGCAAATAAGAAGTTCACTCGGTTGTAAAAAAAATATTACTCTGGTTAATGCCAGACGATTTTATTCAGCGGAAAAAATCTCCACCTCTAAGAGAAGGGAAAATTAGAGATGGAGTCCAAACATAAACCAAGCTCAAACTGAGACGCAGGCGACACAGGCGACGCAGCACAGAGTAAAGGCAGACCTCCTTTTACTGAATTGAAATACAGTTTGAACTTCTCTCTCACTTGAAATTCTGAAGTAGCATATCTATAAGTATTTCAAGTGAGAGAGAAGTTCAAACTGTACTTCACTTCAGTAACAGGGGTCTTAGCTTGCGTTTAGGCTAACAGTAGATCTCCGTCTCCTTCCTCTTCACCACACTCCAACTAATCATGTGAGACGGGGAAGAGCTTCCACTCAGTCTAAACATTTTTCTTTCTATTGGGGATCTCGAAAATTCAAGAATCTCCAATATTTGAAACAAAAAATTCGGAAATATGTAAAATCCCGGACGTCAGAGGCACTTTGCCAAGTTTGGCGTTTTTTTTTTTTTTTCGAATGTTTTTAAGAGATCTTCAATTTTCAGTGACTCCCAACACAAAGCCATCCGTAATTAGATTAATTCAATAAAACTTCCTTGTATTAGCTAAGCATAAAACAAGTGTTATTTGATACGGAAAGGCATTATACAGCTAAACAAAATTGCTTGGCGTGAGCCATAGTATACCACGTAACATTTATTATGGATGGAATTAAACTTGATTTAGTTTTTTGGGTCCCGAGGTAAAATGTCATAATAAATCTGAGCTGCATTTCCTCTTGGCATACGATTGTTTATTGCATACCCATATATCCCTGACAAACATATTAGCACGACCTACAACATGTTTCGATGCATGTCTGCAGCACTATATGAACAGGTAGAGACATGCATGTATCGGACATGAGGTGAATATGTTAGCAACAGAGATGAATCAGAAAATAGATCTCTGCAGCCAATATGTCTATGGAGCAAGGGTGACCAACTAGATGTGGACACTAGTGTTCCAAACATGTTAATAACATACTCGTTTTTAGGGTGGCTGACGCTGTCGGACACTAATGTGCCTGATTTTATGACAATTTGCTCACCGTCAAGTTATAAACATGCTGCCAACACATGAAAGTAAGTGTAACTGACTCCTTACCCTCAAAATGTGTTTTTTCAGGTTATACGCATTGTTAAGAATACAGAAACCTAACCAAAGTGAGACTGGTGACAAAGCAAGTGACGTGACAGCAAGGAGACGTGAAATGTGTCTCCCCTTGCAACGTATCACATTGTGACCCAATCGTGCTTCTGTGACGTCACTACCTATGTAGTGTCACAGTTTTGTGCTCCCGTCAAACAAGAGGGAGAGACGGGAAATTGAACATTAAAGGATAGAGAGAAAAAAATGAGGTAAAAAAAATAGAAAGAAGGAGAGAGAGAGAGAGAGAGAAAGGAAGAGAGAGGAAGAGAGAAAAGGAGAGAGGGGAAGAGAAAAACAGACAGACAGAGAGAGAGAGAGAGAGAGATGGATTGTTACAAGTTTACCGACGATTCTATATTTGTGGGCAGTTTCGTGCAAAAGAAAAGGGGAGAGAGAAAAAGAGAGAGGAATGAAAGTAGAGGGGGATTGGAGAGAGAAGGGTGGAGGAGAGAGAACGAGGGAGAGGGAACGGGGCGAGGGACAGGGAGAAAGAGGCAGAGGAAAAGAAAGAGCTAAGAGAAAAAGAGGCAGAAGGAAAAAGAGAAAGGGAAAAAATAGAGGAGAGACAGAAGGAAAGAGAGAGAAAGACTTGGAGAAAGAGAGATAAAGGGAAAGAGAGAAAGAAAGAAAGAGAGCGAGCGAGAGAAAGAGAGGAAGAGAGAGAGAGGAGGGCCATAGAGAAAAAAACGGAAGAGAGAGAGAAACAGAAAGACAGAAGGAACAAAAGCGTAGGAAGAGAGACATATAGGCGCGACAGACAAATTCATTTGGCAGATAACGAGACAGACGCAAGCACCCAAAGACAGAAAGACAGACAGAGAGACAAGGGGAAAGACAAGAGGGCCTCGACTAGGGCATTCCGTAGACTAATCCGATTAGGCAGGGGGTGGGACCCGTTGAGCCCTGCGAGGTTATCGGATCTAAATACAGATCTATGATCGTGAGGCGAAAATCACCTACTTAACCGTCCAGGCCAACTAAGAGAAAATGGAGGTGATGCCACTCGAGGAAAACGGAGATGTGATAACAGAAAACGGAATGTGATAATAGAAGACATGAAGACAGGATGCGCATTTACGGCACAGTGAGCTACATAAGTTCGTCTTCGTCATAACAAGTACTCTGATAACACGGGGACCACCTCCAGCTGAAGAGAATAACAGCATCATTCAAAAGAATTTTTATATGAATATGTCACTGTGAAAAAAGAAATCCATTCAATGTGATCTCTTCCCTGACTTCGGAATCGCTACACTATTCTAACTTAACGCAACCTAACCTAAACTAATCTAACCTCTGACATACAGTACAGGGAAATATTTCAAAATAGGTTTACTAAGATGAGTCATACCTACATTTCGTTTAAAGGCAGACGTCCCACTAATCAGGCTCGCCCAAATTGGCTTGACAAAGAAACTTACAAAAGTATTGCTAAAAAGAGATAGGTTTATAAGAAATATAAGTGCTCGGGTGCACCTAATGACTATCAAAGTTATCTAATAACACAGAGAGATTTGAAGAAAAAAAGACAATAAAAAAACGAAAACTATAATACGAAATGAATATCGCTGATAAATCCAAAGAGAATCACAAGGAATTCTATAGTTACATTAGAGATAAAAAGGTTATTAGGAATCACATTGGCCCACTATTATCTGCTGACTGTCAACTTGAAAATTCAAATGAAGGAATGTGTGATATTTTAAACAACTATTTTAGCTCAGTATTCGTAAACAAAACACCTCAAAGAGAACTCCAAACTGAAACTTGTGAAAAAATTTAAGGTGAACTTACTACGGTAAATATAACAAAAGAAAAAATTAAAAGGTGTATAGAAAAACTCAAAGTTAATAAATCACCAGGGCCTGACGGCTGGCATCCAAGAATCTTAACGAAAATTAAAAATTAGATTGTTGTTCCATTAGAAATTAGTTTTAAGAAATCCAACATATTCGGAGATGTCCCAAGAGAATAGAAGCTAGCTAACGTTACTCCCATATTCAAAAAGGGTGACAAGAATTGACAGGCCTATAAGCTTGACTTCAATCGTAGGAAAAATTATGAAAACTATCATCAGAGATGCTATCCAACATCATTTAGAAATTAACTGTTTGATAAATGATAGCCAGCATGGATTCAGACGGTAGCGTTCTTGCGTGACTAACTTACTCGAATTCTACAACACAGTTATCTCGAATTATGACAAAAGAAACAATATAGGTTTAGTATATCTAGACTTTGCAAAAGCTTTTGATACCGTCCCCCACGAAAGACTACTTACTGAATTAGTTTCATACGGAGTAAGTGGTAGCCTATTAAGTTAGACTAGTAATTGGTTGAACGACCGAAAATAGAGCCGTTCTAAATAGCAAAATTTCTAGATGGAAAAATGTTACCAGTGGAGTTCCTAAGGGCCACTTCTATTCATACGTATATACATATACCAAAGGCTTTTTTCCTCCTTATAAGGAAGGTAGCCAAAAAACAAAGGCATAAAAACCACCCCCATCCATTCCATTCCTATCACAATCCACTCCCCTCCACCCTCTTTCCTCCCTCTTATCTTGGCACCTCCTGGATGACGAGTCATCTCTGCATCTTGTCCACCGGCCTGGGTCAGAAGCAGTGTCACAAGACACAGCACATCCAGAGCAAGGCCACTTTATTAAATAGGCGACCCTCCTCTCTGTCCCCTTCTGCAGAAAAAGAGAAGACGGGGAGAATTTTTTCAATTTTTCTCATACATACTCCCTCACCCCCCATCCTCCAACCATTCCACCTCATGGATCACATCATCCATATACAACCATTCTCCTTCACCCCTATCCTCTGTCCTCTCCCGTCCTTCCTCAACAGACATTCCCCTCTTCCCTTTTATCCCATCCATCCATCTCATCCTAGGTCGCCCTCTCATGTTCAATTCTTCCACATCTGCCTTCCACACCTCTTTTACTAATCTCTCTTCACTCATTCTTTCCATGTGTCCAAACCATCCCAGTACTCTTTCATCAATTCTATTTCCCAACTCCCTTCCCACACCTGTCTCCTCCTCACCTCCTCATTTCTCACTCTGTCCAGCCTAGTAACCCCTATCATACTTCTCAGACACCTCATCTCAAACACATTCAAACTCCTTCTTTCTTCCTCTTTTTTTGTTCCATGTTTCTGCCCCATGCAGTGCTGTTGGCACAATCACTCCTTCATATAATCTCCTCTTAGCATCCATTCCCAAATGTCTATTTCTCATTACACTTTTTAAACCACAAGGGATTTACTTGCTTCTCTCAATGTACATTCTACCTCCCCCTCCACTCATCCCTTTCCTGTCACATTCACCCAAGTATCACTAATTTACATTCTACCTCCACTTCTGCTCGTTAACAAAAGTGGATAATGAAAAGAATCTAGGCGTATTTATCAGTAACGATCTCAAACCATCTAAGCAGTGTATTCTACTCTCTGAGAAAGCATATAAGATTCTAGGACTGATTCCGCGATCTTTCGACTTCAAAAATCCATCTCTCATTAACAAGCTATATAAAGC
>NC_134816.1:15852959-15870459 GCF_046742065.1 Oratosquilla oratoria
AGAAAGAGAAAAATGATGAAAATAATACAAATTCTATATCAGTACCTGGCTCAGAAACGTCACCAATAATAGACAAATGCTTAACAAAAACAGGTATAAACATAGCTAAAATAACTAACAAGAGGATAGGTGATTTGATAAAGACTTCCGAAAAGAGAACCAATTCCGAAAACAGCGTCGTATACAAAAACCTGTGCAATAGTTGCTCAATGGCATATTATGGCGAGTCATCAAGGGGATTAGAAAAAAAGAATTTATGAACATAAAAACGACATAAAAGCACATAGGATATCTAACTCTTATAGTAGTTCATGCAGAAAAATTTGATCATTTACCAAACTAGAGAGGAGCTGAAGTGCTACATAAAGGTTTTGATAAATTTACTAGAAGAATTGTTGAATCAGCATATATTTCAACTTATAATTCATTGAATCATCGAGGAGGGTTTATCAATTTAGCTAAACAAACTAGTATTTTAATTCTAGAACACGCCAGAAAAACGACTTTTCATAAGTGTCCGAAAAGGTAATTAGATTTAGTACATAAACTTCAATTGCAGTTCTACGTACACTCTCTGAAGAAGTTCTACGCGAACGAAACGTTAGAGTGTTTAGGGTTCCGAGCCTTCCCCTGTGGTTATGTTCTCCATCATCCAAATATATATATATATATATATATATATATATATATATATATATATATATATATATATATGCTTAAAAGTGGCAGTCTGCCGACAAGATTGACATCTACGTGAACTGGATAGGCTTTGCGCCGACAGTGTTTGGAAATCCATGGGAAGACCCGAAATCATAATGAATCTTTCCAACAGAGCATTAACTGACACCGAAACCGAAGTACTCAGCCTCGGGCTTAAGTTTGCAACCGGTACCCACAGGAAGAATCAAAACATCGATTTGATTACGAAAAACTACAGATACCAAGACAGTGAATTCATGCAAGGTTACACACAAGGACTACTGACCTTAGCTCTCAACGAACGTCCCAACCCTACAATACCCAGAAGGTACGTTCGAGCTCTAGCAGAGCTAGCCAAGGATTCTTCCATCAGAATCACCACCGCTGACAAGGGAGGTGGAGTAGTGGTGATGGACAGTTCAGACTACGAGAGGAAGATGAAATATCTGCTCAGTGATGTTAATACATATCGTGAAGTCTCCCAGGCAGAAGTAGACAACGAGACGAAGAACTTCGCATACAAGGTAAGAAAAATTCTCAAAAGTTCAGTTGCAGGTAAAAAGCTCCTTCACTTATTGCCAAATCTCCCACGCACAGCTACGATGTATGGTCTGCCCAAAACACACAAAAATGATATTCCAATGAGACCTATAACATCAGGGATAGGGAGTGCTCCCCACAGATTAGCAGGTACGTTGGCCAGACATCTGTCCCCCCTCCTGGGAACCATCAGTGAAGCTCATCTCAGACACTCAGGGGACCTACTAGACAGAATCCGAGATATCTCCGCCAGAAACAAGAAGTTGGCCAGCCTGGACGTGAAAAGTCTCTTCACATGTGTCCCCTCGGATAAGGTAATACAGCTCCTTAGGGATAGAATCGAGAAGGAGAAAATCGACTTCCCCCTGCCCCCCAACCATTTTGTCGATTTGATCAAACTTTGTGTTGAATTTAATTATTTTAAATTCCAGGACAGTTTCTTCCACCAGAAATTTGGCATGGCCATGGGCTCTCCATTAAGTGCAGTCCTGGCTAATTTATTCATGGAATTTCTAGAAACAGGACCCTTTGCCAACATCGTTCCCGAGCATGTGACCTGGCTACGATATGTGGACGATATCTTACTCGTCACACCCAGGCGTTTCAATCTTCAGCGCTTGCAGACGGCCTTAAACGAAGTGGAGCCCACCATTCAGTTTTCCCTAGAGGAAGAAATCCACGATTTTCTTCCTTTCCTGGACACACACATCTTTAAGTACGGTAACCAATTTGAATTCAAAGTGTATAGAAAGCCCACCAACAAAAATGATTTAATTCATTTCTACTCCCACCATGATATAAGGACCAAGAGAGGAGTAGTAATAGGTTTTTTCCTTAGGGCATTTAGGATATGTAGTGCAAAATACTTAGAAGAAGAGTGCAGGTTTATTAAAGAGACCTTTTTAACACTAAAATTTCCAGAGTTTCTTTTAGATAATTGCAAACAGCAGGCCGCTAAGATTCGGGAAAGCCGTAGGCAGCAGGGCAGCACAACTAGACGTCTCGTGTTGCCAACCGGCGACGTTGCCACCAACCTGACACGTCTTTTAAGAACCACCAACTTGGAAATAGTGTGCCAGACAAGCAGAACAATAAAAGACATCACGAAGACGGAAACACACAACAACCAGACACCGGGCACCAAAGCCGGTGTTTATCGTATTCCGTGTTCAGGATGTGATAAAGTTTACATCGGAGAAACGTCACGCGACCTGAATACACGAATACGTGAACACCGTTACGACGTCAGGCATGATGTCACCACCAATGCATGTGTGACACATAGAAACAAGGAAAACCATCTTATGGACTGGAATAATGCAGAGCTGCTGATGCGGGAACCAGACAAAATCCGCAGGAAGTGTTTAGAAGCAGCAATCATTCAAGGAACGAACACTATTGAACAAAACAGGGGCATGTTTAACATATCTCCTCACATTATTCCCCTAATACCCATGGCCAGCAAAATATTAAATATTTAAACCACCCTTTGTGGACATTTCGCTCACGGACGTTTGGGCCAGCATTCTCATCCTTTCCCAGTGTCCAATCCCCCCCCTCCTCCTCCTCCTCCTCCTCCTCCTCCTCTTCCTACCCCCCCCCGGTCTCTCCCCGTTCCCTCCTTTCCCCTTATTTAATCTCAAGCATTTGTATCTCAACTTGTACTTGAAAAATCTGTAATAAGCGAAACGTCGTACAAATAAAGGCTCCGTCCTCATATGGTGTTTATCTAGTCAATATATATATATATATATATATATATATATATATATATATATATATATATATGTATATATATATATATACATATATATATATATATATGTATATATATATATATATATATGTATATATATATATATACATATATATATATGAGTAAATTTGGCGTAGGAAAACTTAGAATGACGGCGGGGGTACTTTATTCCCTTACGTTTCGGCTGTATGCCTTCCTCAGAAAGAATGACAAACGCACATACATCTCGCCTTATATACAAGAGCTCCCGGAATTATGTGTCGCTGATTGTCATGGGAGATTATTGCACATCGTGGGATTATGTCTTCCTGTGGGATCGTGTCTTGTTGATTTTGTTTCTGCTATCATAATTTTTCCGGTTGTTCTAGCCAGGTTGATAAATCCTTCCCTGTGATTGCTGGTGTCTTCTGTACAGATGTGCGCTGCTTCTACTATTTTTCTTGTTTTCTTATCGAGTCCTTTATTGATAATTTCCGTCGGTACCATTTTCAAAAAAGCCAATTTCATAGAAACTCTTTTACGAACAACAGACGTTAAGATAGTATTCATATCAGGTAAGAAAACTGGAGATTTGGTGAAACCCGGAGCAGTAAATAAAATAACTAAAACAGTGCAGTATACAAATTTCCATGCAAAGGATGTCCACGAGTTTACATTGGCGAGACATCATGTGGCACGGAAAAACGCATTCAAGAAAACAAAAATGACATCAAATACCACAGATCTCACAACTCATTGGTCGTACATATAGATAAACACGGACACCTCCTAGACTGGCAAAGCACGGAAATTGTCAATAAAGGACTCGATAAGAAAACAAGAAAAATAGTAGAAGCAGCGCACATCTGCACAAAAGACACCAACAATCATAGGGAAGGATTTGTCAACCTGGCTAGAACAACCGGAAAAATTATAATAGCAGAAACAAAATCAACAAGACACGATCCCACAGGAAGACATAATCCCACGATGAGCAATAATCCCCCATGACAACCAGCGAGACAGAATCCCCGGAGCTCTTGTATATAAGGCGAGATGTATGTACGTTTGTCATTCTCTCTGAGGAAGGCATACAGCCGAAACGTAAGGGAATAAAGTACCCCCGCCGTCATTCTGAGTTTTCCTACGCCAAATTTACTCAAATTTGTCAACTCTAATTCAACACACACACACACACACACACACACACACACACACACACACACACACACACACACACACACACACACACACACACACACACACATATATATATATATATATATATATATATATATATATATATACATATATATATTGTATATATAGATATGTATATATATATATATGTATATATATGTATATATATATATATATATATATATATATATATATATATATGGGTCGAGAAAAATGTGGCCAAAGTGTATAAGTGAAAATGTGCAAATTTGGGTGTCTACTGTAGGACCAGCGACCTATCCCTTGTGATACCTTATAGCCTCTGTAGCTTACATCCATAGTAACTTAATCCAACTTTGTAAGTTTGTACGAATATTGCGAAATCCACGTGAAATGTCAAGCTATTGCAAAGGTTGTGGTCATCAATAAAGTCTAATACTAGTGTTATCCGCTCGATCATACTAGGTAGGTACCAGCACTGAATTGTAGCACTGGTATACTGCCACTGTAGAGGAGTTGGCCACTTCTGCTTCGCCCATAAGAGTTATTGCAGTATCACTGCATTGCTGCAACAAATTCATAATGAACTGTCGAAGAACGGCTAATATATATTCCAACAATCGTTGTCATTCATGTTCAAAACGAGCACGAATACACGCCATCAGGAATTAAACAATTCGAGAAAAAACACTAAACTTACATCACACAATATTCCAAAATGCAATCCCCACATCCCATTTCCTTTCACTCTCTCTGACACTATCAAACACTACCAAACGCTCGCACCCAATTATTACACCTAGCAGTTCACACCATTACATTTTTTTTTTTCGTAACTGAAGGTGATGGTTAATAAAGTAAGAAAACAGTTCTGGGTATAACAAGATCCCAGTTGCAGAGACTCTGCCTACGACTACCATCGAAGGAGTAACTTCTGCCTCTTTGCTTCCACCACCACCAAGAGGGACGGTAGACTAAATATTCGTCTAGTGGTAGAAGCTATCTGGCCCATCTGAAAAAAAACAGTATGCCATCTACCACCAAGTTAGTATACTGAAGAGAAGTTAGCAAAGTTGACTGGCACCTACAACGCCCTCAAAACCAACAGGACAAAGCTTCATAAAGGATACCGCTATAAGGAGGGAATGTTCAAGTCAGATTTGGACAACATGTTTGACGTGGCTCACTCTTCTACATTATCTTCCTCCAAGATTCCTCCAGGAGGACAATGATTTTCTCACCTCATAAAGGGAAGACTAAAGAACATCTAAAATGAAGGACGAAAAAAGGAAGAGGGGTCTTGCAAAATAGGCAAGAAAGGTGGTGCACTGGATGGCTAATGGTAGCGTCACTGAAACTAACAACGAAAAGAGGAAGATGCGGATGGGACGCAACAAGTGTTCAACAAGACTCAGACCCCAAACAAACAAACAAAAAAGTATCTGACCCAAAAATCATCGTTCATTGAGTACTTTGTCACCTGGATAACTAAAAAAGTTTTCTTCCTCGCGATACTTCCAGAACATGCGTCGTAGACCTTCCTCCAGAAAGATCCAGAGGATTTATTGAATGACCAGGATTGAATCACTTTGCGAAAGCGGGTGAAGGAACTGAAGGTAGTTAACGATTCTGTCGAGCAGGGTATTCTTTTGATGAAGAGACTCATTTGTATTTCGACACGAGATGAGAAACAAGCAATTCTTCTTCAAGGTTGTTCGGGTCCACCAGAGAATAATCTCCGCATAAGACGAAGTAGAGCTAGCGTAACCGATTATGTAAATAGTAGACTGATACAAACATACATATACCAACGGCTTTTTCCCCCCTTACAAGGGAGGTAGCCAAAAAACAAAGGCATTAAATCCACCCCCATCCATTCCATCCTCACATACTCCACTCCCATTCGCCCCCCCCCCCCCGTCCTTTTCTCTTATCTTGGCTCCTCCTCGATGACGGGTCATCCCTGCATCTCGCCCATTGCCCCGGGTCAGAAGTAATGTGGCAAGACACAGTACATCCACAACAAGGCCGCTTTATTTAATCGGCGACCCCCCCCCCCCCCATCTCCGTCTCCTCATGCAGAAAAAGAGAAGACAGGGAGAAATCAGTTCGGGCTGCGTCAAAATATCATTCACACATACTCCCTCATCCCCCCATCCCCCACCCACTCCTTTCCATGCATTACAGCATCATCCATACACAACCCACTCACCCCTATGTTCTCTCTTTTCCCTTCCTTTCTCAACAATGTCAAAGCCCCTTTTACCCCTACCATACATCTCATCCTTGGTCGCCCCCTCATGTTCACCCCTTCCATCTCTGTCTTCCACACCTCTTTTATTAGTCTTTCTTCACTCATTCTTTCCATGTGTCCAAACCATCTCAATACTCTTTCATCAACCCTATTTCCCAACTCCCTTTCCAATCCCGCTCTCCTCCTCACCTCCCCATCTCACTCTATCCAGCCTAGTAACCCCTGTCATACTTCTCAGGCACCTCACCCGAAACTTATTCAAACTCCTCTCTTCCTCTCTTATGTTCCATGTTTCTACCCTATAAAGTGCTGTTGGTACAATCACTACTTCATACAATCTCTTCTTAGCATCCACTCTCAAATGTTTATTTCTTATTACACTTTTTCATTCCCCAAAGCATTTACTCGCTTCTCTCAATTTACATTATACCTCCACCTCCGCTCCTCCCTTTCCCGCCACATTCGCACCCAAGTGTCTAAAGTTATCCACTTCCTCCAGTCTCTCCCCTTTAATACTAACTTCCAATTTACTGCTATATTCTCCCCTTGTACATCTCATTACCTTACTTTTACCCACATTTATCTTCAACTTCCTTCTCTCGCACACCTTTCCAAACTCTGTCACTAACTTACTTAATCCCTCTTCTGATCCTGCCACAAGCGCAATGTCGTCAGCAAACAACAATTGGCTTATCTCCCATTTGTCTCAATTTCCTTTAACCATCTCCAATCTCCGGCTCATTACCCTTGCGTTTACCTCTTGCACCACCCCATCCATGTATAAATTGAACAGCCAACGCAACATAACAACTCCCTGGCGAAGTCTCACCTTTACTTCAAACCACACGCTCTCTCCATATCTGATTCTAACACAGGCTCTACTACTCTCGCAAAAACTCTTAACTGCTCTTAACAGCTTTCCTGCTATCCTATATATCTGCAATACTTCCCAAAGTGCCTTCCTCACTACCCTGTCATAGACCTTTTCCAAATCTATAAAAAGACCAAAAATATCCTTACCTTTTCCTAAAGCTTTCTCACATATCTGTCTTAACACAAAAAATCTGATCCACGTAACTCCTACCTGTCCTAAATCCACATTGTTCCTCACCAATTACTCCCTCTCCTAATCCTCTCAAAACCCTCCCATAAACTTTCCCAACTACACTTAACAAACTGATACCTCTAAAACTACTACACTCATGTTTGTCCCCCTTTGCCTTGTAAAACGAAACTATACAGCCACACCTCCAGTCCTCCGGTACTCTACACTCCTTTGGACAAACTTTAAACAACCTCTCCAGCAAATCCTCCATCAGTGTACCTCTCTTTTTTAGACACTCCGCATGACACCCATCCAGACCAGGTGCCTTGCCTGCTCTTATTATTTTAATAACATCTTTCACCTCGTCTTTCCTTATTTCTCCTCCATTTTCCTCATTCATCAGTGTCATTTTCTTAGTGCTTTCCGATGCAACTACCTTCCTCTCCATATCCTCCTGCACATTTAGCAAGCCCCTAAAATACTCTAGCCGTCTCTTCCATTATCATCTCTACATCTGCTCATTTTAACTTTTCTTCTCTACGTGATTCACCCCTTCCTCTCTTAATATCCTTCCAAAACATTGTTTTATTACTTTCAAAAATTCATGTCATACTCTTACCCCATTTCACATCTGCTCTCCTCTTTGCCTTCTTTATCTTATGATTTATTTTTCTTCTCTTTTCTTTGTACCTTTCATGTGATTCTCTCGTCCTATTTTGTAAACATTTTATGAATATTCCTTTTTTCTCTTCTGCAACCTTCTTTGCTTCCTCATTTCACCACTCACTACCCTTCCTTCTATTTCCTCTCGTCTTCCTTGTTCCACCCACCAATTTTGCACACCTTATGACTCCCTTCTTGAACCATCCCCGTTCCTCCTCCACTCCTAGTTCTACTCTATCTCTCTATCCTTCACTCACTTTCACTCCTCTCTGAGCTTCTTCTTATATTCCTCCTTTTCTTTCTCATTTAAGCAGTGTACTCTAAGCACCTCCTTACCTTTTGTCCTTTTCTTCTTTCTCCATCTATCTTCTGCTCTCCACATAGCTTCCACTAAAAAATTATCTAATATTCCCCCACTCTCTCACTTTAGAACATGTACATCCAAAACTTTTCTTATTTTTCTCTTAGATACCACTATATGGTCCATTAAAGCCCTGTCTGCCACCCTTCCATCCACTACCCTATCCCATGTGTATTTATGCTTGACTTTTTTCCTAAACACTGTATCTGCTATCATCAATTATCTTTATAACACATCTTCACCATCAACTCTTCTCTAAAAAAAATTCCTGGAACTCCACACTTCCCAACCACTCCAATTCCACTACATTGACATTCCTCCCTAAAGCCCCTATGCCCTCAATTAAATATATTCAAAAAGTCTCCATTTACGCCCTTCTCACTACTAGACTCATATGCACTTACAAAAACCCACATCTCCCTTCTCAGTTTCACCTTCATACAAAGGATTACAAAGGCAAAGCATGCCGACAGGAGACCTTTTGATCCATATCTAGGTCGGATGCAAAAAAAAAAAAAAAAAAAAAAAAAAAAAAATATATTAAAAATAAAAAAAAAAAAAAAAAAAAATCATATTAATAATAAATTAAAACTATAACAATGTAAATAACAATTAAAATACATAAATAAATGCATTGGTATAGTTGAATAACAAACAAACAGGTAAATAGTAAATGATAATAAATTGACATATAACTAATAATAAATGAAAATCAGACAGACAAATTATAACAAAACAAAAACAAATAATATAACATAAATCATAATAATTACAGCATCTTACTTAGGTATTTATCTAAATGATTCTTAAAGCTTCGAACTGAACTACATTGCACTACCTGTGCAGGAAGTTTATTCCATTCATTAACTACACGGTTGGCAAAGTTGTTTCTACCTACTTCCAAATTGAATTTATTTCCGGACAGTTTGAGACCATTGTTTCTTGTCTGATTCTCATTCAATGTGAAAATTTGGTCACTTTTGATGTTGTCAATTCCCTTTAAAATCTTAAAGACCTGTATCAAGTCACCTCTGAGTCTACGCTTTTTTAGGGAAAACAGATTCATGTGCTTAAGTCGATTTTCGTATGATTTATTTTTGATATTTGGAATCAGTTTTGTGGCTCGCCGTTGTACTTTTTCCAGTCTGTCAATGTCTTTAATGAGATTCGGTGACCATAGGGAAACAGCATATTCCAAATGTGGACGAACTAACGATTTATATAGCTTGTTAATGAGTGATGGACTTTTGAAATCAAAAGATCGCGCAATCAATCCCAGAATCTTATTTGCTTTCTCAGAGGCTGAAATACACTGCTTGGATGATTTGAGGTCGTTACTGATAATTACGCCGAGATCTTTTTCACTATCCACTTTTGTTAACGAATTTCCAAATAACTTGTAATCGTACTTGCTGTTATTTTTACCTATGTGCATTACCTTGCATTTACTTGTGTTAAATTTCATTAGCCACTTTTCAGACCATTGCTGTAATTTATCTAAATCTTCTTGAATATCTAATTGGTTTGAGTGATCATTTGCCACTCCGCACAGTTTTGTATCATCAGCAAATTTGGAAACAGTAGATTTTAGTCCATGGTCTATATCATTTATATATACTATGAATAGAAGTGGCCCAAGAACGGAACCCTGAGGAACTCCACTTGCAACACTTTTCCATCCAGAAGTTTTTCCATTTAAAACAACTCTCTGTTTTCGACCTTTCAACCAATTACTAGTCCAACCTAATAGGCTACCACTTATTCCATGCAAAGCTAATTTAGTAAGAAGTCTTTCGTGTGGGACGGTATCAAAAGCTTTTGCAAAGTCTAGATATATTAAATCTATATTGTTTCTTTTGTCAAAATTCGAGACAACTGTGTTGTAGAATTCGAGTAAGTTAGTCACATTAACCTTTGAACAAACCTCCTTCTACCACACGTTTACCTATCTCTTTACTTACTAGTATAGCCACTCCTCTCCCTTGTTCTCTTTTCACTCCTAACACCCTCCCAACTACACTCCCAAACTCAAACTCGCCCCTCCCTTTCAACTTAATTTTACTCAGTGCCAGCACATCCACCTTTCTTTTTAAAAACCCACTACCTATCCCATCTGTACTACATCCACCCACATTAAAAGACCCAAACCTTAGGGTTTTGGTTGGAAAATTCTTCCCAGACCATCTTATGCCTTTGCTTTGTTAAGAATGTCCCCTTTGGAACTACAGAGAGTAGGATGCCTAGTCCTATCCCCGTCTCATTTTTTTTTTTTTTTTTTCGCCTTTTAAGACTCAAGTGGGAACACTCGGTAGCAGTATTCTTCTCCCGCACCACATGGTTCAGCGAAAACAGAATATGAACATTCAAAAAAGTGGTACAGGACAGTATTAAGAGCGGGAGACAGCAACGGAGGGACAGTCGCAGAATAAAATTAGACTGATACCGTTTATTTTCATAGGTGGAGGGCGTAATTTGTTTTATCTGTACTTGGGTGAAAGGGAAATGGATGACGGATGAGAGTGAGAAGAAAAAAATAATAGGACCCATTTTTTTTTTTTTTCTAATAAGGAAAGTGTGCAAAGGGAATGACATGTAGTTGTTAGTCAAATTCCATTATATGTATAATCGTTATCAACTTTCATATAAAAGCATGTGTATGTGTGTGTGTGTGTGTGTGTGTGTGTGTGTGTGTGTGTGTGTGTGTGTGTGTGTGTGTGTGTGTGTGTGTGTGTGTGTGTGTGTGTGTGTGTGTGTGTGTGTGTGTGTGTGTGTGTGTGTGTGTGTGTGTGTGTGTGTGTGTGTGTGTGTGTGTGTGTGTGTGTGTGTGTGTGTGTGTGTGTGTGTGTGTGTGTGTATTGTTATTTTTCATATACATTTTAAGAATAAATATTATTTTGTATAAGATTAGTAGTATTTACTTCAAAACACAATGCTACCACAATTTTAGCAATATTATTCAAATTGAAAGACCTAGACTTATATGCAAGTGACTCAACAATTGATGGTATGGATGTAACTGAAATACCGCAATTCTACATATACATGTATAGGCCTACACACTTGTGCGGAGGTTGGTCATTCCCAATCGGCTCCTCGTCATTAATAAATCTATACATTGTCAATTCAAGAGCATATGGATTCAGGCAGACCATTGAAAAGCCTGGGTGCTGGGTGATGTACTGACATCCGTTTGGCTCAAGGCTCTCCTTTTCTTGGACTGCGCTGTAATAAGAGTAACACAAGCTCCCTCTGCCCTTTCGTTGTGAAACACAATGTCCAAAGCTGCACCTGAAATAGTCAAATTTATGAATTTTAGCAAGGAGTTGAGCAGTAGTTGTCACTCAGGCCAGGTCAACCGGGTAGCTGCTTCATTTAGTAATATGGCGAGTGGATGTGTTACTGTGTTCAAAGCCGATGAGGTACAATCTCTACTTAGTAGCATTGAAGCCTTGGAGGATGCTGTTAAGTTCCTTAAAGAGGAGAATCAAGTTCTCCGCTCGAAGGCCCAAAATACGGAAGACAAAACTAGTTATGGGCCTGGATGAAAAACGGCGAAAAAAAAGAAGCGGAATAGTGAAAAAAAGTCCTCACTAGCCCCTCAGCAAGAACTCTTTCCAAGCACTAGCGAATCTACAGGGAGAAGAAACAAATGAAATTCAAGAGAAGAAGGGAAGGGCAGACGCTGGATCCCTGCCCACAGGTAAGATTTTGGTTGTAGGAGACTGTCAAGTGAGGTACTTAGACAGAGCTTTCTGCGATAAAGGGAGGAAACATAGGACGCTGGTGTGTTTCACTGGCGTGGGGATAGGAGATGTTAGAGATAGGATTGAAGAGTGTTTAGTAGGGGAAGGTAAGGACCCTGTAGTTTGCTCAAGTGTCAGGGGCAATGATATAGGTAAGTTAGGGAGTGAGGAATTGTTTGCGCGGTTCAGGGATGCGCTAGACAAGATTAGAAATAAGGGACGTGTTCCTGTTGTATGTGGAATCCTTCCGAGGCGTAGAGTTGGAGGCATGTGGCATATTCCAGGGCTATTGCAATGAATTGCTGGCTGGCAAAACATTGTAAGGCCAATGGATGGGCATTTGTCGACACCTGGGACCACTTTTACGGTAAGAATCAACTATATACAAGGGACGGGGTGCACTTGTCGCCCAGAGGATTTCGGCTCCTTGCTGAATCCGTTGAGCGAGAAGTAGGCATCCTACAGGGTTTTTTTCGGGTAGATTATGTGGGTGTAGGGGGGAAGTATCGGAATATAGTTTAGGGAATAGAAACAACTTAGAGAGGGACTGTGAAAAGAATCACCAAAGCAGGTGGAGGGAAGATAAACTTAAAGTTTACTATAAAAATAGCAGAAGTATAATTAACAAAATTTATTTGCTACGAGATAAAGCATGCGTAAAAATTTTGATATCATAGCTATTACTGAAACCTGGATCAACATGGCTGATAAACATTTCCTTCCGGAAATTAAAATAGAAGGATATGTTTTTTCACAAGGATAGAGTTGGTAGGAGTTGGAGAGGTGTAGCACTTTTCGTTGACAATACAATAAATTGTATTATCAACAATTATATTAAGGAAGACGACTGTACGGAATCTATTTGGGTAGAGATTATAGGCAAGAATAAGAAAGTATAGACCTAACCTTAGCATTGAGCGGACTGATTCCTTGATTCATGAAATTCACAGAGTGTCCAAGTACAAAAAACGTTGTAATCATGGGAGATTTTAATTATAGAAACATTTGCTGGGAAACTTTAAAAGGAGATTAGGAAACGAAGAAATTTCTAGATGTGGTGCAGGATAGTTTCCTAAAACAAGTGATTACCGATGCTACGACGGGAGAAAATACTCTGGACTTACTTTTAACTAATAATGAGCACCTAATGAGCAACGTAAAAGTGGGAGATAGTCTAGGCTCTAGCGATCATCAGGAAATAAGGTTTAATATTATTTGGGAAGAATTAAAAAGTACGAATAACGTACAAGTACCAGAGTTTAGGAGGGCAAACTTTGACAATATAAAGTTATACGGACGTTTCGGACACTGTCGATGGGGGGAGGGGGTCAGGTCTCGGTACTTGACCAGGGGTCAGGTCATGACCAGGGGTCGGGTCACGGAGGGTAATATGCATACCTTGGGTCAGGTCACTTGGGGGCGGGGGCTCAACAGACAGGTCAGCAATTTGGATGAAATATATAGCCATCTAACTGATCTAATTATATTATTAATACACAAAATCCATTTATACCCCTGAAGTCAATACGGAAAAATAGTAATACTCCCAAATGGATGACGGACAGATTGAAACATGAGATCGGAATGAAAAGAAGACTTAACGTGAAGATAAAAAACGGGTAATCACACCTTAGATCAAGATATAACGAAATGGCAAAGCTGGTTAAAAAGAATAAATGTACAGCGAAACGTAATTATGAAATTAAGGTTGCTAGTCAAGCATAATCCAACCCAAAGGGTTTCTTTCATCTCTATAAAACAAAAGATAAAAAATAATAATAGAACCAATTAAAATGTCAAGATAGAATCAAAAGAAAAATGAGTGAGGAGTTTAACAATTATTTTCTATCGGTGTTTACTAATGAGAGGTTAGATAAAGTACCTGACTGCCATCCGATTTTCAGAGGGGATGAAGAAAGTATCCTAATATCAGCATTAGTAAAGAAGAAGTAGTCAAGTAGACTGAAAGACTTAAAGCTACAAAATCCCCGGGTCCAGACGAAATTTTTCCGAGAATGCTTAGGGAGTGTAAATTTGAAATCTTCGACCAGTTAACTAAAATATTTAATAAATCTGTAAACACTGGTTTTGTGTCTATTGCTTGGAGGCAGGCAAACGTTGTTCATGTTTTTAAGAAGGGAGATAGATCGTCTATATGCAACTACAGACCAATCAGTTTGACATCGGTTATAGGAAAAGTGCTTGAATCAGTAGTAGTAAATAGACTCAGAGAACACATCGAAATACATAATTTAATTCGTGATTCACAGCATGGTTTCTCCAAGGGTAAGTCATGTGTGACTAATCTTCTATCCTTTTACACTAAAGTATATAAGGCGTCAGATAACAATGATAATTACGATGTTATTTACCTTGACTTTAGCAAAGCGTTCGACAAGGTGCCACACCAGAGACTACTAAATAAAATCAAAGCCCATGGCATAGGAGGAAAAGTGTTATAATGAATTAGAGCTTGGATTAGCAACAGAAAACAGCGGGTCATCATAAATGGGGTAAAATCTAGGTGGGGCAATGTTACTAATGGGGTCCCCCCGGGGCTCGGTTTTGGGCCCCTTGTTGTTCATTATGTACATAAACGACTTAGACATTGGGATAAATAGAGATGTTAGTAAGTTTGCGGACGACACTAAAATAGGACGCCTAATTAGGTCAGGAGACGACGCAGAGATTCTGCAGGATGATCTTAACAAATTGTTCATATGGTCGGTGAAATGGCAAATGAACTTCAATGTCTCTATAAATAGCGTGTTAAACGTAGGGCTACACAATCCCGAAAATAGATACAGCTTAGATAACACGCTTTTAGAGAAAACTGAGTGCGAGAGAGACTTGGGAGTTCTGGTGAGTCCGGACCCTAAAACCAGGAAACAGTGCATTAGCGCCAGGAATAAAGCAAACAAAGCATTAGGTTTCATTGCTAGGACGAGAACGAATAGAAGTGCAAATTTTGTTCTCCGTCCTACAGAATGGACATCAATTCACTAGAATCAGTACAGAGAAGAATGACCAAAACGATACATGGACTCAGAAATTTGCCTTACGAAGAGAGGCTTAGGCACCTTAACTTACATTCTCCGGAAAGACACAGAGTGCGGGGTGATCTGATAGAGGTGTTCAAGTGGATCAAAGGCTTTAACAAGGGTGATGCGAACAAGGTCATCATATTAAAACAACATGGCATGACTCGCAGTAATGGTTATAAATTGGACAAATTTAGATTTAAGAAGGAAATAGGCAAAAATTGGTTTACTAATAAGGTGATCGATGAATGGAATAAACTTTTAACCATGTAGTAAGCTCTAAAACTATCAGTTGCTTTAAGAAACGATTAGACAGCTTTATTGATGGGGATAATAGGTGGTGATGGATACGGAGCTGCCTAGTGTAGGCCTTATGGTTTCTTGCAGTCTCCTTCATTCTTATGTTCTTATGTAATGGGAAATAAGGGGCGGGGAGTAGCTACTTCTTCAAGCTACAGGCTACTTGGAATAAAGAAGCTGAGCAAATCTTAGAAAATTTAATAAAAAAAATTCATGACCGATATCTCCAGCCCACTACTACAATTTGCAGACGACACTCGGGTATTCAAAACAATTTCTAGTAAAAAAAAAAGATAGCTCCCAACTACAGAAAGACCTAAATGAAATATACAAATTTAATGAGGACAAATTTGAATTTATAAAGTTCGGTAAGAACGAACACGAAACCTGTTATAAAGATCCAAAAGGAATCCATATCACACAACAAACATCTGTAAGAGATCTGGGAGTTATACTTTCGGATGATGCCACATTTGATCAACACACAGAAAAAACAGTATCAAAATACAGACAACAAATGGGATACATACTTAGAACCTTCCACACCAGAGAACCAGAAACCCTGCTAGCGTTATGGAAAGCCCTAGTCATCCCTATCATAGACTACTGCTCACAAATTTGGGCTCCATACAAACAAGGCCACATCATGCAGCTGGAGGCTCTGCAGAGAACCTTTACCTCAACAATCAAAAGAACTCCAGCTCACCAAGATGTGGACAAACACAATTACTGGGAAAGACTGGCTGAAAATTAACTCTACTCAATAGGGAGGAGACTAGAGAGATATCTGATAGTACCTACATGAAAAATTCTAAAAGGCCAGATCACTCCACCCAAAACAGAACCTATTAAACCAGTAAGGACCCATATCACCCCAGAAGAAAATAGAACCGGAAGAAAATGCACCCAATTGTCCCTGGCATCAGAGTGCCCGTTAAAAGTCAGGACGCTCCAACATAACAGCATCTCAAGAAAAGGGGCCCGACTGTTCAATCACTTACCTAAACACCTACGGAACATTACAGGTGTTAAAACGAAAGTTTTCAAAAGGGAACTTGACAAATTTCTGTCAACCCTACCAGATCAGCCGGGCATCCCAGGCATCACGTCCAGCAAATTACAACTCCATTATTGACCAGCTGGACTACAAACAACAAACTGAAAGGTGGCGGCTACGCCGTGGCCTTGCCTCAAGTTCCATCGGGGGAGCAACATCCCCTTGAGGCAGAAGCGCTTCAAGGTAAATTCAAGGTAAGACTTGTATTGCTCCGTCTGGAGTATTGGCTGCATGTTACTGTGGCAAAGTAGCATGCAGTTGATACTTTAGGGTCTATATGGGGCGCCCCTGCGGACCAGAGCCACACATCATTTTGTTTATGATAAAGGAAAACTCTGTTCATAGAGAAATAATGACACTTTTATACTACGACTATCCCTCCGTTATGCTGTCCCCCAACCCCTTGTTACTGCCCTGCACCATTTCCCTGAATATTCATTTCCTTTTTTCGCTGACCCTGTGGTGGGGGAAGAGAATGTTACCACCAAATCTTTCCACTTGAGTCGTAAAAGGCGACAAAAAACGGGACGGGGGATGGGATTAGGAGTCCTACTACCTGCACCCCCAAAAGGGGACATTCCTGAAAAAAGAAATAAATGTATAGGAGGGTCTGGGAATTTTCCAACCAGTACCTATGGTTTAGGTCTTTTAATGTGCGTGGATGTGGTACAGATAGGAGTAAAAGGGAAGAGATAGGCAGTATGTTTGTGAGAAGAAAGATGGATGTACTGGCTTTGAGTGAACTAAAATGAAAGGAAAGGGCAACTGTGAGTTTGGGAGTTTAGCTGGGAGGTACTCAGGAGTGAAGAGGGGACGAGGGAGAGAAGGGGTGGCTATACTAGTAAGTGAAGAGATAAGTAAGCGGGTAGTGGAGTGGAAGGAG
>NC_134816.1:15875459-15882959 GCF_046742065.1 Oratosquilla oratoria
GAATTTCACGTTTTATTAGTTCAATGCCTCCATAAGTTGCTCAAACTCCCAATCAAGCAGGGGGAAAAATGTCGAAGCCATGAAAAAAAGCGGCTCCAATCCGAAAGAATCCAACAGAATCTATAGACTTAATAAGATAGTCGAAAGTCTAAAAAGATGTTAAAAGTATTCCCCGAAAATGCGTTAATCCTTATGATAATTATAATGGGCATTTTCTTTTCAATCGAGACTGAGTGGCTCCTGCCATGCCGCAAAAGCTTAAAAAAATCTAAAGAAAAAAAAAAATAGTTGAAGCCCTGGAAAGAATTGGCGGATATCCGACAAACTCCAGCAGGCTCCAATCCTGAGGGACCCAGTTAGAATTCAAGGGACCTTGACCGACTTCGAAAAATTCCGACTCCGACAAACTCCGATAGACTCCGACAGACTCAGACAGATAGAGATTAACTCCAAAGTATACCCATGCAGTATATTTGTTTAATATACAATGAATCGTATAATGTACAATACGCGACTTCAAACATTCAGCACAAAATACGGAAACCACAGTATACATACAAAACTAAACAAGCAACATATAACTGGATATAAAGTGTAACATTTAATGTGCAAAGCAAACATACAACATGCAACACGCAAAATTCAATAAATGATATGCCACTTGCCTTTTGCAACCTGCAACGTATAGGTTACTACATGCTAAACGTAAAATTCAACATACTGCACATCACGATATACCACAAATGTACCATGTAACATACAACATTCAACATGCAACATCCAATTTATAACATATAAAATGAAAAATGATAAATACAACAAGCAACAAGCAATGTACAACATACAATATACAGCACACAACAAGCAAAAGGCAACACGCAGCAAGAAACATCCAACATACAACAAGTCACACACAACGTTCAATATGAAACATACAAAGCACAACATGCGATTACACGCAACATGCAACATGTAAAATATAACATGGAGCATCCAATACTCAACATTCAACACATAACAATTAGCATAAAAGTGTATTCATAAAGATGTTTGCCAGTCTCACAGCTGCAATTCTTACCTATATCATCAACTAGCTTTTAACATTTTAAGTATTTTGAACCTCGTACATAATTTCCGCAAATTAATAGTAACGTCGGTAACTTTTTTTTTTTTTTCTACCTGTGAACATCTTCATATTTATCGACAAAACATACAACACACAGTATGTAACACAAACGTGCAACACACAGTGCATAACATGCACCATTCAACATCAGCATGCATTTATAATATGCAACAGGCAATATGTAATATGCAATCCCCATCATACAATATGTTACATGCAACATAAATCACACACCATAGAACACGAAGCAAAACACACAATATAGAAGACACACAATGAATCACGTGAAATGTAACACAAAACACACAATACAAAATAAAACACGCAACTTCGAAAGTGCAACACGCAACTTGCAAGACACAACATGCACCACGTAACATGCAACATGCAGCACACAATATGTAATACGCAACATGCTACACTCGACATGTATAATGGAACTCCAAAAATGCAGCGTGCAACACTCAACGTGCAACATGCAACACATACCACGCAACATGACACATGCAATGTGCAACATGCAACATAAGCATGCAACGTACAGCATGCAACATAAAACATGCAATACACTGCATACAACTTGCAACACGCAACGTGAAATACTTGGCATGAAGCATGCAACATGCTATACGCAACATATAACATACAACACGCAACATGTAGCATATACATGCATACTGCAACATGCAACTTACTGTATACAACACGCAACAAATGAAAATAACATAGATCATACAACATGAAACATACGGCATGCAACTTACAAAATAATATATGTTGCACACAAAGCGCTCTTTCCTACATACATAACACAATACCTAATTTGCATCACCCGACACGCCACAAGCAGCATACAGCATCCAAAATGCAGCATACAACCTTTAACATGAAACAAACGACACGCAATATTAAAGACGCAAAGTGTAAAATGTAAGAAAAAACACACATAACTCAGTATACAACATGCAGCACGCACCGTGCGGCATAAAATACGCAACAAGAAACACGTGACACGTTATAATGAATATACAACACACTACGTGCAACACTCAACTTGCAATAATCAATATAAAAAACACAACATACACTATGCAAAAGGTGAGATGTTACATCGAACAAACACGGAACATGTTACACATTGCGCGCGAGCTGCAAAACACAACATGCAACAAATAACACCATATCACAACACGCTATATTTAATACGTAACACATAAGTACCACTACGCAATACTGTATAGCATGCAAAAAGTAGTATTTAACATGTAACATGGAAAACGCGACATGCAATATGTAACCTGCAAAATGCAACACTCAACACACAACATGCAACTCGAAAAGTGCAGTACGCTATATGTATTATAACATACAATACACAATACGTAATTTGCTATACACAACATGTAACACGCAACAAGCCACATGTCACCATTAACATCTAACTCGCGACAAACACACTACAAGCCACAAGCACGTTTGCCCCCATTGACTGGAAAAAAGGAATTGGTCACCTTTTGTTAGCGCGGGTTCGCCTCCATCTGCTAAAGTTCGACAGCCATTAACAGTTTGAGTTTGTGCCAAGTAAGTCAACAATTAATCGGATTTTAGTGATTCTTACTCTTGTGGAGCGCTGACGAGAGTTTCAGCAAGAGTTGTTTGTTGCCTATGTTGATATCAAAGGCGTTTGATTCAGTACAGTGGACTGTCCTGGGATTTTCTGTGGGTTCGTAGGATTCCTACGAGAATTACGAACTTGATATCTGGCTTATACTCCGAGAAAGAGAGTTATGTGAAATGTAGAGGAAGTAAGCCTGGTTTCTTTCATATTAATCAAGGACTGAGACGTGTTCATTTTTGACCCTCCACTTTTCAAAATCAGCATAGATTGAATATGGGCCAGAGATATCATTCCGGAGCATCCGTTGAATATCCTGCTTTCAAGAAGATAATACCGCTGGGACTCAAGGTCTTCTGGACCGAGACCAAAATGCAAGTGTTTGAGGGTTTACTGGATGATATAGTTTAATCCGTCTATGCACTTGGCAAGGACAATGAAACCTTGGAGATATTCACATTTTTAGCTCCGTCACCCCTGTTCACTTCTCTGGTCCACTTTCACTAGTCTGTGTTGTTGTCTCTATGTGCCGTCTTTCTATCGTGCATTTACTTTCTTATAGTACGTCTTTCACTTTCTATTTTCTTTTCACCACTGTCTACGCTACGTATGATTACCCACTCAATATTTTCATCTGTAGGTCGTTTCAGTTAGTATTATTCGGTCTAAGAGAGGAAAATTAAAAGGAGCTTATTTTTCTTTCTTTATCTTTCCGAATAGATATACTTGGGTCTTCAAATACACCAAGGGATTCCCGTCAAGAATCTTTAATATACTTACTAGGTCAGTTCTGCAATAACCTCATGATTTCTTTAGTCCAACGATCTTTACTTTTATATTTAGGATCCTCCTCTAAGGGCGTGATTTTGCTCTGTATAGCAATAGAATTGTTTTCCTCCTCCACCTTTTCTCCATTCAGAAAGGCCGTTAGAAACCCCGTATGCAATACTGCTTACTCAAGTAATCTAGAAATTAATGTACATCTGACTTAGTTTACATATTGTTACATCAGCATAAAAATGAACATTATACATCAATGAAATCAGGTCCCTGGCGGCTGTTTGTAAACACTTAGGCGGGGAGTGAGGTTCTGTAACTCCTTTGCCTTCTCACCTTCGGGTATTATGTAAATAAATAAGCTATGAATATATAACACTTGTTATCTACCTCCCCTTTCTACCAAATTGTCTACCAGCCTATTTACAGGGATCAGCAGCTACCACTTGGTCGTCCCAACCAACCATTTTCTACTACCCACTAACATGTCTTACTGGAAATACAAACTTGAAAAATATCCCATACAAGGAGCTATTAATATCATTTCTTCATAAACTGGGTAAACAAGGTTAAAAGTATTATCATTCAATTTATGTCATCAAAATATATGCCACATATAACAAAGAAATAAGTAACCCCTTGAAAATGCACAAATGTCTGTAACAGCAACAATGGAGAATTTTTCACATTTTCAAAGATGGTGAGTTGTGTATCTGTGAGGTATGTTACAACAGTTATATACAAACCATTAAAGATGTAAGTAAAAGTGGAGTGTCTTCATGCACAATTTCACATTTGTTTCAGACTTGTTTCACTTTTGTCTAGGGTAGATACTGGTGAAACTATATAAGAATTCTCAATGCTTCACAAAAGAAAATATTGTTCAATACTTATTGGCTTTCTTCTTATATATTGGCAAGGCTCCAAGTCTTCATGTCTGCCAAAGGCTTCAGGTATCACATCTGTCTGACACACCAAAAGGTCCCAGTAATTCAGATTTCCCATCTCAGGCATGCACCATACATATCAACAATATTATAAACCCAGGCCTATCCGTAAAAATTGTTTAGATTAATACATAGCTCACAAATTATGCTATAAACATACTCCTGATATCCCTCTGGACTTAGAGTTTCTTTAAAACTAATACAATGGGCACCCTTTCTCTCAGTGTCACATTTATCATTATCATCATCAAATTATATCCTAGCATTCCTTATCTCATCTGCATGTCCAATTGACACTTCCTTAGTTTCTAAATGTAAGATATTGTATTTATTCCCACCTGCAAAATCAATTATCCTATATGGACCTGAGTACCTCGGTGAAAGTTTATCATGGGTTCTATGTAATTTGACCATGACCAAATCTCCTAGTTATAGTTCTATTTTATGTGCTATTTTGTGTTGTTGCCTTATTATCTCTTGTGTATACTCTCTTTCATATGTTCCCTAACTCTTTGATACATAGCTTGAAATGTATATATCCTATTTGAGATATAATCATTTATATTATACACAGGTTTTTGCTCTGCAATCAAGATTTCATATGGGAGAATATTGTCTTCCCCCAAATAATAAAAGGGGCTGTTTTTCCGTATTTGTGTTAATTTGGTTGTTTAGGGTACATTTAAGATAAGGAATCCAAGTATCCCAAGTTATACGATGTGGGCTCATCAAACCTCTAAGACATGCAATTGTAATAATTGTCTTATTTAAACTCTCTACAACTCCAGTGCTCTGAGAATGATCCCCTAATATACTAAAAGAATTATGTAGGTTATTTAAGAATCTTAAAGAACCTACATAATTATTCCAAGATTTTGTTATTAGATTCAGTTCCATTGTTTGAAACTAAGGTCTTAGGTGTAGTGAAGTTACAGATTATCTGACCATAGACTACTGAAGCAATTGTTTCTGTTCTCTTATTTGGAATAGGTTGTAAAATACAAAATCTTGAGTGACAAATATATATATATATATATATATATATATATATATATATATATATATATATATATATATATATATATATATATATATATATATATATATATCCATTTTCAGACATGGGTTACTCCAATATATCTATGTGAACTTTTTCCCAATATTTCTGCGAGGTGAGATATGATAACATAGAAGCATGTTTTGGTGTATTTCCTTTCATCTTAGCACAATTAAAACCATTTTTCTATATAATCATATATATCTTTCTTCATACCTGGCCAAAAGTATTTAAGTTGTGCCTGTCTACAAGGTTTATCCTTTCTTGGTGTTGAACTACAATCACTATCATGAACTAATTCTAATACTTTCTGAACAAGAATTTTTGGAATTACAAACTGATTCACTAAGCCCCTAGAAATATCTTTCCAATTTACAGCTGTTTTTTCTATACAAAAGTATATTAGCTAAATGAAATTCCTATATCTTATACCCTTTTAGTAGTTTTGAAGGATTACCTCTTGGGTTCCTCAAATACTGGGTTACTTTTTCCCAACTCTTATTTTTCTTTGTTCCCTTATCTTTTCCTCATCTAATATTACTAGCTCATCTATACTACAGGGAGAAGGATGCCTGGTCCCAATCCCCGTCCCGTTTTTCTTGCCTCTTACGATCCAACTGGGAATACTTGGTGGAAGAATTCTTTCCCCCCACCACAGGGTAGCCCCACAGGGGACATTCCTAAAAATAAGTAAAGGCATAAGAAGGTCTAGGAGTTTTCCAACCAGCACCCTAAGGCTTGGGCCTTTTAATGTGCGTGGATGTAGTAGAGATGAGAGTAAAAGGGAAGAGATAGGTAGTATGTCCGTAAGAAGAAAGATGGATGTGCTGGCTTTGAGTGAATTTAAGTTGAGAGGGAAGGGCGAGTGTGAGTTTGGGAGTGTAGTTGGGAGGTTCTCAGGAGTGAAGAGAGGACGAGGGAGAGAAGGGGTGGCTATACTAATAAGTGAAGAGATAGGTAAACGTGTAGTGGAGTGGAAGGAGGTTTCTTCAAGGATAATGTGGACAAAGGTGAAACTGGGAAAGGAGATGTGGGTTTTTGTAAGTGCATATGGGCCTGGTAGTGAGTAGAGTGTAGAAAAAAGGGAGGCTTTTTGGATAGATTTAAATGAGTGCATACAGGGATTAGGTTTCAAATTCAATGTAGTAATATTGGGAGACCTTAATGCTAGGGTAGGAAATTAACCAATTGGCAGAGTGGTTGGAAAATGTGAAGTTCCAGAAAAGAATCGTAGTGGAGAGTTAATGGTCTAAATGTGTCTTGAAAGAGAGTCGATGATAGCAAATATTGTGTTTCAGAAGAAAGTCAAGCATAAGTACACATGGGAGAGGGTGGTGGATGGAAGGGTGGTAGATAGAGCGTTAATGGACTATGTAGTGCTAGATAGGAGTATAATAGCAAGAGTTAAGGATGTACATGTTCTAAGGGGAGAGAATGGGGGAATATCAGATCATTTTTTGGTGGAGGGTAAGTTGAGAGTGGAGGATAGATGGAGAAAGAGGAAAAGGACAAAAGATATGGAGGTGCTTAGAGTGAACTCTTTAAATGAAATGGAGAAGGAGAGTGAGTACAAGAAGAAGCTGAAAGAGGAGTGGGAGGGAGTGAAGGATAGAGTAGAGCTAGGAGTGAAGGAGGAATGCGGATGGCTCAAGGAGGGTGTCACAAAGTGTGCAAAGATGGTGTGTGGAACACGAGGGACGGGAGGAAATAGAAGGAACATAAGAACATAAGAATGAAGGAGACTGCAAGAGATCATACGGCTTACACTAAGCAGCTCCGTATCCATCACCATCTGTCATCCCCATCCATAGAGTTGTCTAATCGTTTCTTAAAGCAACTGATAGTTTCAGCGCTTACTACATGGTTACTAAGTTTATTCCATTCGTCGACCACCCTATTAGTAAACAAATTCTTGCCTATTTCCTTCTTGAATCTAAATTTGCCCAGCTTATAACCATTACTGCGAGTCCTGCCCTGT
>NC_134816.1:15885459-15902959 GCF_046742065.1 Oratosquilla oratoria
CTCTACTAATCTCATAAAAACTCATGACTGTTCTTAACAGCTTTCCTCCTATCCCATATATCTACAAAACAACCCACAGTGTCTTCCTGTCTACCCTGTCATAAGCCTTTTCCACATCCATAAAAGCCCAAAATACACCCTTACCTTTTCCTATAACTTTCCAACATATCTGTCTTACCACATAACTCTCATCTACACAACCCCTACCTGTCATAAACCCACACTGTTCCTCACCAATTACCCCCTCTGTTCCTCTACTAATCCTCTCAATCAAGAACCTCCCATAAGCCTTCCCAACTACACTTAACAAGCTGATCCCTCTGAAACTACTAAACTCACACTTGTCCCCCTTTCCTTTGTAAAGTGCAACTATACAGGGACTCCACCAGCCCTCAGGCACTCTACCCTCTCTTAGACAAACATTGAATAACCTCACAAGCCAGTCCACCATCACTGTACCTCCCTTTTTCAGACATTCTCCACAGCATCCATCCAATCCAGGTTACCTTACCTTAACAGCTGCCTTCACTTCATCTTTCCTTATTTCTCCCCCATTTTCCTCACTCATCACAGTCATTTTCTTAGCACTTCCCACTGCAACTACCTTTCCCTTCCTATCCTCCTTTACATTTAGTAACTCCCTAAAATACTTTGCCCACCTTCCTCTCACTGCCTTCTCTTCCATTATCATCTCTCCATCTGCACCTTTTACCTTTTCTTCTCTACTTGATTTGCCTCCTCTTCCTCTCTTAATTTCCTTTTAAAACATAATTTTATTACTTTCAAAGTTTTCTGTCATACTCTTACCCCATTTCACATCTTCTCTCCTCTTTACCTCCTTTATCTTATGCTTTACTTCTCTTCTCTTTACTTTGTACCTCTCATATGATTTCCTCATCCGAATTTGTAACCAATCTGTGAAATCCTGCTTCTTCTCTTCTACACCCTTCTTTGCCTCCTCATCCTACCACTCACTACTCTTCCTTCTACTTCCTCCTCTCCTCCTTGTTCCACACACCATCTTTGCACACCTTATGACTCCCTCCTTGAACCATCCCCATTCCTCCTCCACTCCTAGTTCTACTCTATCCTTCATTCCCTCCCACTCATCTTTCAGCTTCTTCTTATACTCCTTCTCCTTTTCTTTCTCATTTAAGCAGTTCACTCTAAGTACCTCCCTACCTTCTGCCCTTTTCCTCTTTCTCCACCTATTCTCCACTCTCAATTTACCTTCCACCAAAAAATTATCTGATATCACCCCACTCTCACCCCTTAAGGCATGTACATCCTTAACTCTTCCTAATATATTCCTGGTTACCACTATATAGTCAATTAATGCTCTATCTACCACCCTTTCATCCACCACCCTCTCCCATGTGTACTTATGCTTGACTTTCTTCCTAAACATTGTATTTGCTCTCATCAACTCTCTTTCGAGACACATCTCCACCATCAACTCTCTTCTACGATTTTTCCCTGGAACTTCATACTTCCCAATCACTCCGTCTATCAGTTTATTTCCTACCCAATACAACTACATTGACATTTCTCCTTAATCCCTCTATGCACTCATCTAAATCCATCTAAAATGTTTCCCTTTCCTCTACGCTCTTCTCACTACCAGGCCCATATGCACTTACAAAAACCCATAATTTCCTTCCCATCTTCACCTTCATCCACATTAACCTTAAAGAAACCTCCTTCCACTCCACTACACGTTTACCTCTCTCTTCATTTACTAGTAGAGCCATTCCTTCTCTCCGTCGTCCTCTCTTCACTCCTGAAAACCTCCCAAGTACACTCCCAAACTCACACTCGCCCCTCCCTTTCGACTTAGTTTCACTCAATGCCAACACACCCATCTTTCTTTTCACAAATATATTACCTATCTCTTCCCTTTTACTCTCATCTGTACCACATTCCCGCACACTAAAAGACCCAAAACTTAGGGTACTGGTTGGAAAACTCCTGGACCCTCTTATGCCTTTCCTTTTTATTAGGAGCGTCCCCCTTTGCGGCTACAGATAGCAGGATTCCTAGTCGTATCTCCATCCCGTTTTTTGTCGCCTCGTACGACTCAAGTGGGAGGACTTGGTGGCAGCATTCTTTTCCCTCACCACAGGGTAGGCAAAAAAAGGAAATGAATATTCAGAGAATGGTACAGGAGAACAACAAGTTGTGGGGGGTAGCATAACGGAGGGACAGTAGCAGTATAATAGAAGTGTCATCATTTCTCTATGAACAAAGACTTCCGCTATCATAAACATAATGATGTATGGCTCTGGTCCGTACGGGTGCCCCATATAGACCCTAAAGTATCAACTGCTTTCTACTTTGCCACAATAACATGCAGCCAATACCCCAGACACGAGGCAACGCTTTTTCCCCTTGTTGCACCACCAAGGTGTCAGTTGAGACAGGTAGGATGGGGTGGGTAATCGTTATTCTAATCCCAAAACGTGATACCCATTGTACTATACAGTTTTCTTTATCATATATAGAATATGAAAATAAAATAATCAAATAGCATGTAGATGGGATATAAGAGAGAGTACCATGTGCTATGGCTGATTTGGCAGAATGGCTAGTAGTACATACATATATATACCAAGGCTTTTTCCCCCTTACTAGGGAGGTAGCCAAAAAGAAAAAGGCATAAAATCATTCCCACCCATTCCATCCACGAAAACACTCCACACCCCTCCACCCTCCCTCTTATCTTAGCACCTCCTAGATGACGGGTCATCCCTGCACCCTGTCCACTGCCCTGGGTCAGAAGCAATGTCGCAAGACACAGCACATCCACAGCAAGGCCACTTCATTAAATCGGCGACCCTCCCTCTCCGTCCCCCCATATAAAGGAGAGGACGGGGAGAAATCCCTTCGGGCTGCGTCAAAATTTTGCTCACACACACTATCTCACCCCCCATCCCCCCGTCCATTCCACCTCATGCATCACAACATCATCCATACACAACCATTCTCCATTCACCCCTGTCTTCTGTCCTCTCCCGTCCTTCCTCAACAGACATTCCCCTCTTCCCCAAAGCCCCCCTTCACCCCATCCATCCATCTCATCCTAGGACGTCCCCTCATGTTCACTCCCTCCACATCTACCTTCCACACCTCCTTTACTAGTCTTTCTTCACTCATTCTTTCCATGTGTCCAAACCATCCTAATACTCTTTCATCAACCCTATCTCCCAGCTCCTTTTCCACCCCTGTTCTCCTCCTCACCTCCTCATTTCTCACTCTATCTAGCCTAGTAACCCCCACCATACTTCTCAGACACTTCATCTCAAACACATTCAAGCTCCTTCTGTCTTCCTCTCTTATGTTCCATGTTTCTGCCCCATACAGTGCTGTTGGCACAATCACTCCTTCATACAGTCTCCTCTTAGCATCCATTCCCAAATGTCTATTCCTCATTACATTCTTTAATCCACCAAGGCATTTACTCGCTTCTCTCAATCTACATTCTACCTCCACCTTTACTCCACCTTTTCCTGACACACTTGCACCCAAATATCTAAAACTATCCACTTCCTCCAGTTGCTCTCCCTTAATGCTCACTTCCAGATTACTGCCACTTTCACCCCTTGTACATCTCTTCACCTTACTTTTACCCACATTTATGTTGCTAGTAGTAAATCACGAAATCTGTCACACCCTGAGCGGACTCCTTTGAAGTCAGAAAGAATCAGCTCACTGCCACCTGTCTTTGGCTAGAAATCGTCAAACTCGTGGGGTGGCAATTGATCTCCAGATTGGACCCAAGCTATCTATTAACTTCAATTGTCACATAAGAGGACTCGACAGACGGCGACTGCTTCATCCTACTACTGCAGTCCTATGACATAGAAACAGCCACACACTAATATAACACAGACAGCAAGCCAAAGCTTCTTCCCAGAAATTTCTCTGGATTGGTCTGAGGAAGGTTCCCAGTTATTAAGGGGCTATGGGTTATCAGCCAGTGCAACTCGAGTCAACAATCATTATCATAATCATCATCAACCTGTCACGGTTAGTATTAATGAAAGTGCTTTGATTTTGCCAATAGATCGTATATTTTCATGATAGAAAATATACTTCTCGATTTTTTTTCACTAACATGTTTCCAGTGTGTCCCTCTCCGAGATACCTGCCCACGAAAGCATGTATAATCAGATGCGGTGACCGTCCGCAATCCAGCGCGTCCCCGAGCTGAGGATAGTTAGAGGTATGCTATAGGTATGGCTTGCTGCGATTAAGCCCTAGTGATCAATAAGCAGTCGAGGACAGATCGGTGACACCCTTACCAGAATGGGGAGGCTAGGAACATCTAATTAACTAAATACCCCTATTATCTCAAAAAACAAGGGTGTCAGGCGAGCGTGGACCGCCTTTACCAAGTAGGTCCACCTCTACCCGCGTTGCCTCACCGCGTAGGAGAGATCCAATGGAATGGGTTTTCGGCATGAAGCTACAACTTATCTGTGAAGATGCTGCTCGTCGCAGGTTCCCTGTGCCATTGGATTCCATCTTTATGGGTGAGTGAGCATAGATGGTGGAGTGTACAAACCCTTCTGAAGTTTGACCTCTTCATTGCGCAGGATCTCCTTTTCCTCGCTGAGGAGAAGGAACACCATCGTCGACGTCAACGGATTTCCATAAGTTGTATTATTTACGGACACCACAGGTAGCGCGAATTAGATGTTTTTGTTCCTCGGCAACTGACCGTTTCTAGTAATGAAAATGACAACATAATGTATGTCAACTTCCTAGTGTTTGGTGCTGTCAGAATTATCTTGACCTCTTCAGTACGAGGTTAACCTCTACATTAAACAAAATAATCTAGCATGAAGCTAGCCAGAATATAAATTACAAAATGTGTCGTCGTTGGAAAGGGGTCGATTAAGACTGGATTCACCCTCTCCTACACCAGGCAGCTGAATAAAATCGCCTGGCATTAACCAAAACAAAAATTATCAAGGTCGTCATCGTGATGAAGGTATCAGTGGATGAAGTCCCCTCTACACGGTCATAACTTGCATAACTATTTGCATGACAGTTCGAATCTTTAGGGTGCATTTGACCGCGCAAATGGCTCTTTCTTATTTTAACCGTACGCGACTACCATCATTTGTCGGCGAAGTTCAATCTGTCCATCAATATAATGAATCAGTTCTATTGCGCAATATTATTTGAAAGGGCCACTATGATCATCTGAATCAGTGGTTTTTCAAGCAAGGGTAGATTTACCCCATCAGTATCATTTCTCCAATACACTTTACATGGCTTGTCACGTTACATGCATAAGTGGAATATACATGTTTTCTTTTTAGATCAGCATTACAATAGTAAATTTACTTCCCTTTAAGTGGAAAAAACATAGTAGGAATGAATATATCATACCTAAAAATTTAGTATAATCCTATAATATCCCTGGTTTGCCACATGTTGAATACATGAATAAACTGTATGCTCTTTCTTGATTAAAGTTTACTTTGTACAGAACCATGATTTTTTTTCCTCCGTGCCAATATATTGATTTGTTTTGTTTTTTCTTCTTGATTATTTATTTATCGTGCTCTTATGGAACTAACATGAGCCATGGCGGTAGATGAAAGGAGGAAAAGATGAGAATCATGGGTCTGCAGTAAACGCTCAACACTTAGAAAAAATAAAAATAAAAAATAATTCCATTTAGGTTTCTTCTTTTCATCATGATTGTTTTTATCATTCATATCAAACTAGATAACCGTTCATGTTTCGGTGATTTGGGTTTTTGATTGCTCGAGACTACGGAGAGCTTTTTTTTCTTGTTGAGAGAAATCTTCCAATAATCATTTGTGAGCCAAGATCTACACATTTTGCGGATTCTTACCTTTTCTTCAGCTGGAGTTAAGAATGGGGAAAAGTGTGGGCAGTCAGGTTTATGTGCTGTGTTAGAGGTGTATTGCCGGGGAGAACCAATGGTGACAGTTTTTGTTGACAATTCCCCAACAAAGAGGAGTCATAGAGGTAATAAAGGAGAGGAGAGTAGAACCGAGACATAAAAGAAGTTCAAGGTAATCAGCCTTTTTCTTCTTCTTCTTCTTCTTCTTCTTCTTCTTCTTCTTCTTCTTCTTCTTCTTCTTCTTCTTCTTCTTCTTCGCGTTCTTCTTCTTCTTCGCGTTCTTCTTCTTCTTCTTCTTCTTCTTCTTCTTCTTCTTCTTCTTCTTCTTCTTCTTCTTCTTCTTCTTCTTCTTCTTCTTCTTCTTCTTCTTCTTCTTCTTCTTCTTCGCGTTCTTCTTCTTCTTCTTCTTCTTCTTCTTCTTCTTCTTCTTCGCGTTCTTCTTCTTCTTCTTCTTCTTCTTCTTCTTCTTCTTCTTCTTCTTCTTCTTCTTCTTCTTCTTCTTCTTCTTCTTCTTCTTCTTCTTCTTCTTCGCGTTCTTCTTCGCGTTCTTCGCGTTCTTCTTCTTCGCGTTCTTCTTCGCGTTCTTCGCGTTCTTCGCGTTCTTCGCGTTCTTCGCGTTCTTCGCGTTCTTCTTCTTCTTCTTCTTCTTCTTCGCGTTCTTCTTCTTCTTCTTCTTCGCGTTCTTCTTCTTCTTCTTCTTCTTCTTCTTCTTCTTCTTCTTCTTCTTCTTCTTCTTCTTCTTCTTCTTCTTCTTCTTCTTCTTCTTCTTCCTCTTTGATTGCACCAAAAGTTATTCAAATATTATCCCAGACGAGGTAAATGATGGCCTATCCCACGGAGACTTATTTACGTTTCCACACGTTATAAGAAAGACAGATTAGAAAGACCAGTAAATAAGCAGAGAGCAGGATTATAGTGATGAACTGGGATTTGCATGGTCTAGGGTCCTTCCACAGATGAATGAAGTTTCTGAACGTCGACATGAAGTAAACCTGTTTTAGGTTGATGCTGGCTGGCTGGAAGAGATTCCTCGATACATTCAAAGTTCTGCATCCTGGTACCAGTGGATATGAATCAAACAGATTTAGGTTTAAGAAGGAAATAGACAAGAACTCGTTTACTATCAGAGTGGTTAACGAATGGAATAGATTTTGTAACAATGCAATGAGGGTTGAAATAATTGGCCATTTTAAGAGAGGAGTAGATAACTTTATGGATACGGATGAAAGGTGATAAGGAACTACCTAATGTAGGCCTTATGGTCTCTTACAGACTCCTCCATTCTTATGTTCTTATGAATGATTTCATCTGCTGACGACAAGGGCGAGGTAGCCACAGCCCCTTCCCTTTGAGGGCCAACGTACTCTCAACTGAGTAGAGAAATATATGTAAGAGATGACGTCATCGAGTCAAAGGATTTAGACCCCCTCAGTTTTAATTTGGCTACAGACAAACCACAGAGATAGATAGTCAAGCAGGCACACAGACACGCAGACAGACAAAATGACTGAAAGAGAGTTAAGCAAATAAACAAGGATACTGACTTACAAACAGTCATATAAACGGATAGGTATGCAGAGACAAACGGGACGATTAGCACACCGCCCTCAAGTACGGAAAGACAGAAGGGAAGATAAAAGGAACTAAGGCAATACGAAGAAGTCGAAATGAAACATAACGAGAAAGACAGAAGATAAGATGTGAGGCGGTAAGAAAAAGTAGACATGATAATGGCGAGGAGCAATAAAGCTACAAGCAGAGCAGAAAGTTGATCTTATCTCCCGTCAAAAAATTCAGCCCAGCGGAAAAGTCTGAAGGTGCGGGACTTACTTCCTTCAGAGAGAGAGGGCATCTGTGAGGCATAAGAACAAAGCAAAGAATGTAAATGAAGTGAGAAATGAAAAGAAAATGGGGAACAAGGAGTAAATAACGCAAATGTTCTTGCAATTGCAATGATTGCGTATGAAACGTATGAGGAAGGGAGAGGCGCGAACTGCTGCAAAGATGGAGAGAAAATGTACGGGCGCGGAGGGGGCCAGATGAATTGGAGCCAGGGAGTCGGAAAGAGGGAGAATTGCAGATGGAGTGATTGGGAGAGGGAGAGAGAAATAAAAAAGAGAAGGAGAGTCGGGAGGAGGGAGTAAGAGACGAGGGAGAGAGATAATAAATAGATATACAGTTAGATAGATAGATGGATAGATAGATAGATAGAGAGAGAGAGAGACAGACACACACACAGAGAGAGAGAGAGAGAGAGAGAGAGAGAGAGAGAGTGAGAGATCTTACCCGTTAAAACCCAGTGGTCATTTTGATTAATATGTATTGGTTGACACCAGACAACTTCAGATTACAGGGATATTTAGGTTTTGAAGGATCAAAAATATATCGCGATATTTTCTTATTTTCACCCTGTCTACGAAAACACTGGTTCTGTCCCCAGTGGTTACCCGTGACCATCATTTGGTGTCCAACTGCATAAGGTGACACTTTCGGCCGCAACTTAACACCACCTGGCGTAATCTACTTTACCCACATAAAACAAACATAGATAAACAAATAAATGAAAATACATTATGGAAAGTCTAGAGAAGTAGAGGACTCTCCCCAATCCTCATAAAGGCACCTTGGGGGCTTAAGCAAAGAGGCGCTTGCCTGTGACCAAATCTGACAATTTTGTCATCGTAATGGAGCTGCTCAGACACACACACACACACACACACACACACAAACACACATACATGCACACACACACACACACACACACACACACGCACGCACGCACGCACACAAACATACATATATGCACACACATGCACACACACACACACATGCACGCACGCACGCACGCACGCACGAACACACACACACACTCTCCCTAATCCTCATAAAGGCACCTTGGGGGCTTAAGCAGAGAGGCGTTTGCCTGTGACCAAATCTGACAATTTTGTCATCGTAATGGAGCTGCTCAGACACACACACACACACACACACACACACACACACACACACACACACACACACACACACACACACACACACACACACACACACACACACACACACACACACACACACACACACACACACACACACACTTTACAAGGGAAAAGGGGACAAGTGTGAGTGTAGTAGTTTCAGAGGGATCAGCTTGTTAAGTGTAGTTGGGAAGGCTTATGGGAGGGTCTTGATTGAGCGGGTTAGGAGAGGAACAGAGGGGGTAATTGGTGAGGAAGAGTGTGGGTGGTAAACAGGAAGGAACTGTGGGAGGTATTACAGATATACATTATGGGATAGGAGGAAAGCTGTTAAGAGCAGTCAAGAGTTTTTACGAGAGTAGTAGGTCTTGCGTTAGGATTAGAGATGGAGAGAGTGAGTGGTTTGAGGTAAAAGTGGGACTTCATCAGGGATGTGTTACATCGCCTTGGTTGTTCAATTTATACATGAATGGAGTGGTGCGAGAGGTAAATGTAAAAGTACTGGGTCGGGGATTGGAGATGGTCAAAGAAAATAGAGAAAAGTGGAAGATAACCCAGTTGTTGTTTGCTGACGACACTGCGCTTGTAGTGGGATCAGAGGAAGGATTGAGGAAGTTAATGACAGAGTTGAGGAAGGTGTGTGAAAGAAAGATTTAAAGATGAATATGGGTAAAAGTAAGGTGATGAGATGTTTAAGGGTAGAAAGTGGCAGCAGACTGGAAGTGAGTATCAAGGAAGAGAGACTGGAGGAAGTGAATAGTTTTAAATATTTGGGTGCAAGTGTGGCGGGAAAGAGAGGAGTGAAGGATGAGGAAAAATGTAGATTAAGAGAAGCGAGTAAGTGCCTTGGTGGATTACAAAGTACAATGAGAGCTAGACATTTGGGAATGGATGCCATGATGAGATTATATGTAGGAGTGATTGTACCGACAGCACTGTACAAGACAGAAACATGGAACATAAGAGAGGAGGAGAGGAGGAGAGGAGGAGAGGAGGAGTTTGAATGAGTTTAAGATGAAGTGCTTGAGAAGCATGATAGGGATTATGAGGCTAGATAGAGTGACAAATGAAGAGGTGAGGAAGGGAATGGGGGTGGAAAGGGAGTTGAGTATTGATGAAAGAGTATTGGGATGGTTTGGACACATGGAAAGAATTTATTGAAGAAAGACTAGTAAAAGAGGTGTGGAAGGCACAGGTGGAAGAAATGGACATGAGGGGGCGACCTAAGATGTGATGGATGGATGGGATAATAGGAGCATTGGGAGAGAGGGGAGAAGACATAAGACGGGGGTAAATGGAGAATGGTTGTGTATGGATGATGCTGTGATGCATGAGGAGAAAATGGATGGGTGGATGGGAGTGAGGGAGTATGTGTGAAATATAAACTGACGCAGCCCGAAGGGATTTCTCCCCGTCTTCTACTTTTCTGCATGAGGGGGACTCGGGTGAAACATTGTATGTACTGTATTTTTATCAAATCCTTTAAGGATTTAATGAAAATACAATACATATCATGTTTCACCCGAGTGCCCTGGGCGGAACGAATAGTCCTTGAACTAAGTCGTTTCGTTTCGTTTTGTAGGGTCGTGGTGACATGATGATACGGTCTTCGTATTATAAGAAGCAAAGCCGCTCAGGCGATGGTTCGAATCCCAATAGAAGAGTTTATTTCCGTATATATATATATATATATATATATATATATATATATGTATATATATGTTTGGTTATATTTACATATATACATATACACACACATATATATATATATATATATATATATATATATATGGCTACATTTACATATAGACATACACACACACATATGTATATATATGTGTATATATATACATATATATAAATATATATACATATATATACATATATACATGTATATATATATATACATATATATATATATATATATATATATATATATATATATATCGGAAAAGTGAAAAACGCCACACTAAGAAGCAGGTAATTAAATCCCGACGTTTTGAACCCTGTCATGTCATGGGATCGTCCTCAGAGGTTATAATGAGGAGGCAGGTAACCTTCCTGTACATACAAAAAGGGTAATGTATATGGTGCAATCGGCGTGGTCATTGTGCGGTCTGTTTATATTCTACCGTCACAATTACCCAAGTGACGATATGTCTGGGATTTGTCCTTGCGTGTGTGTGGATGAAAAGACCCTCTCCGCTCCTGGTTATAACGTTTCCTACGTTCTCACCTGCTGTCGAGTGTCTATTCCGCCCAACCTTTCCCTTGCCTCTCTGAACCTAAAGAAAGTAGAATCCAGGCACATACTTACCAGCCCCATCAGTTCCTCTGACGATAGTTTCTCATTCTCCAGGAAGCCCCGCGTCCCCCTCATCACAGATAATGATAAATTGCTTTACCAGATCTTGCGGTAAATACGTAAACATGGGTTTTACGTCAAATGAAACCATCACTTCATCCTCCTCCATATTAAGGCCTCGAATTTCCTCCAGGAATTCATTGGAGTTCTTCAACATCCACGACGACTTCACCACCAGTAGCCTGAGTCGTTTTGTTACCATCGACGCAAGGTTGTACGTAGGGGACCCCCTGAAGGCAATAATAGGCCTCAAAGATACTCCGTCTTTATGCACCTCAGGTAACCCATAAAACTTGGGAATGATGGAACCCCCTGGCCTCGTCTTATTACACTCGTTTTCTGTAATTCACATTTTTTCTAGTTTTCTCAATCCCTTTTCGACCTGTTTTTGAAGCTTCGGCGTCGGGCCTGAAGACAAAACCTCATAGGTGTTACTGTCATGGAGCAGAATGGTGGACTTGGTCTCGTAGACTTCTATGTCTATGGCAACAGTGGACCGCCCTTTGTCACTCATGAGCACTACATTGGATTGATTCCGTTTGATACCTGTCAAAGCAATCGCCTCCTCCGAAGTGAGGTTGTGTCCGTGCTTCCTTCTTCCCAGTGCTCCCACAATGCGCAACCTGACGTCCTGCTTCTCCTCCTCACTGCATGCCATCAAGTTGACTCCTTGTTCCGCCGCTAGCAGGAATTCTTCCTCTTTTACTCTTCCCTGGACATTGAAGTTCAAACCTTTGGACAGAACCCTGGCCTCAGATTTGCTGAGGGTTCTACTGGAGACGTTCATAATCCACCTTTCTGGCACTGGCGGTCTGGCTTCCTCCAGTCGTTTGAAATTAGGATCCAACGAAACTCGCTTAGTCTCCGCTTTAGATCTGCTGAAGTTCGTAATCTTCTCACTGATGGCCGCGAAATGTGTAGGTTCCAAAACTGCTTGACACCAGCTTCTAATGGTGTTGATGGTCCCGCCAAACCGGTGTATGTTTTTGTGATGATGGTCAATAGCACACTTTAACAGCTTACGCCCACACACTTCTGCAGTTTCCTTAGCTGTGTTGCTGCTCACTGGTGGTTTGATTCAGACAAAGTTCGGCAGTATTCTTCTATTGCGACAATTGGTACAAAACCATAACTGCTCCCGTATCACGCTCTTCCTGATCTGACTGCCCTCCCATTTCCTGATCTTGTTGAGCACGTCAACGACATACGACTGTTCAATGTTCGAAAAAAGCTGGAGTTCAGGAACCATGTCGGAAAAGTGAAAATCACCAGAGGAACAGGTAATTTAATCCCGACGTTTTGAACCCTGTCCAGGGATCGTCCTTAGGGGTTACAATGTAGAGGCAATTAATCCTCCTTTATACACAAAAGGGCAATACATGTGGTACACTCGGCGAGGTCATTTTACGGGTTGTTTACAGCCCGCATATTGACCTCGGAAGGAAGAGACCGAAGCGCGACGTCACAAGCAACAATTAGGGTGACGATCCCTTATGTCAAGGGCGGGTCTGAGTTTACGAAAGACTGCTTCGGAGACATGGTGTCAATGTGGCATGTAAACCATGCAACACGAAAGTCAAAGATCGACAGTAAAAGAAGGACCAAGCAGGAGCAGTCTACAAGGTGAAGTGCAAGGACTGCAACGCGCACTACGTTGGAGAAACGGGGGAAAAGCTGGCCCCGAGACTACAAGAACATTACAGAGCAGTGAACAGGAGGGACCAGAGTTCGGCGATGTTCAGGCATTGTGATAAACAACAGCATGAGTTTGATTGGCAGGGCGCGGATATTTTGTACAAAAACAAGAAGAAAGGGAGCAGGCTGTTTTTGGAAGCGTGGGCTAGTGACGAAGACAGCATTAACAGATTGGCCACTCTTAACCCCATTTTCAGAGAGTCAAGGGAAAAATTGAGCGGAATAAACACTCGACAGCAGGTGAGAGCGTAGGAAAGGCTATAACCAGGAGCGGAGAGCCTTTTTTCATCCACACCCACGCCTGGTGGAGTTATTTTTAGTCATTATTTCTCATTATAAGGTTAGAGACTCTTGTGTATTTGTAGTATATGATGAGGGTCAACTTGTCGTGTGAGTTGGTGCATGTGACGTTACGTGCAAGAATATCTTTTAGGACACGTTCGTCTGATCGTATGCCGGTGTCATTTGGTTTTGTGATAAAATGTGTGTATGGAAGGTGTGCTGTTTTGTCCGTGTTGTGTTGTGTTGCTGGTGATGAAAAGTCTCGTCTCTTTGTCAGTGAGGAAGTTTGGAAAACCGTTGTTAATGAGAATCTATTTAACGCGCAATATTTCGAAGTCAAAACGTCGTCAGCGTATCTAAAATAGGAATTGGGGCATGTCAAAATAACGATTTCACATCGAGGTAAGCCATTATTCCTCGGGGTTGCTTGCTGTGTAGTATGTCAATAAAATCATCAGATGATTTTAGGGAATATTTCTCAGGGATGACTGGAGTGATGATATTACTAAGCTCTTTGGCGAGTCTGTATGTAGGGGTAGTGATCTGTGAGATGATCGGGTGGAGGGGGGAGTTCGGCTTATGTGCTTTAACGTTACCATAAATATATCCAGGAGGGAACTCACTTGTAATGGGAAGAGTCTACATTACACAATACATCCCTATCATTAATATACAGCTTGACACAGTTAGTACTTTACAACTACAAAGCGAGGCTGCGTGGCAACAATGACCAAACGTCCGACTACAAAGGATTACAAAGGATTACAAAGGCGGAGCATGCCGACAGGAGACCTTTTGGTCCATATCTAGGTCGGATGCAAAAAAAAAAAAAAAAAAAAAAAAAAAACATATTAATAGTAAATTAAAACTATAACAATGAAAATAACAATTAAAATACATAAATAAATGCATTGGTATAGTTGAATAACAAACAAACAGGTAAATAGTAAATGATAATAAATTGACATATAACTAATAATAAATGAAAATCAGACAGACAAATTATAACAAAACAAAAACAAATAATATAACATAAATTATAATCATTACAGCATCTTACTTAGGTATTTATCTAAATGATTCTTAAAGCTTCGAACTGAACTACATTGCACTACCTGTGCAGGAAGTTTATTCCATTCATTAACTACACGGTTGGCAAAGTTGTTTCTACCTACTTCCAAATTGAATCTATTTCCGGACAGTTTGAGACCATTGTTTCTTGTCTGATTCTCATTCAATGTGAAAATTTGGTCACTTTTGATGTTGTCAATTCCCTTTAAAATCTTAAAGACCTGTATCAAGTCACCTCTGAGTCTACGCTTTTTTAGGGAAAACAGATTCATGTGCTTAAGTCGATTTTCGTATGATTTATTTTTGATATTTGGAATCAGTTTTGTGGCTCGCCGTTGTACTTTTTCCAGTCTGTCAATGTCTTTAATGAGATTCGGTGACCATACGGAAACAGCATATTCCAAAGGTCGAATGCGAAAAAAAATCATAATGATAATAAAATGATAAATAAATACTATAATAATGTAAATAACAAATAAAATACATAAATAAATACATAGGTATATTCAAATAATAAACAAACAGGTAAATAGTAAATAATGATAAAATGACATATAACTAATAATAAATGAGAATCAGACAGACAAATGATAACAAAACAAAAACAAATAATATAAAACAAATTATAATCATTACAGCATCTTGCTTAGGTGTTTATCTAAATGATTCTTAAAGCTTCGAACTGAACTATATTGCACTACCTGTGCAGGAAGTTTATTCCATTCATTCACTACACGGCTGGCAAAGTTGTTTCTACCTACTTCCAAATTGAATCTATTTCCGGACAGTTTGAGACCATTGTTTCTTGTCTGATTCTCATTCAATGTGAAAATTTGGTCACTTTTGATGTTGTCAGTTCCCTTTAAAGTCTTAAAGACCTGTCTCAATTCACCTCTGAGTCTACGCTTTTTTAGGGAAAACAGATTCATATGTTTTAGTCGATTTTCGTATGATTTATTTTTGATATTTGGAATCAGTTTTGTGGCTCGCCGTTGTACTTTTTCCAGTCTGTCAAGGTCTTTAATGAGATTCGGTGACCATACGGAAACAGCATATTCCAAATGTGAACGAACTAACGATTTATATAGCTTGTTAATGAGTGATGGACTTTTGAAATCAATCAGTCCTAGAATCTTATTTGCTTTCTCAGAGGCTGAAATACACTGCTTGGATGATTTGAGGTCGTTACTGATTTGGAAACAGTAGATTTTAGTCCATGGTCTATATAATTTATATATACTACGAATAGAAGTGGTCCAAGAACGGAACCCTGAGGAACTCCACTTGTAAAAATTTTTCCTTCTAGAAGTTTTTTCCATTTAAAACAACTCTCTGTTTTCGACCATTCAACCAATTACTAGTCCAACCTAATAGGCTACCACTTATTCCGTGTAAAGCTAATTTAGTAAGTAGTCTTTCGTGTGGGACGGTATCAAAAGCTTTTGCAAAGTCTAGATATATTACATCTATATTGTTTCTTTTGTCATAATTCGAGATAACAGTGTTGTAGAATTCGAGTAAGTTAGTCACGCAAGAACGTTTCCGTCTGAAACCATGCTGGCTATCATTTATCAAACGGTTACTTTCTAAATGATGTTCGATAGCATCTCTGATGATAGTTTCCATTATTTTTCCTACGATTGAAGTCAAACTTATAGGCCTATAGTTATTTGGTTTCTTTTTGTCACCTTTTTTTAATATGGGAGTAACGTTAGCTAGCTTCCATTCTCTTGGAACATCTCCGGATATGATGGATTTCTTAAAAATAATTTCTAATGGAACAACAATCTCATTTTTCATTTCCTTTAAGATTCTTGGATGCCAACCGTCAGGCCCTGGTGTTTTATTAACTTTGAGTTTATCTATACACCTTTTAATTTTTTCATTTGTTATATTTACCGTAGTGAGTAAGTTTACCCTAGAATTTTCACAGGTTTCAGTTTGGAATTCACTTTGAGGTATTTCGTTTACGAATACCGAGCTAAAATAATTGTTTAAGATATTACACATTCCTTCATTTGAATATAGAAAAATCTAATTAATTGATTTGAATATACAATGATCTAATATCCAGCTACATCCCGCTGAAACGAAGCCCTCACCTCCGTCCAGTACCTGACGCCTAGCTACGACCTAACTCTCCAAGTTCCTTCATTTACTCTTATTTAAACTCCTGCCTTGTACATTTATTGTTCCTTACCTGAAGATGGTTGTGTGATTCAACCGTAAGCTCGTATTTTATATTTGTGTAATGTTTTTCGTTATAATAACACCATGAATCACTACCCCTACATACGGACTCGCCAAAGAGCTTAGCAATATCATCACCCATTTCATCCCTATGAAATACTCCCTAAAATCATCTGATGATTTTAATGACATACTACACAGCAAGCAACCCCAAGGAATAATGGTTTCCCTTGATATGGAATAATTATTTTCACATGTTCCAATTCTTCCCACGATTGAAATAATCCTGATTAATGTGTGCCGCCACCCTGAATTACATCCACCTAATATTCCGGAGGAAATAATGAAACATCTTCTCCTTGCCTGCACAACGAAAAAGTCATTTGGAAGCCCATCAGGCCAGTTATATCTACAAGTGGAAGGAGTCGCCATGAGTTTACCTTTAGGGTGTACTTTTGTAGAATTTTATATGTACAATCTGGAGAACAGTCTTGCAAGACCCGGTCTTAAGACCCTTTTCCTATTTTAGATACGTTGACGACATTTTGACTGAAGTTAGGAGTGAGTCCCACCTGAAAGATCTACAGCTAGACATGGAAACAGCCTCTGTACTACACTTCACATATGAACTCAATATACACAACAAAAATCCCTTCCCTGACATCCTCATCCACTCTGAAGACAACAAATACTCGACCACTGTTTACAGGAAAAAGACTGACACCGGAAGATGCCTGAATGCAGCAAGTGAGTGCCCCCAGCGTTACAAACTTAGAGTAATTCGGGCATACCTTTGACGCGCATATAAGAACTGCTCCTCTTGTGAAAATTTTCACTTCGAAATATCACGCGTTCAATGGATTCTCATTAACAATGATTTTCCCATCTTCCTCAATGACAAAGAGACGAGCCTATTCATCACCCGCAACACAACATAACACGGACTAAACAGCACACCTTCCATACACACTTTTTATTACAAAAACCAAATGACACCGTGTTCTAAAAGATATTCTTGCACGTAACGTCACATGCACTAAC
>NC_134816.1:15915459-15940459 GCF_046742065.1 Oratosquilla oratoria
GGAAAGATATTTCTAAAGGTCCAGTAAATTAGTTGGTAATACCACAAACTCTTCTAAAAGAGATATTGAAGTTACTTCATGATAGTGATTGTAGCTCACATCCAGGAAAGGATAAACTTATAGACAAGCACAACTTAAATACTTTTGGCCAGGTATGAAGAAAGATATATATATATAATTATATAGAAAAAAATTGAAATGTGTTAAGGTGAAAGGAAATACACCAAAACCTGCTCCTATATTTACCTATCCCATTCCACAGAAACCTTGGGAAAGAGTTCACATAGATACATTGGAGTTACCTATGTCTGAGGATGGATATAAATATGTATTTGTTATCATTGATTATTTTTTAAGATTTTGTATTTTACAACCCATTCCAAATAAGAAAGCTGAAACTATTGCTTCAGTAATCTATGATCATATAATCTGTAATTTCACTACACCTAAGATCTTAGTTTCAGATAATGGAACTGAATTTAATAACAAAATCTTGGAAAAATTATGTAGTTTATTAAAGATAAGAAAGTAGACATTCTAGTGAATCATCCACAAAGTAATGGAGTTGTAGAGAGGTTAAATAAGAAAATTATCACATGTCTTAGAAGTATGATAAGTCCTCATAGTATAACTAAGGATACTTGGATTCTTTATGTTAAATGTGCTCTGAACAACCAAATTAATATAGCAACAGGTGAAACACCTCATTTTATTATTTTTGGGAAATACAACTCTTCCATATGAAATCTTGACTGGAGAGCAGAAACATCTGTATGATATAGATGATTATATCTCAAATAGAATAAATACTTTCCAAAGTATTCTTCAAAGAGTAAGGGAACACATGCAGGAGTATTCACAAGAGATGAAAAAGCAACAACACAAAATAACACATAAACTAGAATTGAAAATAGGAGATTTAGTCATGGTCGAACTAGATTTACCCTATGATCAACTTTCACCAAGGTACTCAGGTCCATATAGGGTGATTGATTCTGCAGGTGGAAATGAATATAATCTCATACATTTAGAAAATAGGGAAGAATTAATAGACCATTTAGATAATATGAAGAAAGTTAGGTTGCAGATCTATGAAGATGATTGTTGTGATACCTTATGTATCAATTTTAATGAACCAGAAGAGTATATGGAATATTTTGATAATGTTATTTGCGATTTGAATATTGATCTTGATGCATTTTACAGATAGTATTGATTTGACCATTTGTATGTACTTGGGATGGGAGACTACTGGAACTTGGTGCCAGGCCGGGACATGAAGACCTTGGATCTGCTGTGGTCAGACGTGCAACCTTGCCAATACTTAAGGACACCTAAGTATTGAATTGTTGTTTATGAAGCATTAAGACTGTCTTTGAAAAATTAATTAAGTGTATTAACAAAAACAATTGAAATGCAAGAAGAGACACTTTACAAAAAATTTCTAGCTCTAAAGTAGTAAGTTTTGCAAATATGTTTGCAAATTATTTCATATTGCAAAGTAATTTGGGAGATGCTTTACTATTTAGACATGTATGTTATTTAACATTATTCTGCCTGAATTATTATTGTGCATTTTTCAGGGTTGCATATATCTTTCATATGTATATGTTTGATGTGTTTTACTGATACCATTTTACCATTTGCAAGGTTAGATTAGCTTCTTATATATATGATGATTTCCAAGTATATACTAGCGAGCCCTGTAAGAGGGTAGTAGATATCATTGGTCGGGACGACCAAGGGTAGCTGCCTAGACCTGTAAGAGACCGGTAGAGAGAGGTAGACATTTAGGTAGATAGAGGGGTAGGTGGAGAGGAATTTAAATTTTATATTCATTTCATATTCGGTTGTTATGAAACAATGGCCGACTGCAAGTTGCTGAGTTGCATATTCTAGCTTACCGTCTTGTATTTGTAAACATTGGTTGGAGTGGCGATCAAAGGTGCTGATGTGACTAAATGTAACCACAGAGCTCGTTCTGCTTGCGACAAAGTGCTTGCGTAAACAGTATTGCTTGAGACAGTATAACAGTCTCTCTGATTGGAGAAAAGGGTGGAGGAGGAGAAAAATTATTGGTGCATGGAGGTAAAGTCGCGCCCTAAAAGGGTGGCACTTATTTTTAACGTTCAAAGTTATTGGATGAATTAAATAGTAACGTCGGAGCAGACTTGGCTTGGTGGGTGTAAGAGGATCCCAGGTGGGAGTTCCTTGGTGTAGCTTGAATAACCAAGTGTAATTTATTCGGAAGAAAAGAGAAAAGAAAAATACATTTAATTCACCTTCGAACTGAATAATGGAACTTGACAAAAAACTTACATTACAAGAGGGGCATGAGGCCTTGAGACGAGTGACTTACTGTACTACAATTATAGAAAAAAGTGAAGAAAGTTGTAAGTGAATTACAATTTCACTGAAGGGAACTGAACTGTTGGTAGCAGCGAAGATAACAATGTGTGTGTGTGTGTGTGTGTGAGTGTGTGTGTGTGTGTGTGTGTGTGTGTGTGTGTGTGTGTGTGTGTGTGTGTGTGTGTGTGTGTGTGTGTGTGTGTGTGTGTGTGTGTGTGTGTGTGTGTGTGTGTGTGTGTGTGTGTGTGTGTGTGTGTGTGTGTGTGTGTGTGTGTGTGTGCGTGTGTGTGGGTGTGTGTAGGTGTGTGGGTGTGTGTGCGTGTGCGTGTGTGTGGGTGTGTGTGTGTGTGCGTGTGTGTGTGGGTGTGAGTGTGTGTGTGTGTGTGTGTGTGTGTGTGTGTGTGTGTGTGTGTGTGTGTGTGTGTGTGTGTGTGTGTGTGTGTGTGTGTGTAAGTGGACTAGGAAACACAGGAGTCTTAGTCTGAGTTTATTTCTGACTAGTTTCGCAGGTATAGCATACCTGCAAATCTAGTCAGGAATAAACTCAGAATAAGACACATTTCTCCTCATGCAATCACAACATCATCCATATACAACCACTCTCCACTCACCTCTGTCTTCCGTTCTCTCCCTACCTTCCTCAACAGACATTCCCCTCTTCCCCAAAGCCCCCTTCACCCCATCCATCCACCTCATCCTAGGACGTCCCCTCATGTTCACTCCCTCCACATCTGCCTTCCATACCTCTTTTACTAGTCTTTCTTCACTCATTCTTTCCATGTGTCCAAACCATCCTAATATTCTTTCATCAACCCTATCTCCCAAATCCTTTTTCACCCCTGTTCTCCTTCTCACCTCCTCATTTCTCACTCTATCCAGCCTAGTAACCCCTACCATACTTTTCAGACACCTCATCTCAAACACATTCAAACTCCTTCTCTCTTCTTCTCTTATGTTCCACGTTTCTGCCCCATACAGTGCTGTTGGCACAATCACTCCTTCATACAGTCTCCTCTTCGCATCCATTCCCAAATGTCTATTCCTCATTACACTCTTTAATCCACCAAGGCATTTACTCGCTTCTCTCAATCTACATTCTACCTCCACCTTCACTCCACCTTTTCCTGCTACACTTGCACCCAAGTATCTAAAACTATCCACTTCCTCCAGTCGCTCTCCCTTAATGTTCACTTCCAGTCTACTGCCACTTTCACCCCTTGTACATCTCATCACCTTACTTTTACCCACATTTATCTTTAGCTTTCTTCTATCACATACTCTCCCAAACTCTGCCACCAGCTTCCTCAATCCCTTCTCTGACCCTGCCACAAGCGCAGTGTCGTCCGCAAACAACAGCTGGCTCACCTCCCACTTTTCTCCATTTTCTTTAACCATCTCCAATCCCTTACCCACTACCCTAGCATTCACCTCTCGCACCACCCCATCCATGTATAAGTTGAACAGCCAGGGCGACATAACGCATCCTTGACGAAGTCCCACCTTTAACTCAAACCACTCACTCTCTCCATTTCTAATCCTGACACAAGCTCTACTACTCTCATAAAAACTCTTGACAGCTCCCAAAAGCTTTCCTCCTATCCCATAAATCTGCATAACCTCCCACAGTGCCTTTCTGTCTACCCTATCATAAGCCTTTTCCAGATCCATAAAAGCCCTAAAAACATCCTTCCCCTTTCCTAAAGCTTTCTCACATATCTGTCTTACCACAAAGATTTGATCTACACAACCTCTACCTGTCTTAAATCCACACTGTTCCTCACCAATTACTCCTTCTGTTCCTCTCCTAATCCTCTCAATTAAGATCCTCCCATAAGCCTTCCCTACTACACTTAACAGACTAATCCCTCTGAAACTACTACATTCACACTTGTCCCCTTTTCCCTTGTAAAGAGGAACTATACAGGCACTTCTCCAGTCCTCCGGTACTCTACCCTCTCTCCAGCAAACATTAAATAACCTCACCAGCCAGTCCACCATCACTGAACCTCCCTTTTTCAGACATTCTGCATGACATCCATCCAGACCAGGTGCCTTACCTGCTTTCATCATCTTTACAACTGTCTTCACCTCATCCTTCCTTATTTCTCCTCCATTCTCCTCACTCATCACTCTCATTTTCTTCGTATTTCCCACTGCAGCTATCTTTCCTTCCCTATCCTCCTTCACATTTAGCAACTCCCTAAAATATTCTGCCCATCTTCCCCTTACTGCCATCTCTTGCATTATCATCTCTCCATCTGTACCTTTTACCTTTTCTTCCCTACTTGATTCGCCTCCTCTTCCTCTCTTAATTTCTTTCCAAAACATATTTTTATTTCAAAATTTTCTGTCATACTCCTACCCCATTTCACATCTGCTCTCCTCTTTGCCTCCTTTACCTTTTGCTTTACTTCTCTTTTCTTTTCTTTGTACCTCTCATATGACTCCCCCGTCCTCTTTTGTAACCAATCTGTGAATGCTCGCTTCTTCTCTTCTACAACCTTCTTTGTTTCCTCATCCCACCATTTACTACCCTTTCTTCTATTTCCCTCTGTCCTTCTTGTTCCACACACCATCCTTGCACACTTTAAGACTCCCTCCTTGAACCATCCCCATTCCTCCTCCACACCCATCTCTGCTCCATCCTTTACTCCCTCCCACTCCTCCTTCAGCTTCTTTTTGTACTCCTTCTCCTTTTCCTTTTCATTCAAGGAGTTCACTCTAAGAACCTCCCTACCTTTTGTCCCTTTCCTCTTTCTCCATCTATCCTCCACTCTCAACTTACCTTCCACCAAAAAATGATCTGATATTCCCCCACCCTCTCCCCTTAGCACATGTACATCCTTAACTCTTCCTATCATAATCCTATTTACCACTACATAATCCATTAGCGCTCTATCTACCACCCTTCCCTCCACCACCCTCTCCCATGTGTACTTATACTTGACTTTCTTCCGAAGCACTGTATTTGCTATCATCAACTCTCTTTCTAGACACATTTCCACCATCAACTCTCCACTACGATTCTTTCCTGGAACTCCACACTTCCCAACCACTCCATCGATTGGACCATTTCCCACCCTAGCATATATATATATATATATATATATATATATACATACATATATATATATATATATATATATATATATATATATACATATGTATACACATATTAGCGAGAACAAGCCTAACCTCAGACTTTAACGTTACTGAAAAAACACATCACTTATCTATCTCCGATTTCATTACTACCATGCCACAGGATTATTCCACACTCATATGCACTGGTATCCACTTTGATCTGTATCATTCCATAAAAGGCATCCTTCTCTTGTGTTCTTCACTGGTGTGGCACACATACTTCTGTTTAGGATTTTTTTCTTCCAGGAAAATTTACCATAACTGATATTCTATCACTTCTATTATTTCATTTTCTTTTATTTCTGCCAATTTCTGGGTAATCGTTAATGACACTCCATATTTCCTTTCTTGATTTTTCCCTTTGTATATCAGTTGGTAATTTGCATGGAAAGTTTTCACTCCTCGTCTCACTATTCTTGCTTCACTCACACACCTTACCAATCAAGCCTCCTCTCCTTCATCATCTCTGCTACCTCCCCTTCCTTTTCATTCAAGGTGGCAGCATTACTTGTGCTAGATGAAATATTTATCAATATATGACAATTAAAAATCCCTAAGGATAGAGGAAGTTAGCAAAACAGAGTCTTTGTCTGCAAAGATTAAAGAAACAAGACGTTTCAAAATAGATTTAATCTAAAATAAGGAAATTAAAAGCCTCATGGAAATTGTAGTATCCAGGATAGAATAATAAAGTGAAAAATTTTCAAGAACAAACTAATTGCTGGAACTAGAGAAGTAGTACGTGCAAAGAAAGCTAGAGGAAATAAAAAGCCAAGCTGTGCGGTAAATTGATGAGGTCAGGGGAACTATTAAAAGAAAGAGTACATTATTCAGGAACTGGATGAGTTGAAGAAATATAGTTATAACAACAGCATACGTGAAGCAAGGAATGAAGCAGAAGACAATAAACGAGAGGCAATGAAACAGGTATAAGAAAAGATGGAGATGAATTGAAGCAGGACATGCAAAGCGCTAAAAAGCTAATATATACCGCTACCAAAGACTACAAAAAAACATAAGAGCCTACTGTGAGAGCTATAAAATATAAGAGGATGTACTGCTTACTGATTAGAAGACAGACGAAAGATAGCGAGAATATTTTCCAGGGAGGGGAGGAAACATATAACAAAGATGTCTACAATAGATAAATGATACATGTACTTGAAGAAACTGTATATATATATATATATATATATATATATATATATATTATATATATATATATATATATCAGAAGTGGGTGAATGAATTAACAAAAAAGTCTGTTTTCTCACACAGAAAATATATGAAAGGGTTCTGAGAAGATGAAAGTACAGTTGAGTGGGTACTGGAAGAACACCAGCATGCTTTCAGACCATATAGAGGAGTAATAGACCTAATCTCTATACATGCATATACCAAAGGTTTTTTTCCCCCTTACGAGGGCGGTAGCCAAAGTCAAAAGGTATAAATCCACTCCCACCCAATTCATCTCCACATGGTCCACTTCCATTCACTATCCCTCACTCTTTTTTTTTTTTTTTTTCTGGGTCAGATGCAACGCAGCAAGACACACCACATCCACAGAAAGGCTGCTTCATTTACTCGGCGACCTTCGCCATAATCTTTCTTTACTTATTCTTTCCATGCCTTCAAACCATCCTAATAATCTTTCAACAACCTTACCTCCCAACTCCTTTTCCAACCCCACTCTCCTTCTCACTTCCTCGTTCCTCACTCTATCTAGCCTAATTTTTATTATACCAGTTACAATAGAAAAGAACTAGGAATGGGATGAGGGCCTTTACACGGTATTCATCGATTTAAAGAAGGTTTTTGACAAGATCCCGAGGGTCAGACTCTGGTAGGGACTGAAGTCCAATTTACGGACTATCACTATCAATAATAAAAAAAAAACATAAAAAGCCTATTCAAGGGCTGTTCAAACGTGGTGAAGACTTAGGGAATGACAAACTCTTTATTACATCTGAGGTAGAACCCATCAATGTCAATTTATGATACAAGGCTCTCTCCATTTGCATAACTTGTGTATTCATTATTGTATAAATCTATAAGCGACTGCAAAAGTTTGCGTAAATCTCTGTAAAGATGCGAGAACGACAAGGTGTCGTCATCTCTTCTGAGTTAGATTCCGGCAAGGTCACTCCGCTCCATAAGGGTTCATCCAAGGAATTATCCTTTTCTTCCACACCACTCAGGACTTTATTTACTCATACCTCTAGAATTAATCGATAGCTAGCGAAATCGAATCCAGTCGACCATTTTTGCACTTTCTGAAGAAGTCCGAAGGAAGCTTTACCTCCCGGATGCAATCAATTTGAAGCGAAATTAAGAACAAACCCCAACCTTAGTATAGCCACGATCCAGTTTCTGCCACACCCACGTCCTCAGAGATGACGAACATGCCATTCTGGTCACTATAATGTGGCTACAAGGTAGATTACAACTTACACTCCAGCACCTATCTCGAACATTGTAACCATGATATACAATGTAAGTCGTGGAGTTTATACTCACCGATCTCCACACACATCAGCTGTTATTGGTTCCAGCCAATGAGAACATAGCTTGACATGGGACCTCAGACAATGAAAACACAGAAGCGTCGCGTACTGGAAAACCATGGAATACCCCTGCGAAATGTCGGTATACATAATAGGATACGGTAGGTCAATGAGTTAGGAAATGCAGATAGTAAAAATCACTCTTGTTTCATAGTACTAATAATATTTATCATTTTACACGCGTTAGAGGTGTATCCTATTTTTCATATAAAAATTGCAAACCAAAAATGGGGATGTCAGGGCAAGATATTAACTAAGAAAAAAAAATGACACAGTATAAATATTGTAACTCACAGATGCCCTTGGGCTGTTGTAATTCTCGCCGACTTACAATGTTCGCTTAAAAGCAAAGATCGCTGCCCCCCATGTTTTGAGATTGGGTTGTAAGTAGTTAGAGTGGACGAAGCTTAGGTTACAAGGCATTTTACGAGACACAGTATTTTAATGTATGTCGATTATCCATTGGGTGACACAGTGAATACATTGCCTCTGTCAGGGTTTCAGATATCCAATATGTCTCTATAACTCACCATCCCACTCCCACGCAATGGGAAGTGAGAAACCCGTGGTAGAGCAAAGCCCTGTCATTGGCGGCAAGCCAGTGTTTTTTTTCAGGCTAATGTTGGATTACCTTCCCGCCTGACCAGGAACCAACGCAACATAGCCAGCTGCAGGTCCCGGTAATCGAACTCACGACCACCTGTAATACATATTCACCAGACGTTAAGTGCATATACTATATGTATTTATATATGGATATTTATCCATGGGTGTGTTATTTTATTATTATTTGAAAGAGGATGGCAGCAAATTGGAAGTGAGTATTAAGGGAGAGGCTGGAGGAAGTGAATAGTTTTAGATGCTTAGGTGTAAATGTGGCGGGAAAGGGAGAAGTAGAGGTGGAGGTAAAAACTGCAATGAGAAATAGATATTTGGGAATGGATGCTAAGAGGAGATTGTATGAAGGAGTGATTGTACCGACAGCACTGTATGTGGCAGAAACATGGAGCATAAGAGAGGCAGAGAGCAAGAGTTTAAATGTGTTTGAGATGAAATGCCTGAGAAGTATGATGGGGTTACTAGGATGAATAGAGTGAGAAACGAAAAGGTGAGGAGGAGAGCGGGTGTTGAAAGAGGGTTGTGAGATAGGACTGATGAAATAGTACTGGGATGGTTTGGACACATGGAAAGAATGGCTGAAGAAAGATTAATAAAAATGTGTGGAAGGTAGAGGTGTAAGGGGTGAACATGAGGGGTCGACCAAGGATAAGATGAATAAATGGGGTAAAACAGATATTGGGAAAGAGGGGAATGTCTGTTGAGAAAGGAAGGGAGAAGACAGAAGAGAGGAATGAGTGGAGAATTGTTGTGTATGAATAAAGCTGTGATGCATGGGAGGGAGTGGTTGGGGATTGTGGGTGAGAGAGAGTATGTTTGAATTATATTTTGCCGTAACTTTAAGGGATTTCTCCTCGTCTTCTTTTCTACATGAGTAGACGGAGAGTGAGGGTCGCCAATTGATAAAGCCGCCTTGTTGAATATGAATGTGTATATAAATAAATATAAATATCAGTATAAATATAGATATAATATAAATACAAATATGAATTTGAATATATATATGAATATGAATACATATATATATATATATATATATATATAAAAATATATATATATATATATATAAATTTACATAAACATATAAATATAAATATAAAAATAAATATAAATATACATATAAATATAAATATAAATATAAATATACAAATATAAATATACATATATAAATATAAATGTAAATATAAATACAAATATAGATATAAATATATATATATATATATATATATATATATATATATGTGTGTGTGTGTGTGTGTGTGTGTGTGTGTGTGTGTGTGTGTGTGTGTGTGTGTGTGTGTGTGTGTGTGTGTGTGTGTGTGTGTGTGTGTGTGTGTGTGTGTGTGTGTGTGTGTGTGTGTGTGTGTGTGTGTATATATTTATATATATATATATATATATATATATATATATATATATATATATATATATATGAATATAAATACAAATAAGAATATAAATATAAATATATATATAAATATAAATATAAAAATAGATATAAATATAAATATAAATATAAATATAAATATAGATATAAATATAAATATAAATATAAATATAAATATAAATATAAATATAAATATAAATACAGACATTGATATAAATATGAGTATGACTATAGATATAAGTATAAATATACATGTAGACCAAATATAAATATAAATATGAATATAAATATAAATGTAGATATAAATACAAGTATAAATATGAATATAAGCATTAATAATTATGTATTGGTTAGCTCCCCACGGACAGCCTAGCTGGATCTAGATTAGATAACAGGCATTGCATGGATAGCTAATTAACCCTGATGTCAAATTGATTTTGGTGACATGTGATCCTTGAACGGTATCACTTGAAACGAGGCCGCGATCAATCGTGAAGCGGATGTTGCTGTCAACTAGATCACGACGATGGGGAGGATATATAGACTACTTCGCCGCCCCCGTCACTCCATGAGAGAGGTAATTCGAATTTACACTTGAAGCGACTTTCATTTTATTTTTTAATGCCGTCACGTATGTGACATCCTCCCTGGCCCCTGCCCCCACCAGAAAAAAAAAAAAAAAAAGTGTTGCGATACAAGTGGAGTTTGGCTTCGATTCATGAGTTCGCGCTGACGGTGAATGATAGATGATGAGCCTGAACGAAATCGTCCCCCTCACTCCTCCACTCAGTTCTCCTCCTCTTTCTTTCTCTTCATTCTCAGTATGGAGTATTGGCTGCATAAGTTTTATACAGTCAATATCATAGAAACTTTAATGACACCTCTACGGACTACAGTCGCACAACACTTTTTATGATTAAAGTCTTATCTCTTATAAAAAAAAAGAGTCCGTGGCCGCACTCCGACGCGATATTGTCCGCCAAGGAAAGAATAGCTGAAAATTAGTGGTGAATTACAACTTCAGATCCTGCACTCATCTTCTGCTTCTTTTTTTTTCTTCCTCCTGTAGCGAGCGACAACCTTGCATGACAGTAGTTGTTAAAGTCATTCATTCACTTGCAGTAATATATATATATATATATATATATATATATATATATATATATATATATATATATATATATATATACATATGTATATATATATATATATATATATATGTATATATATATATATATATATATGTATGAGTATTGTGTAAACAATATTCATTTTCAGCAGTTGTTGTGTATAATCCTTTTTATATATAAGTAATCCATTACATGCAATGTTATCTATTACCAAAAGCTTTTTCCAAAATTATTATATGCATCATTGTTGCCACCAATTTCTCCGATTACCGTATGTACCTACAATGAATTTAATGTATTACACTTAAAAGAAAAAATGCTAAAAAATATTATATTCCTATACGCAACCAGTGACCAGTTACCTTTGGTTACATTTGGTACCCAGACACGGGACCAGCCACACCACGGACGGACCAGCATCCGTCACGAGACCAGCCACTTCAGACCAACCTCTCCGGACCTGCCACCGCACCGCCACAAGATGCCGCTCCAGACGCTGCCCTACCCCGTAGCCCGTTGACACATCAACCCTGTCAAGATGACAGACGAACACACACAGGCTGTTAGTACATTTTGTTGCCGTGGCCACCAGAAGAAATGTTGGTTTTGATCTTCGGCGGATTACAACATTCTTTAGAAGGAGAGATTTGGTAGCGTAGTCGTTCCTTGAGACGTAGAAGTGAAGTACAGATGGACAGAAGCCGGTTGAGAAAAAGCGGAGATAGTTTCTTTGCTTTACTGATGTGATTTGTCCAGGTTGTGTCCAGTTTTCAAGTCCTTCTACAGGCCCGATGACTGAGTCTTATAAGGGGGAACTCGGATAAGTTGCCAACAAGGAAATATGTACAATAGTTTAGATTACATGGAGCCAATATGGCCTGACTAGAGTTGAGCTAAGGCTCAAATATTTGATATTAAGTACATAAGTTTAATCCTAATTATATATATATATATATATACATATATAATTTATGTCCAAATGGACATAGAACCATTGAAAAAAAAATATTAATACTGCTGTCTGTGGTAGCATTCTTCGACCGTTGGGATGAAGCGGGCAGCTTGGGTTGGCAGGTAATCCGGAGATAATTGCTCTTTGACCCTGTTTGACCTGAGAGATGAGGTCTTGAGCGGCCTCAGTACACCCAAACTCTTCATGCGTGCGTGCGTGCGTGCGTGCGTGCGTGCGTGCGTCTGTGTGCACTGGTGCTCGCTAGACGATTGCACACCGTCAATATGCAAATGCAACATGAATGCTCGGTCCGGCTACCATCCGGTGACTTCACCCGGAATGTTCGTATAGGGCATAAGTAATCACCTTAAAAGTAAAAATAGTGGCATAGACATGATATATGTGGAATTTTTTAGGGTACCATATGAGGGAGATGGAAAACATGAAGATAACTATGATGACAATGAAAAGTAGATACAATTCAGTTTACCCAAGGATCTGATCCACAAGGTTGGTCTTTGTCTTAGACTATATCTAGGAAGATGAGTAGGAGTTTTGGTGGGTGGTGTGGAGAACTGGTGCTGAAGCGGGTGAGGGGATATGTGTGAGATCGAGGCCTCGGGGAACAATTTTACAATTGTCTGTGTGGAGGATCTTTTCTGCTGAGTGTTCCGAGGAAGCGTGTTACAAGCAAAGGATTTTGATTTTATTATTTGGTAGATATCAAGAACGTGAAATGGTCCCCTGAACTTTTAAGAGTTTTAATGTTGGAGTATAGTTTTGTTCGTACACAATGTCTCCGATTGCAATGTTGCAATGCCTTGCTCCTACATTATGGAGTCGTGCCATATCCATCTTTGAGAAATTAAGAGTTATGAATTTTCTTGAAGAGAGTGTTGAAATTCTGGATTTTGACTTTAACATAATCACTGAAGTTATATATGGGAGTTAAGTCTGAAGTGAGAAGATCATATGGGATCTTTTTATCCGAACCATAAAGGACAAAATGTGGAGACTCCGATATTGACCTATTAATTGCACTGTTCTTGGAGGTATGGATCATAGGTACATGTTCATCCCAACATGAGTGTATGTCTGAGGCAAGGTGTCTGAGAACATTAAGTATTTTCCTGTTTTGACGCTGCATTAGTCCGTTGGAGCTAGGGTGGTAAGGTAAAGTGCTACATTTTTTATGCTAAAAAATTTACAAATGTTTGTATACCATTGTTGAATTAAGTGCTGTTATCTGAGATGAGTGTTTCTGGTGTCGTGTATGGGCATATGACCTTATCAACCAATGTCAAATGCGACTTGTTGTGCAGTCTTGTCTTGCAGTGGTGAGAGAATGGAGAAACTAGAGAAATTATCTACAAAGACAAAGAGGTATTGGTTTCCGCTAGGGTACGTGGCAATTTAAGAAGGTCGATAGCAATGATCTCGAAGGGCTTGCAAGGGGCTGGATATGTTGAAATTAGAGCTTGACCGCTAATGTGACTTTTGTGGAACGCACATGAATGGCAAGAATCTACATGATCGTAGATAGTTTTCCTTACAGTGGGCCAGATATATTTCAGTCTGGTTTGTGAGAGACACTTGTCTTTTCCTGAGTGACCAGCAATGGGTGAATCGTGTACCAGCTTTAGTACTTCAGGAATGAGTTTGGTAGTAACTACGAGCTGGAGCACTGAGCGGTTTGGTTCGTGTTTATTTTTAAGTGTTGTTTTGTGATACAGGACTCCGTTTATCATGGTGTAGTTTTCGATGTTTGGGTGGAAATCATCAGCATTTGTTGTATCGCCTGAAGTGAGGAAATATATCACGCATTTCTAAATGGTATCTGACTTTTGCGCTGCTTCAATGCGCGCTTTCGTAAGGTTTACTGGAATTGACACTTGACTGATGGTCGCTACATGTCTATTTAGGGCGTCAGCGACGACACTCACTTTGCCGTGAACAAAATGGAAGGTGGGCATGAATTCTTGAATTGTAAGGAACCAACGTGCTAGTTAACCCGTGATTTTTTTTTTTTTTTTTTTTTTTTAAGGTGCAGAATTGGTTGGTGATCTGTGTGTATATATATATCTCATAGCCAAGTGTGATTTCTCTGAAGTATTTGAGTGCGGAAATGATAGCTAGTGGTTCGATCTCGGTGACTGAGTAATTTTGTTTGTGTTTGTTAAGTGTGCGGCTAGCATAAGCAACAGGCTTGAGTTTCGAGTTGTGTTGTTGCATGAGCACCACGCCGAAGCATGTGTAGGACGTGTCTGTGTAGAGTGTGAATGGAAGCTTGTGGTCGGGGAACGCCAGTACAGGCGCCGTTGTTAAGGCTGTTTTTAATTCATTGAAGGCTTTCTCTTGGTCTGGTGTCCAATTAAAGGGAGTGTCTTTCTTAAGTAAGACGGTTAAGGGTGCTGCTATACCAGTGTATCATTTGATAAACCGTCTTTAAAAGCCTGAGACACCAAGGAAGGATCGGATGTAATCAGGAGAAGTAGGGCGTGGAAACTTTATGACTGCCTTGAACTTATCCTGCTAGGTTAATATGCCTTGTGAGTTAAGGACGCGCCCTGGGAAGCGTATTTCGTTCTGAAGGAAGAAACACCTCTTAAGCTTCAGCTTAAGACCTCCCTTTGCTAGCCGGGAGAGGACAGTTTCAAGCGTGTGTAAATGTTCACTAATAGATTTGGAAGTTATGATAATGTCATCTAAGTACATAAATACTGAGTGTCCTATGATTCCTTCTAACACTGTGTACATTAGACGAGTGAAGACAGAGGGCGCTGAAACAAGTCCCATGGCAAGGCGTTTAAATTGTTTGTACTGAAAGCTGTAAGAGGTTTGGATTGTGCATCAATGGGGATTTGGAAATAACCCGACACGAGGGCGAGAGTTGTAAAGACAGTGCTGTTTTCACCGATGGAGTGTAAAATGTTATGTAGATGAGGGAGTGGATTTCTTTCGGGTATATTGAGTTTATTGAGTTCTCTGAAATCAACAACTGGATGGAATGAACCGTCGTGTTTGGGAACAACGAAAACTGGGAAGTTCCATTCCGACAGGCTGGGCTCTATAATTTACCGTTTGATCATATCCATGATGAGAGCGTCAACAATGTTTTGTTTACTGTGTGATAGTCTGTATGCAGGGATGTGCAGTGGTTTTGCGTTTTCCCGAAGGGGTATATGGTGTTCAAAGAGGCTTGTGAGTTCAAGAGGTTCACCTGATAGCGGAATTGTATGTCTGAATTTGTTACAGAGTGAGTAGATCAGCTTGAACACCAGGAAAATCTACGGTATTGAAATTATATGCTTCAATGGTCTCCATGGTGAGGTTGATGGGAGCATTTGTATTATTTGCAATCAATACAACTGTCCCTCCGTTATGCTGTCCCCCAACCCCTTGTTACTGTCCCGTACAATTTCTCTGAATATTCATTTCCTTTTTCACCTACCTTCCCTGTGGTGGGGGAAAAGAATACTGCCACAAAGTAATTCCACTTGGATAGTAAGAGGCGAGTAGAAAGGGACGGGGATTGGGACTAGGCATCCTTCTCCTTGTAGCCCCACAGATACACATTCCTAAAAGAAAAAGCAAAGGCATAAGACGGTCTGGGAGTTTCCGACCAGCACCCTAAGGTTTGGGTCTTTTAATGTGCGTAGATGTGGTACAGATGAGAGTAAAAGGGAAGAGATAGGTAGTATGTTTGTGAGAAGAAAGATGGATGTATTGGCTTTGAGTGAAACTAAGTTGAAAGGGAAGGCTGAGTGTAAGTTTGGGAGTGTAAATGGAAGGTTATCAGGAGTGAAGAGAGGGCGAGGGAGGGAAGGGGTGGCTATACTAGTAAGTGAAGAGATAGGTAAACGTGTAGTGGAGTGGAAGGAGGTTTCCTCAAGGATAATGTGGATGAAGGTGAAACTGGGAAAGAAGATGTGGGTTTTTGTAAGTGCATATGGGCCTGGCAGTGAGAAGAGTGTAGAAGAAGGGGAGGCTTTTTGGATAGATTTAAATGAGTGCATAGAGGATTTAGGGATAAATCAATGTGATAGTACTGGAAGACCTTAATGCTAGGGTAGGAAATTATCCAATTGATGGAGTGGTTGGGAAATGTGGAGTTCTGGGAAAGAATCGTAGTGGAGAGTTAATGGTGGAAATGTGTCTAGAAAGAGAGTTGATGATAGCAAATACAGTGTTTCGGAAAAAAGTCAAGTATAAGTACACATGGGAGAGGGTGGTGGATGGAAGAGTGGTAGATAGAGCGTTGATGGACTGTGTAGTGGTAAATAGGATTATGTTAGGAAGAGTTAAGGATGTACATGTGCAAAGGGGAGAGGGTGGGGAAATATCAGATCATTTTTTGGTGGAAGGTAAGTTGAGAGTGCAGGATAGATGGAGAAAGAGGAAAAGGACAAAAGGTAGGGAGGTTCTTAGAGTGAACTCTTTAAAGAAGAAGGAAAAGGAGGAGTACAAGAGGAAGCTGAAGGAGGAGTGGGAGGGAGTGAATGATAGAGTAGAGCTAGGTGTGGAGGAGGAATGGGGATGGTTCAAGGAGGGAGTCACAAAGTGTGCAAGGATGGTGTGTGGAACAAGAAGAACAGGAGGAAATAGAAGGAAGGGTAGTGAATGGTGGAATGGGGAAACAAAGAAGGTTGTAGAAGAGAAGAAGCGAGCTTTCACAGATTGGTTACAAAATAGGACGAGGGAGTCATATGAGAGGTACAAAAAACAAAAAAAAGTAAAGCACAAGGTAAAGGAGGCAAAGAGGAAAGCAGATGTGAAGTGGGGTAAGAGTATGACAGAAAATTTTGAAAGTAATAAAAAGATGTTTTGGAAAGAAATTAAGAGAGGAAGAGGAGGCGAATCAAGTAGAGAAGAAAAGGTAAAAGGTGTAGATGGAGAGATGATAATGGAGGAGAAGGCAGTAAGGGGAAGATGGGCAGAATATTTTAGGGAGTTGCTAAATGTGAAGGAGGATAGGGGGGGAAAGATAGCTGCAGTGGGAAATGCTAAGAAAATAACCGTGATGAGTAAGGAAAATGGAGGAGAAATAAGGAAGGATGAAGTGAAGGCAGTTGTTAAGATGATGAGAGCAGGTAAGGCACCTGGGTTGGATGGATACCATGCAGAATGTCTAAAAAAAAAAAAAAAAAAAGGAGGCACAGTGATGGTGGACTGGCTGGTGAGGTTACTTAATGTTTGCTGGAGAGAGGGTAGAGTGCCGGAGGACTGGAGGAGTGCCTGTATAGTTCCACTTTACAAGGGAAAAGGGGACAAATGTGAATGTAGTAGTTGCAGAGGAATTAGCTTGTTAAGTGTAGTTGGGAAGGCTTATGGGAGGATCTTGATTAAGAGGATTAGGAGAGGAACAGAGGGAGTAATTGGTGAGGAACAGTGTGGATTTAGGACGGGTAGAGGTTGTGTAGATCAGATTTTTGTGGTAAGACAGATATGTGAGAAAGCTATAGGAAAAGGTAAGGATGTTTTTTGGGCCTTTATGGACCTAGGAAAGGCTTGCGACAGGGTAGACAGGGAGGAACTGTGGGATGTTTTGCGGATATACGGGATAGCAGGAAAGCTTCTAGGAGCTGTCAAGAGTTTTTATGAGAGTAGTACAGCTTGTGTCAGGATTAGAAATGGAGAGAGTGAGTGGTTCGAGGTAAAGGTGGGACTTCGTCAAGGATGCGTTATATCGCCCTGGCTGTTCAACTTATACATGGATGGGGTAGTGCGAGAGGTAAATGCAAGGGTAGTGGGTCAGGGATTGGAGATGATTAAAGAAAATAGAGAAAAGTGGGAGGTGAGCCAGCTGTTGTTTGCTGACGACACTGCGCTTGTGGCAGGATCGGAGGAGGGATTGAGGAAGTTGGTGACAGAGGTTGGGAGAGTGTATGATAGAAGAAAGCTGAAGATAAATGTGGGTAAAAGTAAGGTGATGAAATGTACAAGGCGTGACAGTGGCAGTAGTCTGGAAGTGAGCATTAAGGGAGAGCAACTGGAGGAAGTGGATAGCTTTAGATACTTGGGTGCAAATGTGGCAGGAAAAGGTGGAGTGAAGGTGGAGTGAAGGTGGAGGTAGAATGTAGATTGAGAGAAGCGAGTAAATGCTTTGGTGGATTAAAAAGTGTAATGAGGAATAGACATTTGGGAATGGATGCTAAGAGGAGACTGTATGAAGGAATGATTGTGCCGACGACACTGTACGGGTCAGAAACATAGAACATAAGAGAGGAAGAGAGGAGTTTGAATGTGTTTGAGATGAGGTATCTGAGAAGTATGATGGGGGTTACTAGGCTGGATAGAGCGAGAAATGAGGAGGTGAGGAGGAGAACAGGGGTGGAAAGGGGGTTGGGAGATAGGGTTGATGAAAGAGTATTAGGATGGTTTGGACACATGGAAAGAATGAGTGAAGAAAGACTAGTAAAAGAGGTGTGGAAGGCAGATGTGGAGGGAGTGAACATGAAGGGACGTCCTAGGATGAGGTGGATGGATAGGGTAAAGGGGGCTTTGGGGAAGAGGGGAATGTCTGTTGAGGAAGGACGGGAGAGGACAGAAGACAGGGGTGAATGGAGAATGGTTGTATATGGATGATGTTGTGATGCATGAGGTGGAATGGGCGGGGGGACGGGGGGTGAGGTAGTATGTGTGAGCAAAATTTGACGCAGCCCGAAGGGATTTCTCCCCGTCTTCTCCTTTATGCATGGGGGGACGGAGAGGGGGGTCGCCGATTTAATGAAGCGGCTTTGCTGTGGATGTGCTGTGTCTTGCGACACTGCTTCTGACCCAGGGCAGTGGACAAGGTGCAGGGATGACCTGTCATCCAGGAGGTGGAGGGGTGTGGAGTGTATTCAGGGATGGAATGGGTGGGAGTGATTCTATGCCTTTTCTTTTTTGGCTACCTCCCTTGTAAGGGGGAAAATGCCTTGGTATATGTATGCATGTAATATGCAAGTATGGCCTCTCTTAGAAGTGGTGCTGATGGTGGAATGGAGAGACCCAGGGTAGTGGACAAGGTGCAGGGATGACCCGTCATCCAGGAGGTGCTAAGATAAGAGGGAGGTTGGAGGGGTGTGGAGTGTATTCAGGGATGGAATGGGTGGGAGCGATTCTATGCCTTTTCTTTTTTGGTTATCTCCCTTGTAAGGGGGAAAAAGCCTTGGTATATGTACGAGTATGCATGTAATATGCAAGTATGGCCTTTCTTAGAAGCGGTGCTGATGGTGGAATGGAGAGATATGCCATTTACGCGGCATGTCTCTGGTATGCATAGTACATCGGTATCTGGGGGGGGGGGTTGAAAAACACGTACGTGTACCTTGATGTACTCATGAGGGAACAGCGGTTTTTGTTTTGTTGTTTTTTGTTGTTTTTTTGGGGGGGCTGATGATAACTGCACGAGTGGAGTGAAGATAGATACAACTTGAGAGATAAGAGTAGATTGCAGGTTGAACTCTTGCATGAAAGATAAAGTGTCAGTGTTAGACGCTGATGTGTTTTCGATGCGCAAGGTGTGCTTTGTGTTGCGTCTAGCCGACTTTGACATGTAAGCTGCACTCCTACGTCTGTTGCGTGTTTGACGTGTGTCACTCGGTGTGGGCATGTTAGAAGTGGAGTGCTGTGGTGGAACATGAGTGTGTGAGCACGTGTCTGTTTGCTTTGTGTCTGTCTGCTCTAGCTTGGCTACGTTTATTTTATTGACAGTTTGTGTGCTTGGGGGATTCAAGGCAGGAATGAAATAGTTGGCATATAGGATCCCGTGCTGGGCAAAATATATGACATTGTCGTTCTGCTGCATCCAGGTCAAGCCTATAAGGATGTTGACCGGGAAATAGACATCAGCTATATAGACCGTAAGTGGGATGGGTGGGCATTGAGCTTGGAGGGAAATGTCTAAAGAGAACTTACCAATGATAGGGAGGGGTACACCATCGACGTTAGCTAAGTGAATAACAGGGGGCTCTAGGATCATAACTCTCTTTGTTTTCAAACGGAGGTTGTCCAAGGTGAATGTGGACATTAGGTTCACTGGGAGCCAGTGTCTAAGAATATGGTTAGTTTGTTGTTGTTTGCAGTAGCCTTGAAAACCATAGAAGGTAAGGAATTGCCTGCGCTGGTCACGGCCAGTACGGGGAGAGTGTGTAAGCCAAAGTCCTTATATGGTTGAGCTTGTGTGTGTGGGTGCGTGTTTTGCTCCTGTCTGGCAGTCATGCTGAAGTATTATGGTGTGCTTTCCTGGTAGGGGAGCGTTGTGGTGAAACATGTTTCTGCTGTGTTTGCGCTTGGATAACTCGACAATGTTCAGTGGTGTGGTAGTATGCACCGTGGTAATTGCCTTGACTGGTTGGCTGTGTTGGGTATCTATAGTTCCATCTGTTCTTGGTGTGTCTGGCTTTATCACAGTAAGTGCAGAAGAGGGATGCTCGTGAGGGTGATCGTTGGCACAAGCATGTGCGTGAGCGTGACATTTGTCTCAATATGTTGGTTTGGGAGTGAGATGTGTTGACCTGCGCTACTGTGAGGGTGTGAGAAGGGGCGATGGATGGAAGAGAGTGTCTAATCTGTGTCTGAAAATTTTCTAGACAACTCTGCTAAGGTGGTACCTGGTGTAAAAGCGAGTTTACCAGCTGCTTGGAGTGTGTCTGGGTTGAGCTGTGAGAGTAGACGGAAATATGCGAGGATGGAGACAAGGTGTTCGAGGTCGATCTTACCATTCGTTACCCAGGCAGAGTGTGTGAGGCTTTCCCTAATTTCACTTTTGAAATCACTAGCTATTTTGACCGCTCGTGTTTTTGTTTTGTATGGTCCGGTGTTGTATGTCTTGGCTAGAGTGGTGAAAATGAACCGATTTGGTTAAATTTGGCAAAATACTGTTGAAATTGTTTGAAAAAGTTGTCGTATGTCTTTGTTTCTTGAAAAATGTCACTCTGTACGATGATTCCTGCTACCGTGTCATCTAGGTCAATTCTCGATTTGAGAATAGTGATCTTAGTCTTGTCGTCCTTTGTGCCTGTCCGATCTATTTCTGATTGTACGTTTGCCAAAAGCATCGAGTGGGGCGTTGAAACCGTTAAATTTAGGTAGCGTGTTCTCATGTGAAATATTGAAAATGTGGAGTTTGGTTCGCGCGGCAGTGATGCTGAGGACGCTGATGGGGTGGGAGACGCAGATGATGGAGCTGTGAAGAAAGAAATAGTATGAATGTGTGTACCCAAAAATGCGAGAAAAATTACAATATAAAAGAGATTTGATATATGTGGAGGACTCGTAGAAGGAGTGCTACTTCCTTGGAGTGTTGGTGGGTCGGAGAGTTGGATGGGCGTAGGTGGAGCGTAACAGGTGGGTAGAGGATAAATGACGGCGTCCTTTGTTGTGGGGTTTTCTTCGGGAATGCTGGACAGGGGCAGGGATAGTCTTGGGAGTTGTGCTGGTCGTCGGCTGCTGGTTCGCTGTTGCTGGGCGAGTTGAGAGATTCTGTCCGACGGTAATGATGCAGCGGGTTGAGACTAAGCTGAATGTAGTCGTTGAATGATACGGTGATATCCGTTGCTCGCCTTCTGAACGTCCTGGGATGTAGCTAGAGTCTTGGGCGATGTGGCAGGTGGGGGTCTTCTCCGGCCGCGCTGCAATGTTCGGCGTGATGACGGAGGGGGGTTTGTCCGGCTGCGCTGGGTTGAGTTCGCAGCGAAGTGGATGGGCTTTTGTCTCGTTGCAGGAGTGAGGGCTTGTCTCGTAGCATAAGCTGAGTTGATATAAGTTGTAGTTCCACTTCTCCGCTACTTGGGAATATTGGTTGAAAAAATGTTGGTTGAATTGTTCTTTGTAACCCAGTGTTGTCCACTGGAAAAAATCTCCCCGTGGCCGCCAGAGGAAATGTTGGTTTTGATCTTTGGCGGAATACAACATTCTTTAGAAGGAAAGATTTGGTAGCGTAGTCGTTCCTTGAGACGTAGAAGTGAAGTACAGATGGACAGAAACCGGTTGAGAAAAAGCGGAGATAGTTTCTTTGCTTTATTGATGCGATTTGTCCAGGTTGTATCCAGTTTTCAAGTCCTTCTACAGGCCTGATGACTGGGTCTTATAAGAAGGAACTTAGATGAGTTGCCAACAAGGAAATGTGTACAATAGTTTGAACTACATGGAGTTAATTTGGCCTGACTAGAGTTGAGCTAAGGCTCAAATATTTATTATTAAGTACATAGTTTTAATCCTAATTATATATGTATATATATGTGTGTGTGTGTGTGTGTGTGTGTGTGTGTGTGTGTGTGTGTGTGTGTGTGTGTGTGTGTGTGTGTGTGTGTGTGTGTGTGTGTGTGTGTGTGTGTGTGTGTGTGTGTGTGTGTGTGTGTGTGTCCAAGTGGACATAAAACCATTGAAAAAAACATTAATACTACTGTCTGTGGTATCATGCTTCGACCGTTGGGGTGAAGCGGGCAGCGTGGGTTGGCAGGTAATCTGGAGACAATTGCTCTTTGACCCTGTTTGACCTGAGAGATGAGGTCTTGGGCGGGCTTAGTACACCAACTCTCTTCATGCGTGCGTGCGTCCGTGTGCACTGGTGCTCGTTGGACGATTGCACACCGTCAATATGCAAATGCGTGCAACAATTTCGTGCACCCACCTTCTCCAGCCACTGCCCATCACTGTGGATCACTATTGAGTGTAACTTCAAGTGATCCGCATTACCAGCCTAACGAAGTTCACCCATGCCAGCAGCCTACTGCCAAATGATGTCCTTCTCCATGTCTCAGACATCATTGCCAACATCACCTCATCTGAGTCTCAATATGAGGACCTCAGCTGTTTTTGACCACCTTGAGTCATCAGAATCTGCTTGCCTCCTGGAGCTGTCAAAAGGAAAGCTTGGTAACGAGAAGCCGTCTGACTTGCTGCGCCGCATGAAAGGACTGCTCAATAACAAGCACGTGCCATTCGATCAAGCTTTGTTCAGCCACCTCTTCTACCAACGTTTTCCACTTCCCATCCTGCTTAACCTCTTCAGTGTCAAGAGCATGCTTTCGCTGAACAAACTAGCTACGCTTGCGGATGACTTCAAGTCTTCTATTTCAGTCGAACTTCCTATTGTGTCAAATATCAATGAGTATTACGAAACCCAAAAAAATTCTGAGCTCGTCTTTCGACTCGCCTTTCAGGTCAGCGCTCACCAAGAGAAGCTCAACAGCTCCTAGAGTAGACGCTCTCCATCACCTCAATACCACCGCCATCGCTCCAGGTCAAAAAGGAAGGCCAAACACACACCTGGCATTTACTATTACATTCTGTTTGAACCTAACATCAATAAGTGCACACGCCATATAGTTTTCAATCCCACCGTCAAATGAGACCGGCGGACGATAACGGCACACAGCGTTCGCCAACACACATCGAAGATTTTCCTCTTCTTTGATCCACTTGCGAATACCAATTTTCCCATCGACATCGGAGCTGGAATCAGTATTCTGCCTGCCAAAGGAAGCCACCAGTCACTGCCGCCAACCTCTTACCTCTATGCAGCTAACGGAACTAATATAGCTATCATCAAGAGGCAGACGCTTTAGCTGGAACTCAACCTTCGCCGGTCTTTTGAATGGACATTCTATGTTTCAACAGTTTTAAAACTTACTCTTAGAGCCAAGTTTTCTAATACTTTGATATTCTGATAGGTATAAAAAAAAATGTAGGCTCCTTGGCCCCTTTGCATCCAATGCCAGACCAACACCCTATGAAAGCAGCCAACTCCCCACCATCAGTGCATACAATAAGTTTACCTTTCTCTCCAACTCCTTCTCGACACTGACGCAGTCATCCTCCACCAGCAAGCCTGTGCAGCACTACGTGATGCACTACATCGAGACTACTAGACCTCCGACCCATGCTAAGGCTTGTCGTTTAGCTCCTGGACACCTCAAACAAGCTAAAACCGAGTGTGAATATCTCATGCATCAAGGAATCATACGGCCAAGCTCAAACAACTAAGTATCCGCACTTCACATTCACTCCAAGAAGAACGATGACGTCAGACCATGTGGTAACTATCATGCGTTAAATTCCAGAACCGTCATAGATAGGTACCCTGTGACCAACGTCCAAGAATTCTCATCACAAGGACGTTCGCTTGGAACCGCACCTGCGCCTAGTGTCACCCTTAAAGGTGACACGTCACACCTTAGTAGCAATTCCAGATTCGGGCAGGTTCACATTGACATCGTCGGACCACTCCCTTTGTCCAGTTGTCATCACATCATCACCTTCGCTGACCGGTTTACATTTTGACGTGAAGTTGTACCACTTCCTTATACAAACACGGACATTATGACCAAAGCTTTTATCAACGCCTGGATGCCAAGACTTGTTACGCCTCTGAACTTAACATCCGACCGTGGGAACCAATTTGAGTCCAATTTGTGGGGAAATATCGTGTCCTTACTCGGCATTAGGCGCTTCAGAACAGCAAGCTATCAACCACAGTGTAACGGGCTCGTCGAATACTTCCACCGTCACTTAAAAGCAACAAAGAAAACTAAAAACAATTCTTCCCTTTACCAAACCAGTGACTAGCTACCGCTGGGTACACTTCTTCCCTCATATTCTTCTTTGTTTTGTTCTTTTACATGTCATTTCTCTCTCTCTCTCTCTATATATATATATATATGTGTGTGTGTGTGTGTGTGTGTGTGTGTGTGTGTGTGTGTGTGTGTGTGTGTGTGTGTGTGTGTGTGTGTGTGTGTGTGTGTCTGTGTGTGTGTGTGTGGTGTGTGTGTGTGTGTGTGTGTGTGTGTATACATGTATATACATATATATGTATATGCATATATATACATATATACACACACACACACACACACATACATATATATATATA
>NC_134816.1:15942959-15947959 GCF_046742065.1 Oratosquilla oratoria
AACAGTGAATGCTCATCGCGATACCGTAAGTCCACCATAGATGCTTACGTCAGAAGAGCCCTGTACTGCAGTGATTGGAACCGTACCCACGCCGAGCTAGACAGAATCACACAAGTCCTGGTCAACAATGGGATCTCAAACAAAGAGGTACAAAATGTCATCAACACACACCTGGACAGATGGTACAGACCCCCGACCGACAACATTCAAATAGGACAAAAGATCACTATATTTTACAAGAACACTATGTCCTCCCAATATAGAGCAGACGAGGACGCCATCAGGAAGATCATCGGAAAAAACGTCAGACCCTCCAACAGTGACGACAAAATCCACCTAAACATTTGGTACCAGAATAGGAAAACGTCCCACCTCCTCCTTAAGAATAGCCCTAGCCAGCGAACCCCGGTATTCCAACGTAGTCACCTTGTGTACGAATACACATGTAAAAAAGGGAACTGTGAAACCCTTAATAAAAAGTACATAGGGTCGACTACAACAAAACTGTCAAGACGCCTCACCCTTCACCTCTCTAATGGAGCCATAAAACAACACCACATTGACACACATCAATCCCCAGTCACAAGGAACAATCTGGAAGAAGGAACCATCATTCTACAAAAGGAATCAAACTACAGGCGCCTTCTCATCTTAGAAGCACTTCACATTAAAAGACAAAATCCCACCATGAACAAACAAAATCCCGACCAATTTATCATTCCTACTTCTAAGTGTATAGATCACAGGCATAGGTTTACCGTTGACCCAGTGGGCGGAACATCAGATCCTGTCTCCTGAGTGACTGTCCGAATTCCCGTCTCTCCTAATGTTCCATATGTTCTTTGTATATATTGTCACCTTTACTATTTGTACTCAATTTGTACTGAAGATGCCTAAAGTTAGGCGAAAGCTCTACTAGTAAAATTAAGAAGTTAGTATTGTCTTTACATCCATTCCAAATGATGTTTGGACACATAATAAGACAACTCAACGATATTCAACGTTCAAGTATTAGAAAAGTTGAACATGTCAGCAAGAAACTCGTGAATGCAGAAGCTGCTGCAAAGTTGAATCATATATATATATATATATATATATATATATATATTGAATATCACAGCGTACTCAGCGTTCGTGATCTTTTTCTTAACACTTTCAATTCTTCTAATTATTCTCTTTTTAGAACTTGGTAAATGATAAATAATATTTCCGATGGAGTCCATTGTGGAAATGAAAACTAGAACTTTACGACGTTTCGCCTATACCTTAGGTATCTTCTGGTAAATTTTATTTTCTAAAGATACATACATGCTTATAAATACAAAAAGTTACAAAATGTGAAATACTAGGAGAGATGGTGGTGCAAGAGTGTTGCCGGACTTTTCATCTTCGTGGCGCGACGTGGGATGCCCCGAAAAGTTCCAAATGTCCGCACATGTTTTGCTGGATGATGATATTTGGCATATGGTCTTTTTTATCAAAACTGCCTCCAAACATTTTAATTTTCTTTTGTCGTTGGTTTTTTTAAATTATGACTGTAAGGTGAATAAATTAAACATTTTTAACCAAAATACAATGTCTCCTGCATACAAAACAGATGAAAAAGTACTAAAACACATAATATACAAGAACAGTAAACCCAAAAAACAAGAGGATAAACTGAATTTAATTATTTATTATCGCAATCCGAGAACTTCGTCTCTTGTTATGAAAAATAATATGACTGCCACTAGAGACAAATTAAAACATGACCACGTTGTGTATAAGTACTCATTTAATCTTAACAAAGACGGTGTGCTTTGCAACGAAGAGTACATAGGCCACACAACGCAAACATTAACACAAAGACTGACATTTCACATGCAAAACAGTGCTATCAAAAATCACATCACAAAAACACACAACACTATCATATCACGAGACCAATTAAACGAAAACACAGTCATAATTTCAAAAACCAACGACAAAAGAAAATTAAAATGTTTGGAGGCAGTTTTGATAAAAAACCATATGCCAAATATCAACATCCAGCAAAACATGTGCGGACATTTGGAACTTTTTGGGGCATCCCACGTCGCGCCACGAAGATGAAAAGTCCGGCAACACTCTTGCACCACCATCTCTCCTAGTATTTCACATTTTGTAACTTTTTGTATTTATAAGCATGTATGTATCTTTAGAAAATAAAATTTACCAGAAGATGCCTAAGGTATAGGCGAAACGTCGTAAAGTTCTAGTTTTCATTTCCACAATGGACTCCATCGGAAATATTATTTATAATTTACCAAGTTCTAAGAAGAGAATAATTAGAAGAATTGAAAGTGTTAAGAAAAAGATCACGAACACTGAGTATGCTGTAATATTCAATAGAAAATGTCTTGATGAAAACCTGCTCCCTAAATTCACTAATATATATAGATATTATATATATATATATATATATATATATTATATATATATATATATGTATATATATATATTTATATATATATATATATGAGAGAGAAATGGGTGGGAAAGGGCAAATGAAGATGAGTTGGGAATAGAGTTTATTGCCCTAGCGTTGCGACCAACTTGGTTTTCTTCGGCGAGTCAGGTCGAGGGATCAAGAAACGCTTGAATGAGCACAAAAACGACCTCAGGACGCATAGAACATCTAACTCCCTGGTTCGTCATCTAGACAAATGCGGAAACCTACCTGACTGGAGCCGCGTGGAAATTCTACACGAGGGACTTGAAAAGAAGATGAGAAAAACTGTGGAAGCTGCACATATCACCACCAGGGAAAATAACAATGACAGAGACGGATTTAAATGCCTTTCAAAAACAGCAAGTGTCTTGATAATTAAATCGGTAGCCAAAGGGAAGACCTGACACATCCACTCATAGCTGGCCGGGTTCCCTCTCGCTACGAGTATAAGACTTGTGATCTAATTGTAATGCAACACGTCCTCTGAAGAAGACCAAGTTGGTCGCAACGTTAGGGCAATAAACTCTATTCCCAACACATCTTCGTTTGCTCTTCCTCACCCATTTCTCTCTCGTGTATATATATATATATATATATATATATATATATATATATATATATATATATATATATATATAATTTCTCTTTATCTATCTATCCATCTATATCCCATTCTCTCACCTCTCTCTCTCTCTCTCTCTCTCTCTCTCTCTCTCTCTCTCTCTCTCTCTCTCTCTCTCTCTCTCTCTCTCTCTCTCTCTCTCTCTCTCTCTCTCTCTCTCTTTCTTTCCTTCTTTTTCCCACTCCTTTTCTTCCTCTTTCCGAAGCTCGGGAGGGGGTTGGGGCGTTTGCGTCATGTTGGAAGAAAATTCTTCAGAAAGGATGGCGTTATCAGTGACGCCTTTAGGAGGTACTTCAGGAGCAGTGCAGGAACATACCCGAAGATCATGACATCAGTATTATGCCACAAAGATAACATATCTTTCTACAACCCATATCAGTGTGCTAAACATTCACCTTTATGCAGTGAATGATAATTTCGGGACTTCGGAGACGCCCATATGGACCAAAGTCACGCAGCATTCTAGTTATCTTTCGGAGACAATCCTCCAGTCATAGAGGAATTCTGAGCCACTTTTCAACTTTTACGATCCCTCGTTTCTTTTGTCCTTTTTAAAACTCATTTTTCACTCCGAGGAAGCTTTTTTTTTTTTTTCCATGTTCCCCAGGCGGAGGGACGAGAATATCGCCCTAGGTTTCCATGTGTGTCGTAAAAGATTACTAAATGGAGCTGAGCGAGGAGCCTAGTACTCTCTCTCTCTCTCTCTCTCTCTCTCTGTATATATATATATATATATATATATATATATATATATATATATATATATATATATATATATATATTATTCTGAATCAGGGCATGTTTTCCTTCGGCCAACCCACCTAGCCTCACAAGGGAGAAAAGTGCCATTGGCACTTACCAAATACCTTAGGAGTCCTCTGGTGATGTATTCCGGTTTAATCCCTAGCCTGGACTGCCTAACATTAACCAGAATGAGGTCTCTAAAGAGTGCCTCAGTTTCGAGGGAGTTCATCGAGGTTGCCTTAATCCTCTCCTACTGTGTCTCTAACTGTGTCCTTCCCCTAGTTCGGTAAATTCTTCTGGCGCTAGACTGAATAACACCTATGAAGGAACCTGGATTTATTGGAGAGGGTAAGGGCTTCGAACTCGCTACATAGCGAAAATTAACTGACGCTTGTCCAGGAGTCCTCTGGTGATGTATTCCGGTTTAATCCCTAGCCTGGACTGCCTAACATTAACCAGAATGAGGTCTCTAAAGAGTGCCTCAGTTTCGAGGGAGTTCATCGAGGTTGCCTTAATCCTCTCCTACTGTGTCTCTAACTGTGTCCTTCCCCTAGTTCGGTAAATTCTTCTGCCGCTAGACTGAATAACACCTATGAAGGAACCTGGATTTATTGGAGAGGGTAAGGGCTTCGAACTCGCTACATAGCGAAAATTAACTGACGCTTGTCCAGGAGTCCTCTGGTGATGTATTCCGGTTTAATCCCTAGCCTGGACTGCCTAACATTAACCAGAATGAGGTCTCTAAAGAGTGCCTCAGTTTCGAGGGAGTTCATCGAGGTTGCCTTAATCCTCTCCTACTGTGTCTCTAACTGTGTCCTTCCCCTAGTTCGGTAAATTCTTCTGGCGCTAGACTGAATAACACCTATGAAGGAACCTGGATTTATTGGAGAGGGTAAGGGCTTCGAACTCGCTACATAGCGAAAATTAACAGACGCTTGTCCAGGCTGTCCAAATACATGCGGTCCTTCAAGGTATCAAATATGAATATGTGTAATTAACTCGACATATATAGACGTGATCCTGGAAGAGTCAGTTCTTTGTTCTTCGTGGTAAACCTTGTTAGTGGTGTTGTTCAATTAAATATTTTTGTGCCTGTTTCTATTGACACTAGATGTATCCTGAAATCATTAAATACAATTACACGGAAACTATGCCCTTTTTCCC
>NC_134816.1:15952959-15955459 GCF_046742065.1 Oratosquilla oratoria
GAATTGAGGCAACATTCATCATAAAAGATATAATCAAGATAACTTTAATCGAGGCAATTATAATTCACTGCGACAGGAGATGGATTCCCTTGGCTGGATGCGACTGCTCGGCGACAGCCCGAATATTCATACACAACCCAAAAGGAATGTTAAAAAAGAAAGAACACTTGTAAATAAAGAATATTTTAAGAAGTTTTCTTTTTTGCCTTATGAAGGAATTACCTTAAGCTATCTGCAGTTTTCGACTTTGAGTAAATGTTTCATAAAATTAGACACATTTCAAACACGCCAGATAATTTCATTCAGTCGAAATAAACCACGACCTGTTGAGGAGTGTCGCCGAGTTTTCTTTTTTTTTCTATCTAAAGCCATATTATTTGATTCAGTCTTAAGAAATTTCCATTCTTCAAAGTATTGATAATAATAGATCCAATAGGTGATAGAGGAGGTTTTCTTATAAGGCGCTTTCATTATTTTTTTAATAACTTGATTAAAGAATTAATTAGTTGATTGATTTTTTTTTTTTTTTCAGGGTCCCCTCAAGAGGAATCCAGCAACATCTCAGAAGCTGGCAATAGCCACTGGCCGAATCCATTCATCTGTTTGTAAGTTATTCATTCCTGTCCGGAGACAGAGTTCCAGATTAATTATAGGTCTGGACCCATTCTAGTAGGGGTTAGGGACCATGAAGATGCTGTCTAAGAAAAGTCACACTCTATCACAACAAAGTAATGTCGTAGCACAATGGTAAAATTAGACTTAAAACCCACTTTGGGAAAAGAAGAGACGAAAGTAGAAAGTTTCATATATTTCCAGAAATTCATAACAAGAAACTGGTAAGATTATACAACAACAGTGTTTGGTCCAAATTCTTGCTGACAGAAAATGTAGTTGATTTATCAGATGTCACGCTCACTCGCCATGAACTAGAAGTGTTAGGGCTAGGATTTAATTTTGCCATGAAACCAACTACAAACCATGCATTAGATTACATTGTAGAGTTTGACACGTTCTTAGCTTCTAATAAGTTGAAAGTCATTAATCCCCAGTTGCCTAACTTTTACGGTCTCCCAGAAATTCACAAAGAAGGCATTCCTCTTAGACCTATAATATCAAATAGGAATTCATGCACTAATAAGACCTCAAAATGGCTTACGCAGATTTTATCGCCGTTTGTAGGATGTTTCTCAGAGTCTCACATCAAACACTCAGAAGAATTCATAAGTAGAATTAAAAGATATAATATACCAGGGAGCAGCAATATACTAAGTCTTGATGTAGTGTCTTTATTCACAAAAATTGATGTAGCGGAGCTTTTAAAGTTCTTGAAAAGTAAGTTACAACAATACCAGAACCAGCTTCCACTACCAGCATACAATAATTTAAGATCTTTTACAGTACATATATATATCCTTGTTACAGAATGCAGAGGATTTTTTATTTACAAAATAAATAAAGTTGCTGGAGTGAATATATACATTTATATGAATATGAATTAATCAAATTCGTGTCGTGCTAAGGGGTGACCATAATCTTGTCCTGTACTTGTCGGTCACGAGTCTTAAAGGGGACAATCCACGTGTTGACTACAGAATATTGCAGAAGCATGGGATTCTTTTAAAGAATTCCACTATAAACTTAATCGTTTAGCTAACAACATGAAATTTAAAATAGAATGGGAAATAGGTAATAAATTTCCTTTTCAAGACATCTCAGTAATCAGAAATCCGGAGTTTTTGTCATTCAATCTACGGAAAGCCCACACATACATGGAGTTACCTACATTTTTTCAGTCACCATGCGGACAAAATAAAATACTGCGCTGCTTTGGGATTATCTTTACGAGCACTTAGATTATGCAGCCCACAATATTTAGATTCTGAGATAACATCAGTACAAAAACAATTATCAAGATTAGGATACCCAGACTGTTTTTTACAAAAAGCTATTAGGCTAACATCACCTTTTATAAATCTACTTCCCATCCTAAGAAACATACTTGGGATAATAAATGCATAAAATTACCTTTCAAAAACTCCATAAATACAAATTCACAATTATTACCGAAAGATAATATTGACCTTATCTTTAATTATCAAAACAATTTATTCAACAAAGTAGTCAATGTACACCATAGACCAATAGGGGATATAAACCCAGGAGTTTAGTTTATAAATTGCCATGTCTAGATTGTGATGATGTTTACTGGGGACAAACTGGAGGAGACCTGGCAACTTGGATAGAAGAGCTTAATAGTTTAGCAAAATATGGACAAGAGAACTCCGTGGTATTTCAGCACATTGACAATAAAGACTACCGCACAGATTGGGAAGATGCTGAAATTATTTATAAGTCCAAATATAATTTCAGAAGGAAAATCATTTAATCTTCCTTGATAAAGTATTTTCCTAATAATAATATATCAAATGACCAATGGTCACCTAACTACATCACCACCATAGTAGTTAAAAGACTGTTGCCATCCAAACTAACAGTGGAC
>NC_134816.1:15957959-15967959 GCF_046742065.1 Oratosquilla oratoria
GAGGCTGAAATACACTGCTTGGATGATTTGAGGTCGTTACTGATAATTACGCCGAGATCTTTTTCACTATCCACTTTTGTTAAGGAATTTCCAAATAACTTGTAATCGTACTTACTGTTATTTTTACCTATGTGCATTACCTTGCATTTACTTGTGTTAAATTTCATTAGCCACTTTTCAGACCATTGCTGTAATTTATCTAAATCTTCTTGAATATCTAATTGGTTTGAGTGATCATTTGCCACTCCGCACAAATTTGTATCATCAGCAAATTTGGAAACAGTAGATTTTAGTCCATGGTCTATATCATTTATATATACTATGAATAGAAGTGGCCCAAGAACGGAACCCTGAGGAACTCCACTTGCAACACTTTTCCATCCAGAAGTTTTCCATTTAAAACAACTTTCTGTTTTCGACCTTTCAACCAATTACTAGTCCAACCTAATAGGCTACCACTTATTCCATGCAAAGCTAATTTAGTGAGTAATCTTTCGTGTGGGACGGTATCAAAAGCTTTTGCAAAGTCTAGATATATTAAATCTATATTGTTTCTTTTGTCATAATTCGAGATAACTGTGTTGTAGAATTCGAGTAAATTAGTCACGCAAGAACGTTTCCGTCTGAAACCATGCTGGCTATCATTTATCAAACGGTTACTCTCTAAATGATATTCGATATCATCTCTGATGATAGTTTCCATTATTTTTCCTACGATCGAAGTCAAACTTATAGGCCTATAGTTATTTGGTTTCTTTTTGTCACCTTTTTTGAATATGGGAGTAACGTTAGCTAGCTTCCATTCTCTTGGGACATCTCCGGATATGATGGATTTCTTGAAAATAATTTCTAATGGAACAACAATCTCATTTTTCATTTCCTTTAAGATTCTTGGATGCCAACCGTCAGGCCTGGTGTTTTATTAACTTTGAGTTTGTCTATACACCTTTTAATTTTTTCTTTTGTTATATTTACCGTAGTGAGTAAGTTTACCCTAGACTTTTCACAGGTTTCAGTTTGGAATTCACTTTGAGGTGTTTCGTTTACGAATACCGAGCTATGACATTTCGTCTGTCAGAAATTCATCGCTGCATATCCTTATAGCTCGTAGGTAGAAACCTATTATCACACCAGTCTTTGTTCTCGTGCTGTGCCGTGAGAGGTAGTGTATGAAATCGTCTCTGTTTGTGGGTTTTCTATAGACAGAGAATTTAGCGCTGCTGTCCTCCCGGTGTATGAGTGTATCCAGGAAGGGAAGCTTTCCTTCCATCTCCATTTCTACCGTGAATTGGATATGTTCGTTGACATCATTCAACATGCGAAGTTTGTTGTTAGTATTTGACTCTTCTGGCATTATTACTAAAATATCGTCCACGTACCGGAACCACTTCGAGCCTCTTCCTATGATTCGTATGAATTTGTCTACTTCTAGTGTTTCCATATATAAGGACGCCATTACTGCACTCAGAGGTGAACCCATAGCTAATCCTCTATGCTGTACGTATTCTTGTTCTTTGAAAACAAACGCGCCGAAGTTAACACATAAAGATACTAGCTCTATGTAGTCCTTTTTCTTAATAGGTAACTCCTCTTCGCTTATGTTAGTCAGAGCTCGCTTCAATGCGTTCATGGTTCCCTCTATGCTCACGTTCGTATAGAGAGATTTAATATCGAAATTGACCATTTTCTTTTTCTTAAAGTCTATAAGCTTAAGTCGTTCGATCAAATCCGCGGAGTTACGAAGGTGTGCATCGCTGATCGTTCCTAGCGTGGATGACAAAGGCTTCGCGAGACGTTTAGCGAGGCGATGCGGCGCGCTCCCTATCCCTGAAGTAATGGGCCTCATAGGTACGGCTCGCTTGTGTATTTTAGGGAGTCCTCTCATTGTTGGGGGTCGGGGTGTCTCCTCCAGAAGCCCGAGTAACTCCTTGCCTTTCTTCGATCTGGCAAGTATTTTTCTCGCATTCTTTTTGAACTTGTCGGCTTCTTGCTGCACGAATCCTTGTGTCCATTTTCTTGTATGTGTCCTCGTCGTTAAGAGGCTCCAGCATTTTGTTGTCGTAATCTACTTTATTCATTACCACGATTCCACCGCCTTTATCTGCTTGTGTAATAAGTAGGTTGGCGCGCTGACGGAGATTTTCCAATGCTACCATGAATCTCCTTGGTAGGCCACATTCTTCGTTATCGGCTAGGGCTTGGTAGCACGCAAGCACATCTTGCTTGAAACCTTTGTCTACATCTTTCTCGTTCCATCTGTAATTCTTGTTCACGAAGTCACTGTATTTGTCCTTAGATTTTCCGGAATCAAACTTTAGGCCTTGTGGTAGCGCTTGTGTTTCTGTGTCAGTCAGTTGCACGTCTGAGAGATTCCTAATGAGCTCCACACGACCTACCTTATCTCTCAGACGTTCGAAGTTGGGATCCATTTCTTTCAACTGTTTAAGGAATTTATTCATTGTAGTGAAGCTTTATGATAATCCCTTAGTAGTGAATTTCCTTACTGGCAACTCTTCTTCTTCCTCTGCCTGTCTTCTCTCCTCTTCAGCCACTCGTTCCTCTTGCAATTCGATGAGTTCTTCATTTGTTAGTTCACCGGATTCTTGATCTAATGATTCTTCCACATCTTCTAATTCACATTCCAATGAAAGTTCTTTTTACAATTTCAATATTTCTCCATGTATCTCACGGAGTTCTTCTTCACTGTCAAATCCGGCAAAAATCATGCACATAACGTTTGAGACACTTTTTCCAAATTCCATTCATACAAATTTCAGTGACAGCTTCCCATGCGGCAGATAGATTTTTGATGCACATAAAAACAAGGTATTATTTCCAAAATTGACGTAGGCTTAGTTCTGAGTCGGCATCTATAGCAGCTATTGCTTGGGCGAGAGTGATTATCAAATAGTTTGTTTGAATGTTGCAATCAAACCTTGGTCCATAGATTAAAGATTTTGTGTGTTAGGCGGCAAATAAACAACTTTCACATTAGGATGAATAGCACCCAAGTGAGGTGGATGTCCAGGTCCATTATTCAACAGAAGTTAAACTTTAAAAATAATTCCTTTTTCTAACAAATGCTCACGCACTTGAGTTATGAAGCAATTCACAAACCAGTCTTGAAAAGGTGGCTGAGTCATCCATGCCTTACGATTTGATCGAAAGTAAACAGGCAAAGTATGCTTGTTTACATGTTTGAACTGTCACGTAGTGGGACCAGGGAAGGATTTTCATGATTTAGAATTCATATGTTTTTAATCTATTTTGTCCCAATCCCAAACCCATGTCGTTTAAAACTGTTATTAACAAAACAAAGCAAATAACAACGAAAGCCCTAATTGTTGCAGAAATATGATCACAATTTTTATATCAAATATAAGATAAAAACAGAAGGCAAATTCACGTGAGATAACCCATAAAAGGATTAAAGATTAACAAAAGACACTGTTGTGAAAATAACACTTTTGTATAAAAAAAACAGGTAATTAAAGGATCACGCACGGGAACGAAAAAGAAAAAGCCAGATTGACACTTCTAATTCATAAACCCAAAAAGGTGACCTATAAACTAGGGAAAAAAACCCGCAATGATACACGTAAGTAATGGGAAGTTACAAAGGTTAGAGAATACAGAGATTGACGATAGCCTAATAGATACGTCAACTCAAAATCTATTCCAAAAGGTACTGGAGACCACGGGACTAAGAAATTATCCCTCAAAGGAATTACCACAGGAATAGAAGAATTAAAAATAGGTCACCCACAAGAAAGAAAGAACCGACCACAGCCTAATTGACTCGTCAATTCCTAAAAACTTAACCCCAAAAGGAATAAAACCACGGGACTAAGAAAATCTGGCCAAAGCCTGACTCGACACACCAGATTCAAATTTCAATATCAAAAGGGGATCCTAAACCTCGCACCCAAACTTAGGATATACTTCCTACAAAAAAAAAAAAAAAAAAAAAAATGTGTTACAAACCTAGGTGCCTTACATACCTTAGGAGACAACGGCCGGTCTGGACTCGTCGAAATGAAGAAGAAAGAGCACTGAGAAAGGTTGACCTTCCCTTTTAAAGGATCGACAATTGACCTGAGGGGTCACCGAATGTCAATAAGGCCGAAAGGACAAATAGGAAGTTTTCCTTATCCCACTTGGAAACAGCATATAAGCCTAACCCACTACAACCCTAAAAACACACCTTAATACTAACACAAAATTACAGTAGAAAGGGTTACAAGAATAAAGAATACAAAGGTGGCAACTTGACATGCGCGCACACATGTCCAGCCAGTCGGCCGGCGATTGATAACTATTGCCATACAAAGACAAAAAATATATAAAAGATTGTGGGTACGACTTTCGTGCCATCACATGTTAATTGGTTACAACAAATGTTGATGGAATGCTGGCTACATTCCATCAAACTAAATAGAAAAGGTACATAGACAAAAAGAAAGAAATATACTCAAACAATTTGGCAAAATGTTCCACGATGCTCAACGTTCACGACTCTTGACCTGAAAGCAAGGGATTAACAGAAACGCCGCGGCTTTGACCATTGTTCACGAACTAGGTGTGTCAAACTTGGTCTGCAGCTGGGCGATAGAGAGGGGGGTGGGGGGACTGCGTGCTGGCCGACTACTTGCGACCACCACTACAAAGGAAGAAACGCGTGAACATTCGAGATACGTGACAGAACGCACGTGGGTTTTCCGAATGGTAAATTAAGAACGGCTTCAGTTTGAATCCTGCGATATTCCCGCCAAGCAGAAGAGTAAGCCTATCCTTGTAAGCTTTAAATCCTGGCATTGTTTTAGCTTCTTTGTGGATATATGTGTGTCCTGGCATTCGTTTCTAATACAATCTTGTTTCGTCTACATTAGATATTTGCTGTGGAAGATAGCCATTATCTGTAATAATTTCATCAAGCATTTCCACAATTTTTTTTAGCTCCTTCTTCATCAGCACTCACTGCTTCTCCAGTCACACGAACACTATGAAGTTGAAATATTTTCTTAAATCTTTTAAACCATCCAGTACTTGCAACAAAATCTCGCGTGTATTTATCCCCGCCACGTTCCTTCAAAGTCTTAGTTCCTTCATAGTCTTAAACAGTCTTAACGGTGTCCTTTTCTGAATTTGGTCTTCCATCCAAACACTTAACAATTTTTCCATTTCATGGATGGGTCCCATACGTTTCTTGGTTATCACAGTTAAACGCATGGGTGTAGAACCTTTCATAGCTTCAGTAATTCTTTCTTTGTCTTCCAAGATCGTCGGCACGATTGAATGAGATAACTGCATATCACGTGCGATTGCGTTCACTTTTTTTTTTTTTCTCCTTCAAACTTGGGGGGTATTTTGTAATAAAAAAAAATTCAGTAGATACAGAGGATGTTAGGGCTGTGATTAACAAAGCGTGAATGAGACACTGAGTGAGTGAGCAGCATCACTATCGTGCGTTGAGAGATGGAGAGGCGGGCGGATGGTAGCGCGCGAAAATACAAACTAATAAGTACGTATTATAGTAAAAGCCCTTGTATCCGGCATCAACGGGACCCTAAGGCATGCCGGATATTAAAAAACTCTGGATACTTGAAGGGATAGTGAATAAAATCTATAATCACTTACTTTATTCACTAACCATGTCAGTTGGACACCAACAAAACATAACAGCAGTCACTTTATTCACTAACCATGTCAGTTTTACAACAATAAACAATAAGGGCACCAAATCTTAACAATTTGAATGTATGTATTTTGTAATTTTACATACAGTGTACTTCTCGTACTTCCTGTGAGCGCGGAGATTAAACAAGGCGGTCAACAACAAACTGCCTAGTCATTATCACTCGTCTCACTGGTCAGTTGTACACTTTTCTTAGCCTTATATATCTGTCCACTTTTCATAAATTCTCTTATATCTATCTGCTTGCAACTCTTGCCTCTTTACAATGAAAAATAATGTTGAATGCAGTGAATAGCCATGACATCACGCGTGGACATGTAAATGCATTGTTTAGCAAACTTAACAAAAACTGCTAAACCTTTCGCTGCATCTGTCCATGAAACTTTGGGCTCTGGCTCATATTCCTCTTCACTATCTGCCTCGGGCTGGAGTTAGAATCAATTTGTATTGATTTTATATATATGTAGATTTTCATGTATGTTAATGTTTGGCTAAAATATGCCGGATACTTGAAATTGCCAATTAATAGAATGTTGGACACAAGGGTTTTTACTATATATATATATATATATATATATATATATATATATATATTATGCAGACGGGTGGTGACGGTCGTGAAGTCGAACAGTCGCATGTCGGATAGGTAGTAAGTCGACTATATATATATATATATATATATATATATATATATATATATATGAATAGAATCGCCAATGACGACGAAGGTCAATAAAATAATCGCGACATTTGTCCCCGTACTCGAACCCGAGACTTGCGCGTGGCAGGTCGTTGTTCTTCCAACTAGCTACCGAGACTATAAGATTCTTCAACCTCGGGGTTAATCTAACCCTACAGGATTTGAGTTGACTGCTAATAACCGTCCTAAACTCAATTTTATGAAGAAACAAGCCCACCTGTAGCTAGTGGTTAAGCTGGTACGTACCTTTGATAGACTTTCGTCGTTGTAATATCTGAATAGAATCGCCAATGACGACGATGTCAATCAAGTAGTTCCGACAGTTGTCCCTGGACTCGAACCCGAGACTTGCACGTGGCAGGTCGTTGCTTTTCCAACTACGCTAACCAGGACTATAGGATTCTTCAATCTCGGGGTTAATCTAACCCCGCAGGATTAGAGTCGACTGCTAACTACCGTCCTAAACTCAATTTTACGAAGAAATAAGTCCACCTGTAGCTAGTGGTTAAGCTGGTACGTATCTTTGATAGACTTTTGTCGTTGTAATACTAGAGTAGAATCACCAGTGACGACGATGTCAATCAAATAATTTCGACAGTTGTCCACGGACTCGAACCCGAGACTTGCTCGTGTCAGGTCGTTGCTTTTCCAACTACGCTATCGCGACTATAAGATTCTTCAACCTCGGGGTTAATCTAATCCCGCAGGATTTGAGTCGACTTCTAAATGCAGTCCTAATCTCAGTTTTATGAAGAACCAAGCCCACTTGTAGTTAGTGGTTAAGCTGGTACGTATCCTTGATAGACTTTTGTCGTTGTAATACCTGAGTAGAATCGCCATTGACGACGATGTCAATCAAATAATTCCGACAGTTGTCCCCGGACTCGAACCCGAGACTAGCCACCTGCAATCAGGATCCATCAAGAATTACTACCTACACGACCATGGTTAAAGGCACCATAATCCTGGACCAGAATGACGATGCCCATTGCCTTTCACTATTGGAAGCACTTAATATGAAATATTTATTACCCTCTATCAACATCCAGAGTGGTGATCACCTGCCCCTTCTCTCCAGTAGAGATATTTCGCCACTCCTCGGTTAAAGCTCCCCACAGAGCACCATGTACTTAGATGTTTCAGTTATATTGTACTGACCTTTCTCAAAGTTAGTTTTTTTGTGTTTATAACCCATGTATCAAAAACCATTGCATTTAGTTGAAAATGTAACAAGAGTTACGAAACGTTCTGCTAGTAAATAGCAGAACCGACTTTATTCGTCTCCATGTCCTACATTTTCAGAGAATTCCTGTATTCCTTAGGTAATAATAGAAATGCCTCTTTCGAAGAATTAAAAGTCTTCAGAAAAATATCATAACGCCGAGATTTCCGTTGCATTTAGTACAACATGCATTAGAGAAAAAGTGCTGCTGAAACACACACACACACACACACACACACACACACACACACACACACACACACACACACACACACACACACACACACACACACACACACACACACCGAGAATAGTTGAAGGCTTTTTCTGTGTTTACCTCACCACCCTGCCACTCATTGTGTCGTCTATTCTTCAACACACACACACACACACACATATATATATATATATATATATATATATATATATATATAAACATATATATATATATATATATGTATATATATATATACAGTATATATATATATGCACATATATACATATATGTATATACATATATATATATATATATATACATATACATATAAGAGAGGAAGAGGAGGCGAATCAAGTAGAGAAGAAAAGGTAAAAGGTGTAGATGAAGAGATGATAATGGAAGAGACAGCAGTAAGAGGAAGATGGGCAGAGTATTTTATGGGCTGCTAGATGTGAAAGAGGATAGGGATGGAAAGATAGTTGCAGTGGAAAGCACTAATAAAATGACAATGATGAGTAAGGAAAATGGAGGTGAAATAAGGAAAGATGAGGTGAAGCTAGTTGTTAAGATGATGAAAGCAGGTAAGGCACCTGAGTAGGATGGATGTCATGCATAATGTCTAAAACAAATGGAGGTATAATGATGGTGGACAGGCTGGTAAGGTTATTTGATATTTGTTTAAGTGAGGGTAGAGTGTCGGAGGACCGCAGGAATGCGTGTATATTTCCACTTTACAGTGGATAGGGGGACGTGTGAGTGTAGTACTTTCAGAGGGATCAGTTTGTTAAGTGTAGTTGGGAAGGCTTATAGGAGGGGCTTGATTGAGAGGATTAGGAGAGGAACAGAGGGAGTAATTGGTGAGGAACAGTGTGGGATTAGGACTTGTAGGGGTTGCCTGGATCAGATTTCTGTAGTAGACAGATATGTGAGAAAGTTTAGGAAAAGGTAAGGATTTTTTTTTATGGATTTGGAACAGGCTTATGACAAGGTAGACACGAAGGCATGTGGGAAGTATTGCAGATATATGGGATTGGAGGAAAGCTGTTAAGATCAGTCAAGAGTTTTTATGAAAGTAGTAGAGCTTGTGCTAGAATCATAAATGGAGAGAGTGAGTGGTTTCAGGTAAAGGTGGGACTTCGCCAGGGATGTATTATCCCGCCTTGGCTGTTCAATTTATACATGGATGGGGTGGTGCGAGTAATAAACGCAAGGGTAATGGATTAAAGAAAATGGAGAAAAATTAGAGATAAGCTAGTTGTTGTTTTGCGGTCGACACTGTGCTTGTAGCAGGATCAGTAGAGGGATTGAGAAAGTTAATGGAAGGTGTGCGAAATAAGGAAGTTGAACATAAATGAGGATAAAAGTAAGGTAATGAGAGGTACAAGAGGAGAAAGTGGCAGTAGACTGGAAATAAGTATTAAGGGAGAGAGACTGAAGGAAGTTGATAGCTTTAGATACTTGGATGTGACTGTGGCGGGAAAAGGAGGAGTGGAGGATGAGGAAGAATGTAGATTGAGAGAAGCAAGTAAATTTTTGGGGGGATGAAAAAGTGTAATAAGAAATATACATTTGGGAATGGATGCTAAGAGGAGATTGTATGAAGGGGTAATTGTACCAACACCACTGTACGGGGAAGAAGCATGGAACATAATATAGAAAGAGAGGAGGAGTTTCAATGTGTCTGAGATGAGCTGACTGAGAAATATGATAGGGGTTACTAGGCTGGATAGGGTGAGAAATGAGGAGGTGAGAAGGAAAATGGAGGTGGAAAGGGAGTTGAGATGGTTTGGACACATGGAAAAAATTGGTGAATAAAGGTTAGTGAAAGAGGTGTGGAAGGCAGAGGTACAAGGAGTGAACATGAGGGGGCGACCTAGGATAAGATGAATGGATGGGGTAAAAGGGGTAGTGGGAAAGAGGGGAATGTCTGTTGAGGAAAGGTGGAAGAAAACAGAGGATAGTGGTGAATGGAGAATGGTTGTGTATGGATGATGCTGTGATGCATGAAAGGGAGTGGGTGGGGGATGGGGATGAGGGAGTATGTGTGAAAAATAAATTGATGCAGCCCGAAGGGATTTCTCCCCGTCTTCTCCTTTTCTGCATGAGGGGACGGAGAGGAGGGGTCACCGATTTAATGAACTGCCTTGCTGTGGATATGTTGTCTTG
>NC_134816.1:15975459-15982959 GCF_046742065.1 Oratosquilla oratoria
ATAAAAGATGTGAAATGTAAAATTAAAAGATCAATCAGGATTGTCAAGGATTATATATCATATGTCTTAAAAACTTCCTGGGCTGGCTATGTAGCATGACAGAATAGGTGTTGCAAGATAGTAGGAGACCTATTGGGAGGCCCCGCATTAAGTAAGATTTCAGTGTGAAGAAAGACCTGATGCTGATGTTGATGCTGACGCTGCTACAAGGCGTGAACGCGAACGATTGTTGAGAAATGGCGCAGGAGACCAATCTGGCCTGGCAGTGGCAACCTCTGGTGAAGGCGATAAAAGAGCAGAAATAGAATGGAGTAGGGGAAGACAGCCTGCATTAATAATGGGAGATGGAGCAATTGAATAGACACCCGCGAGATGGGAAACGTAGAAGATGTAGAATAGACGGAAGATGGAAAGATGAGATAGGGAAATTGACGCGAGTGACGTGGCACAGCCGTGTGAGATTCTTCGAAAAGTTTACGAGATGCATTTGTTCAGCACTGGACTCAGAATCACATACACTGCATGTGAGCGTGTTCATGTGTGTGTGTGTGTGTGTGTGTGTGTGTGTGTGTGTGTGTGTGTGTGTGTGTGTGTGTGTGTGTGTGTGTGTGTGCATTCACATTGGTCTTGTATCACGTGCTGGGCTCGTGATCGACAGTTATTTCCCCTCCAGAAGAGAGCTCAGAGCTCGTATGACCGACCTATGGGTAATGCTGTAACCTTACACGCACACACACACCCAACTCCCGGCCCACGAGAGTTGGAATAACGATTCGAAGCGCAGCGATACTGAAATTATTTCAGCCCTGGAAGGATTCGAACCCGGACCACCTTAGTGACAGTCGGGGACTCTACCAACCGCGCCACCGAGCCGTGTGTGTGTGTGTGTGTGTGTGTGTGTGTGTGTGTGTGTGTGTGTGTGTGTGTGTGTGTGTGTGTGTGTGTGTGTGTGTGTGTGTGTGTGTGTGTGTGTGTGTGTGTGTGTGTGTGTGTGTGTGTGTGTGTTTGTGTGTGTGTGTGTGTGTGAGATTCACCATGGTCCTGGATCACGTGTTGGACTCGTGATCGACAGCTATTTCCCTCCCGGAAGAGAGTTCGGAGCTTGTATAAGACTGATCTATGGGTAATGCTGTGACTTTACACACACACACACACGCACACACACAAACACAAACACACCGAACTCCTCGCCCACGAGAGTTGGAGTAACGACTTGCAGCCCGGCGATGTTGAAATTATTTCAGCCCTGGGCGTGATTCGAACCCGGACCTCTAGCAGTGCAGTGGTCAACGAAGGTTCATTTTATGTATTTTTTCTATCTCCAGACGATTCATCTTTGTTGTGGGGTCAATCCGTTGGCTTAAAAAGACCGATTACCATTTCTGGAAACCAAACATTCAGAGAACAATTAATTCTTTGTTCAGATATTAGAACAAAAACAAAACTCGATAAAGGAAGAGAGGAAAATTAAATAAAAGATATATAGTTGACACGTTAGTAATTACAAGAAGTCAATAAATACATTTGATTAAATTTAATAGGCTGGCCAATGCTTATTATGTTTGATAAAATCTCGTCTTTTCAAGAAATATCAAGGTTGCGGTTTAAGATTGGAAAGATAAGTCGCAACTTGGCCGTTTAAACCCCGTCGTCGTCATCATCATCATCGTCATCATCATCAAGGCGATTTTGTTCAAAAGAGGGGGACAACACCATGATGAAGGAGTTAGAAGAAACATCTTAAACAAGTCTCCCTCGCTCCAGTGGAGTGACACTCGCAGGTTTTATTTTACAATTTTATTTGTTCATTTTACGCCCGAGATTCTGTGCAGCTGAATAGGGCATTGTAGTTAGTTCTAACATTTTGCTATGGTGAAGTCCAGCCAAAAATGCGGGCTAAAAAAATAATTCATAAAATCGTATCTCCCTTATTTTTTTAGCTATTTCAAAAAACTAAAAAGTATTTTGTTTCTAATAGAATTGCCTTTCATATGCAACAATAATTTAAGGGTTAAAAAAAATGAAAATTTTGTGCCCGTACCTATATAATAGTAGCAGTGTAGTCAAATTAAAGTGTTCGGAATAACCATTCGATTATTCATTTTTTTTATTAATTTATTCACTAATTTATTTGTTTATTCATTTATCTACACTATTTGTTCATTTATTCATTTATATATTTACTGTATTAATTCACTGATTTATTCATTTCCTTAGTTACCTCTACGGTTGGTTAGCCTGTTATTCATTTATTTCTGTTATTCCCAAGCATTATGATACAAACAGCGAAGTGTAGTGGCCCTGAGGAGTAGTGCGTCAGCGTAGAGACATGCCGCTAGAGAGCGGGTAATAGTTGAAAAGCCAATAAAAATCTACACAGCAACGTAAAAATCGACTTATCCCTTCAGCGTGGGTCTCTCCTTAGTAATAAGCTAAACATATCTATATATTGATTTAAACTATGACAAATGTAATTGAAGGCGGAGAAAATATACGAGAAATAATGGAAGAATTACTGCCTTAACGTTTCGACCCTTAGGGTCTTGATCACAAAGCATAACACAAAAGTATAACATGGACATTTTATACACATACATGTCACCTCACAGGGTGCCTGGGAAAGGTCGTCGCGCTCGGAACATTTGTCCGTTTGTTTTCATCCACTATCAATAAACTTGTAGCTCTTGCCAAGCATATAAAACCATCTCTATGGTTGATGTTATTATTAGTATTAATATAGGCTGCTTCTATTGTTTTTCTTAATTTCTTTGTTGAACCTTTATTTATTATAATTGTATTGTCCCAGTTCGGAAGGTGGTCATATGTATCTATGTGTCTTACTATAGAATTAGAAAGCCTGTGGGTTCTTACATCATTTTTGTGTTCATATAATCTTTTTTCTAATCCACGACCTGTTTCCCCAAAATATGAGGATGGGCAATTTTTACAAGGTATTTTATAGACAATACTATTTTCATTCGTATGGTTATTATAATTACGCGTTACCAAATGTCCCACTTTGCTACCTGATGTTCTTGCTATCTTTATACCTGCTTTTAAGAGGACGTTGTCTAGAGTTGAATTAATGCTGGAATTTGGGACTGTATATGATATATCGTGTTTCTTTGTTGCAATTATTTTTATCTTTACTCTTCTTATTTATTTCCTTAGCTTTCTTTTTTAGTTTAAGTAGGAGACCTTTGGGATATTTTAATTTGCTGAAAGTTTTTGTAATGTGATCTAGTTCGTCTCCTAAGAATTCTTCACTACAGATGCGAAAAGCCCTGAGGAAGAAGCCAATTATTATACCTGTTTTAGTCCTAATATTGTGTCCTGAATAAAAATGTATATAATCTTCTTTATTAGTGGGTTTGCGGTATATCGAAAACTTTACATTGCTGTTTGTTCTGTGTATGACAGTGTCTAAAAATGGTAATTTTCTGTTGTTCTCTACTTCTGCCGTAAATTGTATGTTACTATTTACATTGTTTAATCTTTTTAATTTATTGTTAATATTAGCTTCTTTTGGTACAATAACAACAATGTCATCAACATATCTTAACCAAACACTGTTTCTACCCATTATTGATATATAATTTTCAGTTTCAAGCATTTCCATATATAAGTTGGCTAACACAGCAGAGAGGGGACTACCCATGGCTAAGCCAGAATGTTGTCTATATTCAACATCATTGAAAGTAAAAGCACCGAAACCTACACAAAGAGAAATTAAATCAAGGTAATCTGTTTTGGGGATAGGTAAATCTTCATTATTTAAATTGTTTACCACTCGCTCAACAGCTTTAAGAGCACCATTTATCGAAACACGGGTAAACAACGAAGTGACATCATAGCTGGCTAATATTTTGTTGTTCAAATCCAAATCCTTTAACCTATTAATTAGATCTGAAGAGTTTTGCTAAAGGCCTATCAACGAATGGGGTGTCGGATGTCTCTTAAGATGCATTTCTTGCATTCGCATCTACATTTCTTTCCATCTAATATGGGTGATATTAGTGATGAATATGGTGAAAGGTTTCACCAAGATATCGCAATAATGGAAAGAAGGTATCAAGGCCGCTTCAACGAAAACATGATGGGTGACTACTGCTGGTTCCTGCAACGGGAGTATCCTACATCCATGAACAAGCGCAAGAGCAAGAGTCTCAAACATTTTTGAAGAAATTTATAGCTAGGTGAGTACTACCTCTTTCATATATAAAACATATATTGTCTGGGTCTCATTATTCTCAAACTTGTAATATAATTGTATCATTAATGGTGGCAAAGTGAACCGTATAGCCAAGTTGCATAACTCAGGAACCTTACGTGCTAGGACAAATCTGAGCACAGATTTGGAATCAGTTACTCAAGTAGCAGAGACAAAGTTAATATTTTTGGCTAGTGTTATCCAATGAGCTACGAGCGTATTGCCTCGTCACGCAACGGTGAACGAGTCTATACGATTGTCCAGACCATGCTTAGACCTATTACACGGGTCAGATTAAAAAATGACTGCCCTTGATATCGCAGTGAGCCAGATTAACTAGGACTTAGTTTTTGCAGTGCCCCATCCAAGTGTGCGCGGAGTGTTGTAGCATTAGGGCTTAAGATTAGCTTAATATTTCAAAACTGTTTGGTGATCTGTGAACCGGTCTTACGTCTGTTCAATCCCGTTAAAACTATCGAACTAGATTCTTTTGTGTAATGTATGTTGATCAGAAGTCAGATGTATTATGTAAAATCATGTCTGTTTAATTGTAATCGTGTATCCTATTTGTTATATCATTTTCATGTCACTCTTATTTGTATTAATTTTCATACTCCTAAATTTATTTAATAACATTTCTTTAAAGTTAAGATAGTTTGATTTTTCCTGGTATTCTCAATCCGGGTGGCGACCTTAACCGTTTTTTGACCGTTCCCTTGATGTTACGAACCTCTGACATTCACAAGGCCGGTGAACCTTTGGTACTTTAGAGAGGTTTGTAACAATATATATATATATATATATATATATATATATATATATATATGTGTGTGTGTGTGTGTGTGTGTGTGTGTGTGTGTGTGTGTGTGTGTGTGTGTGTGTGTGTGTGTGTGTGTGTGTGTGTGTGTGTGTGTGTGTGTGTATGTATGTATATATATTTATATATGTATATATGTGTATATGTATGTGTGTATGTGTGTAGGTGTGTAGGTGTGTATGCGTGTATGCGTGTATGCGTGTATGCGTGTATATGTGTATATATGTATATGTACATATATACGTATATACATATATATATATATATATATATATATATATATATATATATATATATATATATATATATACCCGTCTGGGGTATTGGCTGCATGTTATTGTGGCAAAGTAGCATGCAGTTGATACTTTAGGGCAGTGGTTCCCAAACTTTTTTTTGGCCGCGACCCAAATCCAGATCTGGTGAAGAAGTGGCGACCCAAGCATCAAAAAGAAATTTCGAAAGTTTTCTTTTATTGAAAACACAATGAAATGAAAATACAATGGTACAAATACTTTATTTAATACAAAATACAATGGTACAGTCGTCAATTAGTGGGATCTGTGGAACTGAAGTCTGTCCTGCATAATCTTCTCAAGTTGCGGTTCGACCTTGCTGAGTGCGAGACGAAGATCATGCACTGGTTCAAGCTTGTTTCGGGTCTTGGTCTTGATGGCAGTCAGAGTTGAAAATCCTTACTCACATAGATATGTAGTGGAAAACGGGAAAAGCACTTTCATGGCTTCCGCTCCGATGACCCTCTTTTCTTGTTTTACCTGTGTCCAAAAGATGCCGAGTGTCACCTCCCCATGTAGTTGCCGAAATATTGCCTCGTTCTTCAATTCCAGAAGTTTTTCCTGAAGGCCCTGAATGTCTTCAGAGACGTCACCAACACGCGCTTCAAACGGGTTTCTCACCCAGTGCTGCGACGACATATCCTTGTCCGGAATATGACGATTGAACTCGGATACCAACTTTTACAGATCCCCCACCAGGACAGGCTTGATCGTTTGGAACCCCTCATCATCCTCGATTGAATTTTTTTTTTTCTAACAAGGTCTCGCGACTCATTCTTGAACACTTCGCGACCCATGTTTGGGTCGCGACCCATAGTTTGGGAATCGCTGCTTTAGGGTCTATATGGGGTGCCCCTACGGACAAGAGTCACACATCATTTTGTCTGTGATAGAGGAAAACTCTGTTCATAGAGAAATCATGACACTTTTACACTACGACTGTCCCTCCGTTATACTGTCCCCCAACCCCCTGTTACTATCCTGTACCATTTCGCTGAATATTTATTTCCTTTTTTCACCTACTCTGTGGTGGGGGAAGAGAATGCTACGACCAAGATAGGCAGTATGTTTGTGAGAAGAAAGATTGATGTGCTGCCTTTGAGTGAAACTGAAATGAAAGGGAGGGGCGAGTGTGAGTTTGGGAGTGTAGTTGGGAGGTTCTCAGGAGTGAAGAGGGGACGAGGTAGAGAAGGACTGGCTATACTAGTAAGTGAGGAGATAGGTAAGCGTGTAGTGGAGTGGAAGGAGTTTTCTTCAAGGTTGATGTGGATGAAGGTGAAGTTGGGAAGGGAGATGTGGGTTTTTGTAAGTGCGTATGGGCCTGGTAGTAAGAAGAGCGTAGAGGAAAGGGAGGCGTTATGGGTAGATTTAAATGAGTGCATAGAGGGATTAGGGATAAATATCAATGTAGTTGTATTGGGAGACCTTAATGCTAGGGTAGGAAATGAACCAATAGACGGAGTGATTGCGAAGTATGGAGTTGCAGGTAAAAATCGTAGTGGAGAGTTGATGGTGGAGATGTGTCTTGAAAGAGAGTTGATGATAGCAAATACAGTGTTTCGGAAGAACGTCAAGCATAAGTACACATGGGAGATGTTGGTGGGTGGAACTGTGGTAGATGGAGCGTTAATGGACTATAATGGTGACCAGGAGTATGGTAGGAAGAGTTAAGGATGTACATGTTCTAAGGGGAGAGAATGAGGGAATATCAGATCTTTTTCTGGTGGGAGGTAAATTGAGAGTGGAAAATAGGTGGAGAAAGAGGAAAAGGGCAGAAGGTAGGGAGGTACTTACAGTGAACTGCTTAAATGAGAAAGAAAAGGAGGAGTATAAGACGCTGAGAGAGGAGTGGGAGGGAGTGAAGGATAGAGTAGAACTAGGAGTGGAGGAGGAATGGGGATGGTTCAAGGAGGGAGTCATAAGGTGTGCAAAGAAGGTGTGTGGAACAAGGAGGACGGGAGGAAATAGAAGGAAGGGTAGTGAGTGGTAGGATGAGGAAGCAAAGAAGGGTGTAGAAGAGAAGAAGGAGGCTTTCATAGATTGGCTACATATTAGGACGAGGGAATCGTATGAGAGGTACAAAATAAAGAGAAGGGAAGTTAAGCATAAGATAAAGGATGCAAAGAGGAGAGCAGATGTGAAATAGGGTAAGAGTATGACAGAAAATTTTGAAAGTATTA
>NC_134816.1:15992959-16010459 GCF_046742065.1 Oratosquilla oratoria
TATAACCTAGAGGTCATATAGACAGAATAGAATCCATTAAATCAAATTGTAGCAGCCTCTAGTCTAGACCGTCAAGAGTAGTGGTTCTCAACCTGTGGGCCATGAACCAATAGGGAACCATACAGTTTCACAAGTGAGACAATAAAACAAAAACTAGTGGCACTTAGTGGATGCTTAGTGATTATATTCAGTGTTGAAGTGATCTAAAACAGACTTGGAAACAGCAAATCATAAGAGTTTGGAACATGAGAATAAAGGTTGAGAACCCTTGGTCTAGAGGGTTTACACGGGCCGATCACTGCATGATGACTGAACAAACAAGAATTAGGAAGAGAACTTATTACTCCGCCTGATAGTGATCTCCTTATTGTTCTTCGACTCATGGCAGCAGCTTTAACGTAAAGACACCCAAACAATCCTCCCAGAGTAGCAACCACGTGACCCAGCTTGCATAGCGTGGGGGCGGGCTTGCATCGTTGGGCACCCTTGTCGCTACACACGAAGGACAAAGGAACAAAGCGCACTCAGCTCACCACTGAGGTCCTTGTGAGGGTGGAGGAAAACTCCAGACTGTAAAAGATTAATTTTAGCTGGGTAAATACAGGATCACAGGGATGTGAACTGTATACAAGTTGGTCGGCTATGGAGGAAATTAAACCCTTAGGTAAGGGAGGATGGACCCATGTAGTGTTACCATGTAGATGGCATTGCATAAATGGACAAGATACCTGTTATATAATAGAGATACATCTATTTTACATGATATAGTGATATTAGAGACATGTTCCACAGGTACACAAAACAGTCATGTACAATATAGATATGTTACATTGGTACACAACACAGTATTATGCGATACAAAATATATCATACTAGTGCAAACATAATATGGTACAATATAAATATGTTACACTGGTACACAATACAGTATAGTGCAATACAACAATACAAATATATCATACTGGTACGCAACACACCATGATACAATATCGGTTATCCAGAATGCTCTGCACTTTTTTCTGACCGTACTAACACAAAATCCTAATGCCCTGTTGCCCCTATTCCTGGCATTAGTGTACCGTTTCCTGGATTTATGGTCAGGACTCACTAATGTTTCCAAATATTTTTCACATTCTCTTTTCTCTAATATGGCGCTATCTAAAATATACCTGTAAGCTGTGTTGTACAATCCTACATCTAACACCCTTCACTTTGGGATATTGAGGTCCATTTGTCCTTTCTCCGGCCATACAAACAATTCATTAAGATCCTCCTGCAGTATCCCAGCATCTTCCCCCGACCCAATATGGCGTTCTATTATAGTGTCATCCGCAAACTTACTAACATCACTGTCAATAATAAACAATAAGGTACCAAAAACCGAGCCTAACTCTATGTTTTTTTAGGGAAATATATTGTAATCGTACTTATTGTTATTTTTACCTATATACGCAATATTACCTGATGTATCAACTTTTATATATCTGTTGATTTTCTTCTGGATGATGTTAACCAACTTTATCCGGCTACAAGGAGCCCTGCGCACAGAAGGAATATGTAAATATCCCAATTAATCTTTCACTATAACCCAACCAACTTCTTTCCTATAAATTCAGGAGTGAGTCAGGGTTATATATTAGTCCCAACCCTTTCAACACCTGTTGAGATTGGGCATTGGAAAAAGCTGTCGATCAAAGTCATTGCGGAGCTTTGTCTTTGCAAATGTTGTTGTATTTCTTGTAAAATCGTTAAGGGTCCAGGTTGCAGACAAGATTGCTAGGACTCAGGAATCCTGGACGAGAATCAGGATCCATCCGTTCGAAGGTTTATTACACAATGCAGTTCAATCGGCTAATAAAAACAAAAGGATGAAGGAGACTGCAAGAGACCATAAGACCTATACTATGGAGTTTCATGTCCATTACCACCTATCATCCCCATCTACCAAATTATCTAACCTTCCCTAAATATATATAGGGGTGCTTGGCCTTCGGCAAGACCCGCTACGCGGGTCGCTCACTTCGCTCGCAGTGCGCTCCGCGCCTCTTTTTTTTTTAATTCCGATTGCTTTATTTACCTGAATCAGCCTTATCATCTATCTTCACACGCTTTATAGGTTCATCTTCTGCCTCATCACCTTCTCTTTTCCTCTTGGGTGCCAACGATCTTACCTCTTGAGTAGGCTCCTCACCCGATGCCTCCAACAACTTATTTACAGCCTCGTTGATATTGTCAAGTTTATGTTCAAGTTTACGTTGCAAATTTACAGCCTCGTTGATATTGTCAAATTTATGTCCAAGTTTACGTTGCATAGCCTCTATTTCTTCTTTTACAGTACTTTCAGGGGTTGTCGGTTTCTCATCTTCTTCACTGTCATAAGTGTAGTCTGGGAGTACCATATCGATTGCCTCTTTCTCCGATATTGGAGGGATTACTACCATGGACTGATCAGGTTCTTCTGCTATCACTGCGTCGTCCGAGTGTTCGGTCACCACCCTTGATTGCTGTTCGGGCTCTACTGGCACATCTTGGGCAAAGAATAACTCTTTATATACTACGTTGGTAGGCAGTCTTCTACATTCACTGTATTTAACCTTCTTCCACCCAGTATAGTAGTATAGTGAATCCCAACTCGTAACACGGGAACACGCAACGTACAATTGTCCATGTGCGAAGCACTGGGTGCCATCTAGCAAAAGTCCACATTTTTCAAATGTTTGCCCTTGCGACTTGTTAATTGTCATGGCAAAACTCAACTTGACAGGGAACTGCTTGCGCTTGAAGGGGATACTTGAATCCGTGGACTCGAGTGTTATCCTGGGGATTACGGTCTGTTCTCCTGAATACGTTCCCCCTAGAATCTTGCCAACGATAGTGTTCTTTTCAAAGTTGGTGACCATCAATCGCGTACCATTACACAACTTGGGAGGAGTAATGTTTCTCATAACCATTACCACGCAACCAACCTTAACCCGCAATTTATGCAAAGGGATAGAAGGGGTGTCTATGGCATTTAAAACAGAGGTCTGTATATCCGAACCTATTTCAATCGGAGTATCAATACTTAGGAATGTTTTCTCCCTTCCTTCAAACATGTCATACACAATGTCGTTGGTTGCGTCTACGTCGTTATTTGTAGGGCTTACTATCACCCTACTCTCCAAAAAAAAACTTCGTTAAGAACGTTATCGGAGAGACCCCCGTAAACTTGACCAATTAATTCTTCCCGACTCCGAGTCATTATTCCGAATTTTTTTGGTACTTTAGTAGGGCCACTATGTCCCTGCCCCAACAACAATAAGGATCGTGCAAATTTCTTGTTTTCTTGGTCTGTATTTTTCAGCCTCATATTTTCGGTAAGTTCGATTTTGATAATGTCTTCCCAAAAGCCGCTTGACTTGATGCAATACCCAAGTTCGTCATCCTTTCCACCAGCTCGAATGACAGGCAAGATTTGCCTGAAGTCCCCAGCACACACAAACACTATTTCTCCCATGAAAGCGTCGTTACCGGCTATGTCTCTCAAAGTGATATCCAATGCCTCCAAAGTGTTCTTGTTTGCCATAACAACTTCATCCCAGACTATCAATGATGTCATATTCATACGCTGTGCTAAATCGGTATTCTTCTTGATGCCACATGTTCTTACTTCATTGTATTCCATTAGGGGTATCTTGAACATGTTATGAGCTGTTCTACCACCGTGCAAAACAGTAGCAGCAATCCCAGAAGAAGCTACAGCCAAAGCTATCTTCCCCATGGAACGGACAGAGTCCAATAAAATGTTAAGCACAAATGACTTACCGGTGCCACCTGGAGCATTCAAAAACACCCCTTTATTCATGCTCTTATTACCGTTTTTTATCCTTAACATTATGACATCGTAACAATGCCTCTGTTTAATATTCATGATAGTCAACTTATCGTTAACTTCCTTCAAGAGTTTTTCTTTGTTGTACGACCGTTCCCGGCGAATGACGTTGCTCGACTTCCCGGTTTCTACTCTTGGGCAGCCCATACTGTGTGATATCTTTTCCTCCACAGTTCCAAACGTGTTCCTGTATATCGTCAAGAGCATCGAGATAAATCTCATCGTTATAGTCTTTCAAACCGGACTGATGAAGTAAATCACTTGAAAAAAGGTCCTTAGTCTCACTCCAAATCGTAGACTGATCCTCCAAATCTGAAAACACCAACATACTCGCGTATGTTTCTCGAAGCTTTTTTCGATCATTTGTGTGATTGATGATTTCCAATATAGTTTGCCGCCAAGTCTCTTCGTCATTTATGAGACCCATAGCTTTAACCGTCTCTCGGTACGTGTCGTACCTACGACCCTCGTGAGTTCTGAGAGCTTCAAATGAAGTAGGGCCCTTTATATGCGTCAGCAGTAACCTCATATAAAATAATTCTACAGTCTTGGTGTTAACCGCCCTTATGCGACCCAATGTTGTCCGACATGTCTTCCGCTCTCGCTAAATGTTCAATTTTTTATCCCAAAGGAAATGGTTAGGTATCTGGTGGTAATAAAGCTCAGCTGCGAACTTATTTTGCGTACAAAGTTGAAAAAACGCAGTGAGTTGTGTATCTATGTTCGATTTTTTGTTTAGGGGTTCGGTACTATCCGAATCCTTGTAAAAGATCTCATTTTCTCCCTCCAAATGAAGATCTAGTGACAGCACTGCTGGGCTATTTTTATGTATCGGGAACCTAAATATCTTCCAAGTAGCCTCATTCGCATTAACGAAACGGGCCTCCTGGTAATTCTTTACCTCGTTCACCGTTTCCTCACCCTCTTTAGTGTAAAGGATACGATCACAACCCTTGTTTAGGTACTTTATAAAATAATCGATACACTTTATGGTGTTGGCACACTCCACGTTAATGTGAGCATCAAAGAGTAGGCAAAGATAAGCATTGTAGGGCACAACCCACGAATTTTCGATAGTGACGTCCTTCCCCTTGACTTTCTTAACAATAGAGTTTCCTGCTTGACCTATTGATCTCCTTTTATACAGAGGGTGTCCGTTATTACCAAATAGGAGTTCTTCCCTGCAAACTTTTGGGAAACCCTTACCACAGGTGTCACCTTTACTGTTTTTGCCCTGACAACAGGGTTGTTGCTCATTGAAACCCTTGTAAGGACCGTGAATCATATTACGTGTTACAATATCGTGTAACCTGGGCTCCTTTTTAGGGTCCGGTATCTCTGCTGATATGATTTCATCAACCAACGATGCAGTTACACGTTTTTCCATCCACAACAAAATGTATGCATGAGGAAGCCGTCGTTTCTGCCACTCGATACTGTATAAGTGAGCCTTAACACCACCGAAAACCCTTTTCTTCACCAACTCATCTATGAGGGCATCTGTTTTCATCTTGAACACCCTACTCACTAAATCTGGCCTGTCTTGAATCTGATTGTATATGGCATCGTCGCCTACGCTAGTAGCGCTAACAGCATCTTTCAACTCTTCCCAGTGAGGGATCATCGTGAATGTAATGAAGAAATCCGGAGAACCGTACGTTGTAACATACGTTAGTGGATCTTGCTGACGCTGCTTCATGTACCTTGGTCCTCCCAGGAAAGTGGGAGGTATTATCACCCTTTGACCCACGTTCTTCCCCGAGTCTGCAGCCAAAATATCGGCACGTTCTTTTCGCATTGTACTCTGGTTAAACTCTATGAACGATAATCGCAACAACTCAACCTTCACATAGTTGTCGACCACGAATTGCTGGAATAACCTTCGCATCTTTGTCAAGTAGTTAAAGCTACCTTCACGTTCCATGTAAAGAGATGAGTAGTACATGCAAGGGCTAAGGGTGTCGTACGTTTTCGCTGAGGTGGCTTCTAATTGCTGTTCGAACAAAGGTGGTTCATCACTCTCTTTATGGTCACATTTCCCTATTTTTAACTTCTTATTTTTCTTGAATTGGTGACTATAGCCAAGATCCCCGTTAGGGAACAATAGTGGATACTGGAAACTATCATAAAAGAAATTCGTGTGATGGACCAAACGCGTTCTATACTTTGAACCCTCTTTTATTGAACTGATGATTATACGCATTAGATCTTTTGCAGGGTCTAACTTGACTATCGCCCCCCCTTCAACAGAAGCTGTCGGGAGGTGATAGACTCCCTTATGTTCCAGGGTTTGTACACCCTCAGCTGACTTTAACGTGATTGACACGTTTGGCACACTATCATACTTCTTCATGTGAGCCTCAATCAACCCCTTTGCAGTCTCAAGCTCTTGGAGCATACCGGATAGGCAACTGTTGTGTTCATCCATATAATCGTAAAAGAGTGTGACTATGGACTGGTTTTCTGTTATTTCCTTTTGTTCTCTTTTTCTACGGTTTACTGTTTGTTTGGAGAGTTTTTCATCCGGCTTTCGTTTTAAACGGACAGTTCTAATCTTAAATTGTTGGTCCCTGTCATAATAAAAGTATAGGTCCAAATACGAATTATCATTTCTCCGTTCCGGCGCCCCTGGAAACGGTGAAGATTGAATTATTTTCTGAGCATCCAACGTGGACAACCTATGATATATCCTACCCTGAATCTTGTAAGACATCACTGACTCTGCTGCATTTTAACAACTTTTTGGAAGTCGAGAAAGACGTAAATGAGAACATATTATTCCACCCCACTAAATTATTGAAAAAACGTTTAGAGAGCGGCGACTTTCCCTTGTACAGATCTTTGAGTACCTTATCCTTTATCTCGGTTGGTACAGTGAGTGGCACCTGCCCCTGGTTACAACATATTGTCTGTAGCTCATTTTTCCACAGCAGCGCATTGCATATTTTACACTTTCTGACCCCCAAAACCCCTATATCATTTAGTTTCACTTCTTTGTCTGCTTCGCGTAACGATCCCTTCACATTCTCATGCGCACGCCCACGCGGATTACTTTCCTCAGCTGTCTTCTTTTTAGCGATTACTGTACGTTGGTTCCTTATTTCAGTGAGAACACGGTTTTCCTGCTCTGTGTAGTCCTTCAATTCCTTTGGTGAACACTCCGACCCACCCATCCGCTTCTTTTGTTGGGAGATGTATTCCGATTCATTATTTTTCATTTTTTCTAACATTGTTTTCCGCAGCTTATTATCCACTTCATTCTTTTCCGCTTGTAACAGATTTTTCTCTTTTTGGATCTTTTTCAGGTCTCTTCTCAACTCTACTTTCCTTTGCTCCCTCTTCTTTTCTTGCTGGCGCCTCACATTCTTCATACCGAACACGTTTTTTCGGGCGTTTCTTTTAAATGTCTTGAACCTACGCTCTAAATAGTACAACTGGTATTGGCTGTGTCCTCTTCCACCATTACCACAACATTTTTTGAAGCCTGCGTAATAGTGCTTCTTGAAATTTTCTACAACCTCGGAAGAAATATCCCCGCTATACGGTTTCAGGTCATCTATTGTACTATCACTGTACTCGTATGTTGGTGAATTGCGTAACATCTCGTTGAAACTAAGGATTATACGTTGGAATTGTTGTATAGATTGATCCGCGACACATGTCGTAGATGGCCGGTTTTTACACTTTTCGTAATATTCGGGGTGGCATTTCTTATCCTCTTCTGTTAACTGTGCTCTGAGAACTTTGTCAATAGTGGATTTGTCAATCTTTTTTTTTTTTTTTTTTTTTTATTTGTTTTTTTTTTTTTTTTTTTTTTTTTTTTTTTTTTGTCACCCAAGCCCAGAAATGTCGCTGTCGCCTTTTCATGGCGGCTTCACTAACACGGGGTTCTTTGACCTTCTCATCGTAAAAAGAAGGAAATTTTTCACGGTGCTCTTTCCATAACAAACATTTTAAAGACGCTGACATATTGATCTCCATCATACTGATTTTCTTTTCATCCACAAACCCACTTCCAATAATGCATATTACGTCTTTTCAACCGAGCTGCTACGGGCAGAGGCATTGTGTCCAACGTCCAACATTGACCACGATTGGGGTACTTTCTTTTAAATGTCTTGAACCTACGCTCTAAATAGTACAACCGGTATTGCCTGTGTCCTCTTCCACCATTACCACAAAAATTTTTGTAGCCTGCGTAATAGTGCTTCTTGAAATTTTCTACAACCTTGGAAGAAATACGAACACCAAGAACTTCGAGATCTTCGAGACCTTCCAGAACTTCGAGACCTTCCAGAACTTCGAGACCTTCCAGACCTTCGAGAACTTCGGCACTTTCGAGAACTTCGGCACCTTCGAGAGCTTCGGAACCTTCGAGAACTTCGGCACCTTCGAGAACTTCGGCACCTTCGAGAACTTCGACACCTTCGAGAACCATGGCACCTTCGAGAACTTCGGCACCTTCGAGAACTTCGGCACCTTCGACAACTTCGGCGCCTTCGAGAACTTCGGCGCCTTCGAGAACTTTGGTACCTTCGAGAACTTCGGCACCTTCGAGAACTTCGGCACTTTCGAGAACTTCGAGAACCTCGACACCTTCGAGACCTTCGGCACCTTCGAGAACTTCGGCACCTTCGAGAACTTCGGCAGCTTCGAGAACTTCGACACCATGGCTTAACGATGATCGTTCTTTACTCAACGATGATCGTCCACGGCTCAACGATGATCGTCCATTGCAAAACGATGATCGTTCAGGGCTCAACGATGATCGTCCATGACTCAACGATGAGCGTCCATGGCATAACGATGATCGTCCACGGCTCAACGATGATCGTCCACGGCTCAACGATGAACGTCCACGGCTGAACGATGATCGTCCATTGCTCAACGATGATCGTCCATTGCTCAACGATCATCATCCACGGCTCAACGATGATCGTCAATGGTTCAACGATGATCGTCCATGGCTCAACGATGATCGTCCACGGCTCAACGATGATCGTCCATGGCTCAACGATGATCGTTCTTGACCACGATTGGGGTACAACCGCACATGAAAGATCCCTTATATCGGGCACGTCCACAAAAACTTGAATCGTCATCTGGGCACGGTTTCGAAAGTGTTTATTTTTAATAGTGATATATATACATATATATATATATATACATATATATATATATATATATACATAAATATATATATGTATATATATATATATATATATATATATATATATATATATATAGTTTCAGAGCTTTGGATTACATAAAAGCAATCCAAAGGGTTGGCAGATCCCATGATGCTATGGTGTTCCTTAGCCAGAAAATATGGTGATGTTGATATATATGCTGTAGGACTAAGAACTGAATAGTCAAGTCACTAATGGTCCCTGTTTTAGTGTACGTACGTCTCTGACATATAGTAAATTTATGTCAACTTGAAAAGACATCTTAATGTGTTTGGTACGAAATACCTTTGAATAAATGTGGGGTATCACCTGAATGATTGTGCGACTATCATACTATTGACTGCCCTATGACTGACATTCACTGAAGGCCTGATACCGGCATAAATGTTGAAAATCATCTCCCATGTGTTCATCTTGTCACCACAAGAGTATATATGTATATATATATATATATATATATATATATATATATATATATATATACATATATATATCTTGATAACCTAGTTGGTAAGTCACTACCGCACTTGTCATGAGGATGCTGGGTTCGAGTCCTTGGCAGTACCGCATTTAAATTTCTGTATGTTGGCCTTTGATAGCTTAGAATGAAAGTGCATTGTGGTTGTAAAAATGTATATGTGTGTGTGTGTGTGTGTGTGTGTGTGTGTGTGTGTGTGTGTGTGTGTGTGTGTGTGTGTGTGTGTGTGTGTGTGTGTGTGTGTGTGTGTGTGTGTGTGTGTGTGTGTGTGTGTGTGTGTGTGTGTGTGAGAGAGAGAGAGAGAGAGAGAGAGAGAGAGAGAGAAATCACATAAACTCGTGATTCTAAATATGTGGAAATACCACCAAAGAAAAAAGATAAACTGATGACCAAGCGCTTTCGTCTATTCAGCCATCTTAGGGTACATAGAAATAAAAAAGGACACAAGAATATATACACAGAGTACAAGGTCAGGCAGGGAACCGGGAAAGGTTGTGAGGCTCTATTGTCGATCTGACCCGTTCGCGGCAGCGGACGTTTGGGCCACTACCTTTTTCACAATAAAATTGTCCAGTTTGTACATACCATGACTTAAATTTAAGTTATTGACGAATGTATCTTTGATCAGACTGGATTCTATTATATTTCTAGTCAAATATGACTTATCTTTAACAATTTCTTTAGCACCCTCCCAATTTATGCAATGATTAAAATCCCTTATGTGAATAAATAATGCATTAGAAATTTGCCCACTTTTGATGCTTTAATTCTTTTCCAGTCTGACCAATATAGCATTTGTCGCAATTTTTACATTGAATTGAATAGATGCATCCATCTTCCTTATAAAGAGAGTTTTTAATTAAAAGACTTCTAACTGGTGGCCGATTCTTCTTCATTGCCTTTGTTAAACGGATATAGCATTTCTGTACATAACTTCCTTTCGGGAGTTGATATCGAGATCTCACGACATTAAGTGATTGATGACTTACATAAGACTGCCATACTTAAGAGCCGAGTTGACCTCAACAACCCACACACCGGAGATATCTTTTAGTCGGATATCTTCAATGAGACAAAGACATACTCTGCTTTCATAGATCAGTTCAAGAAATCCTTTGGCCTATTTAATCAAATCGGTTTATTATTCCCATTGTACAACTTAACCAAAGCTTGTAACAAAGGTCCCCACTTCACTAATGAAAAATCCCTCAAGTAAGCCTCTAGTCTTAAAATTCAACTTAGAAGTGCCTTGAAAACATCTGCATGGGTTCCCAACTACACAATAACTTTAGACAATGTAGTATCCCTTATTTTATGTTTTGCATTCCTCTCCCACTTACACCCTGACACATTTGAGAAACCATCCACAGTTGAATTTCCTCCACAAACAGCATGACAGAATTTTTAAGAAAGTTCAATTATTTCGAGGAAGTACGATTTCAAATTCCGAGCCAGTCAGTTTGGCTCACAACACCACAACCTTACCCTGTCGCAAAGTGACACCTCTTCACACGACAATACGCACTTCTCGTTCTCGTTCCATATCACGTTCACATTCACGTTCACCTTCCAGAACAAGTATCGTTTGCCATCTCTCTTCACAACCTGACCACCTTGCCACGGTGATTGTTTTCATTCCACAGACAAGTGTCGTGTCCTGTAATACCATTATCCCCGATCATGACCTCCCTCCCCATTTCACATGTTTCTTCCCCTTCTCGTCACTCCTCTGTAACCCCTTTTTTGGTTGGTGATTATCGTGGGTTATAAGAAGGACTTAATGCGGGCGAGATAAACTCTAAAACCGGAGTTTCTTCTATTTATCTATAACCTCATAATCTGGAGTTATTAACAACAGATGTATACATGGGCACTGTGGGCAATATACAATAAGTGCCAGGACTTGACCTAGGGCACACCTGGCCGGCAGGCTCATCGACCTGCTCAGCCCTCTTGCTAGTAGGCTCTTGACCTGCCCAGCTCTCCTCTCTTGGTTACAATATCGTCGGTTATTATAGGAGGGTTAGTGGGAAGGGTGTTAGTCTTGTTATTCTACGTATTGTGGTAGTTTCTATATATAGGGGTTAGTCGTATAATTAATACGCATGTTTAGTTATGTTATATATATGTTAGCTTATGGGTAATATAATAGGGATAGGTATAATAAAGGGGGTTTAATGGGTTAGTCTGATGACATTTGGCAGCAATATCTTATTTGTCTGATTTCTGCTCCGTTAGATATGTGGTAAAGTGGTTGTTCAGGGAAAGCAAGGTAAGCAAGAGGGGAGTCTCGCTGAATGCGAGTGCTCTGTCGTATGCATGTGGATCACGTGCGTGGTAGGTGATGGTTAGTAATGGTTATACTTCTCCCAAATGATGATTAACCAACCAGCATTCCCACGGTGTTTCTTTGTACACTATCACCCACTCAGACCCCTACCAAGCTCTCTCTCTGTATACTCTCTCTCGCCCTGATACTTGGATTTATGCTTTGACAATTGCTGCTACATCGGATACCACTCCCCTTTCAGTTTTTCTAGACAGTGGTTCCCCAAACAATATCATGTCAATTCAGAGTTTTCATTCATTCCGTGTCACCATTTTGGATCCATCTTTACAACGTTGATGGTATCCAATTTCCAGTGATTGGTAAAGTCACTCTTGACGTTAGCTTCTCCACCACTACCCCTTCTATTCCAGTTACCTTGTACGTAGCTGATGTTCATTTCCCTAGTAACATACTCATAGGTTTGTCCTTAACGACGGAGCATGATATTTCTACTTATACTTCCCAGCATGGAATCAGTTATTCAAATAATTTCTTCCCTGCCTTGCCTTCAGCACTGTCAACTTGTGTTGTTAGTAATATTCACGTGACCAAGCGGTCTCCCAAAGACCAAGTTCCCCCTTCAGATATCAGTACTACGTCCTATGACAGTAGCTCTGTTTCTTTACGTGAGGATATACTCGTACCTACCTCTTCTCAGAGTTCTTCACCTCCCTCTGCTGTGGATGTCTTCCCGCCGTAACCGGCATATTCATTCTTCCCGCATGTCTAAATCAGCCAGACTTGGAACTAAGGAACCCTTGAATAACATTGGCATTTCTCCAACTGAAGATTCCTTCTCCTTTCTCTTGGATAAATTTTCAACTGTCTCAGCTCCAGTCTCTCATGTTTTAATGCATTCACACCACAATCACGCAGTACTACTTAGCCCTACGACGCTGCATCCTCGTGAGTACACAAAACTTATTACAAATAAATAGAAGAAACTCCGGTTTTGGAGTTTATCTTGCCCGCATTAAGTCCACCCTAGATCAAATGCCCATCCATGTTATATCAAGGAAAACGGTGTATCCTGTTTGTCAGAAACCCTCCATGTCAAAGGCATTTCTCTGCTTTCAACCTTATGTTCCATTTCTAAGAAAGGTAGCACACATTTGCTTATTGCCAATGACACTAACTCTCTCCTCCAACTTGATAAAGGTGAAAATATATAACTTTCTAGTATGCCCTTTTCGAGTTCAACTCATGAAGAACCAGTCCAGTACTGTTCCTGTTTGTACCACCATTTCTGATGTGCATCCACAGCGTAAACCCATTCTTGCATCACATTTGAATTCCCTTGATTTCCCTGTTACACAAGAAAACTTACTTTTACTTTGCAACGACTTCAGGCACGTTAGTGCTCTCCCAGATGAACCCCTTGATGTAACCTATCTAATTCAGCATCACATTTCTCTTAGATCAAATGCCCATCCATGTTATATCCCTGCATATAGAATACCTCATAGCATACGGAATGTGGTCAACACGCTCATTGATGACACAATTGTTCAAGACATTATAGAACCTTCAATTTCAGAATGGTACTTCCCTCTTTTCATTGTTCCTAAACCAAATGGTTATTTCTGCCCTGTTGTTGACTTTAGAGAACTAAATAAAATAATTGTTCCGGATCGCCACTCAATCCCAGTATTGCAAGACCTCCTTCACTCCATCATTGAAAGATATGTTGTCTTTATCACCCTTGACCTTATGTCTGGTTATTTTCAATTCCCCCTTGCTCCTGAATCACGTCCTCTCACAGCCTTTAGCACATCAAATAGACATTTCTTATTTCCTCTTTTGTTTTTACACGACTTATGAACACAGTCCTCACCGGACTGATCGGTGAGAACGTTTTCATCTATCTTGATGATATAGTCATTGTCTCAAAGTCTGTCTCAGACCACTTACAAACACTAAAAGCTGGCTTCTCTTGACTGCCAAAGTCAGGATTTAAACTGAAGTTAACGAAGTGTGCCTCCCTTAAGAAGAAAATACGCTTCCTAGAACATACACTTAACGCACATGATATCTTTATGGCCAATGACAAGGTCAAAGCGGTCGTTGGTTTCCCTCAGCCCACCTCAGTAGAACACGTCCGCTCCTTTCTAGGCCTCTCAGATTTATATAGGTGTTACATTTCCGGTTCCGCTAGTATAGCCGCGATTCTCACTTCTCTACTAAAGAAAGATACTCCCTTCACTTGGACTCCTGATCATGATAAAGCATTTGCCGCTCTCAAAACTGCCTTAACCACGACCCCTATCCTAACATTTCCAAAATTCAAACTTCCCTTCACATTGTACATTGATGCATCCTATTCAGGATTAGTTGCAGCTCTGCCGGCAGTCGCACAGTAAACAAAGTGGAATCAAATTACTCAGTCACAGAAACGGATGCTCTTGCTGTAGTTTACGCCCTCAGATATTTCAAAGACATATTTCTTGGATATGAAATAAACGTCTACACTAACCATCAAATCGTCTTACACTTATTCTCTGCTAAGAATATTTCAGGCAAATCTGCCCGTTGGTTCATGACAATTCAAGAGTTCATGCCAAACCTCCATTATGCTCATGGTAAAGCAAATTCAGATACTGATGCCCTCAATAGGCATGTTGCTGTTATTTCTCCGTTTCTATGTCAATTAACTTAACTCATAAAGGCATAAAAGCTGCACAGCGTTCAAATTCCCTGTGGAAGTGTGTGATATTCTTTTTTTGGAATCAGGTGACACTACAGCCATTTCAAATTTCCCTCCTAACTTACAGAACTAAACGCTTATTGATGATGCCCTGTATCATCAAGCAACACTGGATCATGAACACGAACCACGCTGCTCAGTGAATCAGTTGGCAATCCCTTCAGTCCTGATCCCTGAAGCGCTACACATGCTTCATGATTTCTCTTTTGTTGCACACCCTGGTAAGTATTTATGTATTGCACAAGCCAGATTACAGTATTTTTGGTTGCCCTTGCGGAAAGATATCCATGCTTACATAGGTAAGTGGTAAGTATTCTTCATGTCATTCTCACAAATGTTACATTTGCGGTCAAGCCCCTCTCTTAACTTATCAACCACATTCAAATCCCTTTGATACTGTGGTCATTAACCTTCACAAGCTCCCCGTACCCCAATGGGAACCAATACTTGTTTGTTTGCATAGACCACTTTTCCAGATCCTGTATCCTTGTCCCACTCCCAGACAGGACTGTACAACATGTTGCACAGGTTCTCATTGACAGACTGATTTGTCCTTTCACTACTCCTAGAACTCTTCTTTCAGTCAATGGTACAAAGTTCAATAATGATATTCTAGTTGTCATCTGCTAATCCTTTAGCAGATGACAACATCCTCCCGTATCACCCCAGTTCAAATGGCCTTGTTGAACGCCAAAACTGTAAGATCATTAATGTACTCTATCATCTTGCTTCTGACCTCCCTCTCTCTTGGGATTTACATGTTCCTATCATTCAATCTTCATTAGATAGTGCCATTAACAGGTCAAATATGTAGTCTTCCAATTTTGCCCTCTTTAGCTTAGAAAAAAGGCTTCCATATGACCTCTGTGCTTCAGACTTAGGAACTGTTTACAATTTCGATGACTATCTTAAAGTCAAAATGTCCAATTTTTGCTCTCTTCAAGAGAATTTATGATTCATTTACTCTTGCGAAAGAAGATATGGAACGACTTCAGCACAAATATGTGAGAGATTGTCCTTTTAAGATATTGTTTATCCACTTAATCACACTCCTACTTCAAAACTTTCTCCTTAATTTTTTAGTCCTTACAGAATCATTTAGAAAGAATCGGATAATAAAGTCAGCTCATGCAATTTGTATGACTTCCAGGAAATTGCATTGCACCTTCGTCACATAAAGTAAGATCCCGTGGTCTTACCTTGAATGATATTTTCCCAGTTGACCCTCCTCCCCCTTCACTCATTCTTCAGGTATTTCAAAAGGGCTGTCTACTTCATATCTAATTCATATGTACTTATTATATGTTTTATTTATCTTCATATGTAATTCCAATGTACTTATTAGTTTTAAGTGTTATACACTCCCTTACACATTTTTACACATGTTCAGTTAATTTTTCTTATAGAATCTCTTCTGTTATATGTCCCTTCTACTATACCTCGTCAATGTAGCCAGCGGTGCATAGCCTGCCGAGCTTTTGTTGTACCTAAAATCATGCATTCCATTCTTAGAAATATACGTACACACACAGACAAACATATATACGTACACACATATACATGCGTCTAAGCGACCACACTTACCATCAGACAAACAACTTTTGTTACTATGATATTTATATTTACGTAACACTATCATTAGTACATTCACACATCATTCACATTCATAAGTACACACGAGTATATATCATAGTAACTTTGCATGTAAATTATAGTTTGTAAATAACATACTTTTAAAGATGGAATGTGAATAGTTCCCATTATAGGAAGATCTGACATCTGAAATAACACGCTATCAGCGTAAAATACGCACTTTCCAATGAGTTTTCGCTCAAGTAATAGACAGTGTAGAACGCAAGTTCTGTGTGTATGTGAAACACGATAAACCAAAAACTTCAGTGGTGCTTAATTCTCACAAACATTGTTATAGGTTTTCTCAAACAGCCCAGCAACAGAGCGGCCTTGCTGTGGATATAATATGTCTTGCAGCATTGTTTCTGACCCAGGGCAAAGAGCAGGATAGAGGGGAAAAGCTCTTGATATATATATATATATATATATATATTATATATATTTTTATATATATTTGTGTGTGTGTGTGTGTTTTTGTGTGTGTGTGTGTGTGTGTGTGTGTGTGTGTGTGTGTGTGTGTGTGTGTGTGTGTGTGTGTGTGTGTGTGTGTGTGTGTGTGTGTGCGTGCGTGCGTGCGTGTGTATATATATATACATATACATACAAACATATATATACATATACACATACACACACACACACACACATATATATATATATATATATATATATATATATATATACATAAACAGTGCTCGACAAGGATGTACGAACGGTTAGTGATAATGAGTGATGAGGAGTGTTGAGGACTGTTTTTGCTGAAATGCACAATCTCATATGAAAAATTAGCATATGGTTGGATTATTTGACCTACTTTCTTTAAAATGTGCCATTTCCATGTAATTTGATCAAAGAGAAGTTACGTTTTTTACATCCGACTCACTAATTGCCGACTTCAACCAATCAATGACTGTTTTTGCTCAAATGCACAATTTTATATAACAAATTAGCATGTGGTTGCATTATTTGACCTATTTTCTTTAAAATGTGTGATTTCCATGTAATTTGATCAAAGAGAAGTTACGTTTTTATTCTCTGCAAAATTACCGACAACAGCTATGAATTCCGTCAGGTTTTGGCTAAAATGCACAATTATATATACAAAAATTAACATATGGTTGCATTATTTGACGTATTTTCTTTAAAATGTGTGATTTTCATACAATTTGATCAAAGAGATGTTACGTTTTTATCCTCTGCAATTTGCCGACCGACTCGCTCATAGTCGATCTAACTCGAACAAGAACGGTTTTTGCTGAAATGTACGATTTCATATAAAAAAAAATAGCATATGGTT
>NC_134816.1:16017959-16020459 GCF_046742065.1 Oratosquilla oratoria
ACATAAACAATGCTGTGCACACTTTTAATACAATCATACAAAACGCAGACAAGAGATACATCCCTAGAGGCAACAGAAAATCACACAACCCCAACTTCACACCAGAAATCCAAGACCTCATCAGACAACGTGACACACTTAAACACGATACCCCCACACCTATCCCTCAAAACATAGCAGACCAAATACAAACACTAAACACTGTGATTGCTAATAAAATACACGAACAAAATACACAAAATTGGCAAAACTTTATCAATGCACTTGATTACAAAACAAACACCAGCAAATTGTACAAAACACTCAACAGCATTACACTATCCAACAGTAACACTACACGCTCTCACGCAGCAATAACCACAACAACAGATAATCTACCCTCAAACAGACAACGAGCAAACGCACTCATCCGTCATTTTGCACAGACAAGCCATCTCACTTCTCACCCTGACGACCGACGCACCATTCGACGTAAGAAAGACTTCCCCACAGACTCAGACTATACACCCTTCATAGACAGTCAGACAAAACTCATAATACATAATCTCAAGCACTCATCTGCCTGTGGCCCTGATAACATAAGCAACATCCACCTAAAACACATTGGACCACAAGGTATACACGCACTCACAAACATTGCAAACTGCAGCTATTCACACAACACTATACCTGACATCTGGAAGCATGGTAAAATAATCACCATTCCAAAACCGAACAAAGACCCAACAATCCCAACATCGCACCGCCCAATCACACTTCTCTGCACCCCCTCTAAAGTCATTGAACGCCTAATACTTAAACTAGTCACACCACATATTCCCCTTGCTGACTCACAACACGGTTTTAGGCCACTACACTCCACAAACACTCTTCTGATAAACCTCACACAAAGAATTTTAGATGGCATCAATTCAGAAAGGTCCCACCACAGAACACTTCTCATAACATTAGACATTAGTAAAGCTTTTGATGCTATCCCCCGCCACAACCTAACAAATAAGATATATAACACAGACATGCACAATAACACCAAAAGATGGCTGGCCAATTATCTGGCAGGTAGGAATGCTTACGTGTCATATAATGGCCAATCATCGCACATCAGAAACATTAAGAATGGAGTACCACAGGGCTCAGTTCTATCCCCCACACTATTTAATCTATACATGCATGACTTACCCACACCAGACACCTCAGAAATACAAATCTCTTCCTACGCAGACGACATAACAATCACATGCACACATCGTAACACAGACAAAGCTGCAGAAATAATCCAGCCATACCTTGATACACTCAACACATGGTTCATCACAAACAGACTCAAAATAGCTCCAATCAAATCTACAGCAACACTTCTCACCAACTGGACAATAGAACACAAATACATACCTCATCTCTACACCAACAACACTCTAATACCACACACAAACACACCGAAAATTCTTGGTGTAACATACGATACATCCATGTCTTTCAAACAACACATCACAAACATAAAAAACAAATGCACACCTAGACTTAACGCACTTAAGTCAATCACTGGAACGACATTTGGACAAAACAAAAAAACTAATATAACAATATACAAACAATGCATACGCTCAGTGTTGAATTATGCGAGTCCTGCATGGGCTCCTAATCTCAGTGAGACACACCCCAACACCCTTCAAATCATACAAAACAAAGCCCTAAAAACAATTACAGGCTGCACAAATACAACACCTACAGACCATTTACACCATGAAACAAAAGTCCTCAAAGTCAAGGACCACCTCGACATGAGAGGCACACAAACACTTGCCGCAGCCACCACAAACACATCATACCCGCTACACTACATAGCAGAACACCCACACACACCAAGAAACATTAAAACAACACCCAAAGACCTTTATTACGCACAAATACTCTCTTCTCTTCCTCCACAACCACCAAATACCAGCCTCCGGAAACATATTCATAATCATATCACTCACCGCTCCATTAACACACTGAAAGACAACACACTACTGCATGCCAGACCCCCTGATATCCACCCTTCTGAATCCTCTCTCCCACGAAAGGACAGAGTCCACTTGGCCAGACTACGGTGCGGCCACCACCCAGCACTTCTAAGCTACCAGAAGAGGCTGGATGACCGCATTGTGAACAGCTGCCCAGGATGTAACACTTCACCCCATACCATACAACACATAATGGAAGACTGCATTATACACAATCATGCACGCAAACAACACAACATACACTCTATAAAGGATTTGTGGGAAAACCCAGTTTCGGCTGTAGCATTCCTTGGGGAGACGGGACTGCTCGGACAGACAGTCTAGGGAACGACAACAACAACAACAGCAACAACAACAATCGCATTATTCCATTCAGGGAGTTGATCTTGTTCTTCAATGTGTCTAACAATAGAATTAGTTGTTCGGTGCGCTTTTACGTCACTTTTATGTTCAATTATCCTTTTCTTAAGTCCTCGACCAGATTCTCCATAGTA
>NC_134816.1:16030459-16045459 GCF_046742065.1 Oratosquilla oratoria
AACAAATAATAAACAAATAGATATTTTATTGATAAATAATAAATAGATAAATAGGTAAATAAATAAATGTATAAATGAATAAATGAAGGAATAAATAGATAAGTAAATAAATGAATAAGTATATAAACCAGTAAATAAAAATAAACTAACAAGTAAGTAAATATATATATATATATATATATATATATATATATATATATATATCTGAATATTTATACATGAACAAATAAAGATATAAATGTAGAATTGAGGTAAGTTTTCAGTCTCTTGGGATCACTGGATGTGACAAAAGCTTCACGGCCTGACGGGATCTTAAACTGAATACTTTAAAAATGTAAAGAACAACTAGCAGACAAGATTAACTTTCTTATTGTGTGTTTATTGAAAGAAGCCATTGTGCCGCTCGGTTGTAAAAAGGCAAATACGGTGCCAATTCACAAAGGTGGAAATAAGGAGACACCACTAAATTACTACAGAGGCCGGTGTCACTTGCCAGCATAATAGTGGAATTATGTGAAAGATTTGTGAGAGACCGATGGACTAAATATCTTGAAAGAAGGTCAAACTTTTTAAGCTTTTACTCGAGAGTGATTGATGCGATGCAAAAGAGAGAGAGAATGGTGAGTAGCCTATTTGTGCCTCGGCCTAGAAAATGTATTTGATGATGTACCTTATAGTCGAATTATGTGGAAACTGGAGCACGTTGGAGGAATGAGAGGCAAACTACTAGAATAACTTAAATATTTGTTCGAAGGAAACATACATGAGAATATTAGTAAAGGATAAGACGTCAAGATGGAGAACAGCAACTAGCGGAGTTCCACAAGGTTCAGTACTTGCACCAATAATATTTCTTGTCTATGTCAATGATATGATGGAAGGAACAACAGGCTATGTCAACATGTTTGCAGATGCCGCAAAAATCACGAGAAGAGTGAAAAATGAGGAGGACGGTTGACTACTGCAAATATATTATATAGACATTATTTTTGCATGGAGCCAGGAAAGAGAAATGAAGTTCAATAAAAAAAAAAAAGGTAAAATGCTGGAAATGGGCAATAGTTACAAAAGACCATAGTTAAAATATTCCTTAGGAAGTGAACCTATTACCAAAGCAAATGAGGAGAGAGATTTGGAAATGTTAATAAAAGACAATCGGTCATCTAACAGACATATCAACAGGATTGTGGGAGAGATATACGGACTACTACAGAAGATCAAAGTGGTGTTTCACTATATGGTTGAAAATATAAATAAAAAAGTCATCGAAACCCTGATCCAAGACTGGAATATGATGGGTGATTGAAAAAATTGTGGCCTATGGTAGAAGGACACGGAATACAGACTTTTAGCTTTTTTTCACACAATATATTATCTTTCATAAGCCGGTATAAAAAATTTCAAGCCTCTAACTTTTTTTCACAGCTAATTGATTTGGGACAGTAAGGTATTGTAGAGAAAATTGGCAAAATTTGTCTTCGGGTAGTTATTCAATATCTCCACGTGAAGGGCTTAACTCCAAGAAAAATTCAAGAGGACATGGTTGCTACTCTAGGAGCCAATGCTCCTTCATATAGCGTGGTTAAAAAACGGGTAGCCAGCTGATTTCAAACGAGGCAGGGACAGCCTGGAAGATGACCCTCGTCAAGGAAGACCTACCAATACTGCCACTCAAGAAATCATCGACAAAATCATGACATGATGTTCACGTGTTCATGCAATTATCCACAACCATCTTGAAATGACGAAGGTCTCAGCTCGATAGATCCCAAAACTTCTTGGATTTGATCAGAAGCGGCTGCAATGCAACATGTCAAAGAACAACGTTGCCATTTTTTATGCTGATCCACAAATATTTATCGGGCGATTTGTGACTATGGGTGAAACTTTTGTTTACCACTTCCAGTCTGAGTCGAAAAAACAATCAAAACAAGGGAAGCATCGTGGATCTCCAGCTCCAAAGAAGGCCAAGTCGATGATCTCTGCTGGGAATGTGATGGCTTCCATTTTTGGGGATTCTGATGTGAGGCTACTGGACCATACTATGCTAACCTAATAAGGCAGCTGCGAGAGAGAAAAAAAAAGGCGTGAAAAGCTGTCATTAGGAGTGCTTTTCCAGCAGGACAGTGCGCTAGCACACAAATCTGCTGTGGCTCTTGCTACCATACATGATTGCGGCTTGCAACTAGTTAAACACCCGCCCTATCTACCTGATTTGGCTCCCTCAGACTACTATTTCCCAAGATGAAGAAAAAAGTTCAGGGTCAGCATTTCCCCACGGATAATGATGTCGTTGATGCTGTAGAGGTATATTTGGAGGACCAAGACTCAAGCTTCTACGAAGAGGGTATCCATAAACTCCACGACCGTTGGAATAAGTATGTAAACTTGCAAGGGGATTACGTTGAAAAATAGACGTATCTATTTATCATGAAATAAATTTTTGTACCTTAAGCCACGAATTTCTCAATCACCCCTCTTATGCGTCATTAATATGGTCACTACACAGAATAACAGGTATAATCAAGATCGAGAGAATACAAAGGACAGCAACCAAATTGGTCTCCAGCCTGGCAGATAAACCATATGCTCTGCTGGAAGATGACGTGGCTGAAAATCAGTAGTTTTTGGTAGTGGGGGACTCCACGGTGTGAGACTATGACATCCTGCACTGGAAAACGAAACGACGTTGCAAGCTTGTATCTCAACCGGGCCGTGGGATCGCCGATTGTACCTAGACCATTAGGAGGCAAAGGCGGACGAACACGGTTACGATTTTTCATACCGGAAGTAATGGTATGGGTAGGGTGAGATCAGAGGAACTTGTTCGGAATTACAAGGTCCTCCTTCAGGGGATGAAGGAGCGTGAGAGCCGTCACGTACTCTGTGGGATGCTTCCGAGGATGTACAATGGCTCGTGCTGGAACAGTAGACCCATAGGGATCAATGAGAGGATATCACAATTGTGCACACAACTGGGATACCACTTCCTGTACCCTTGATATCTCTTTTCCAGGAGTCATGACCTCTGATGGGATCCACATTACTCGCAGAGGCAAAGATATTCTTACAAGCCTCATTGTTGGAGTTTGTAATGTAATAGTTCCTTTTTGGGGGGGTAGAAACTCAAAGGGAAGGGGATAACAGAGTAGGGCGTAGCAATAATGTAGAGCGATATGTTAGTGTAGGACAAAATATCATTTTAGGATATAATGTCAATATAGAACAAAATATTACATTAGGATGTAATGTCAATGAAGGACAAAATATCACGATGGGATGTACTGATACTGGAGTAAAAGATATCACGGTACGATATAATGTCAGTGGAGAACAGAATATCATTTTAGGAAGTGATCCCGAACAGAATGTCAATGAACGACGGGTGGCCGGTGTGGGACGTGGTGACGGAGGGGGTGGGGGTAAGGTGTACATGAGAGATTGGATGACCGTGAGGGATCAGATGACCGTGATGGGGCAAATGTCCATGTGGCACTGAATGTCAATGAAGGACCAAATGTCAATATAGACCAAAGTGTCAATAAAGAACAAAAGTATAAAGTAAGGCATGATGTTGAAACTCAAAACGAGTATAAAAGAAATAATCACGATTTTCTTAATATCATGTACTTTAATCTTCGTAGTATTAGGAACAAACTCCAAGAAATACAGGCGTATGTCAAAAGCAAAAATCTCGATATGATAGGAATAACCGAGACATGGTTAAATGGTGGAGAGTTTGAAGCTGAATTTAATATTACGGACTTAAATACTCATCAGAATAGAAAACACAAGAAAGGTGGGGGTGTTCTGCTGTATGTTAAAAGCAATGTCCATGCCTGTGCTTTAGAGAAAGTGAAACAGGATGCATATGATAGATTGTGAGTAGAATTAACACGAACAAAAGGACAAAAAAATAATATAGGTGTAATACATAGGCCAAAAAATTATCATTAGCAGACAACAAACTGTTGTTTCAAGAACTGTCTAGTTTCTGCAACCGGGATTTATTGATAATGGGTGATTTCAATTTTACTGACATTGATTGGATGACCTTTGAACATGGCTATATAGGTAGTCGCTTGATATATTTTTTCGGTGACAATTACTTAGTTCAGCATGTAAAAGAGCCCACAAGACATGAAATTTACTTGATCTATTATCACTAGCCGCGAAACTATGATAATCGATGTAGAACTTGGTGAAACTATTGCAAGTAGTGATCACAACTTAGATTCAAACTGCTAATTTTCTTAGAATGGATACTTGTGTATCTAAAATACCCAATTTCAGTAAAGCTCAGTTCATAGGACTACGTGAGGAGCTTCAGCTTACAGAATGGGAGGCAAAATTAAGTGAAAGACCTGTAGATCATATGTGGGAAATATTACAAAATACGCTTACTAAAGTGATTCACACTTACATCACGTTTAAGGACAGACAACCCTCAAATCAGGCTTGCCCAAAATGGCTTGAGAAAGAAAATGAAAAAAAGTATTGCTAAAAAGAGACAGACTTAAAAGAAATGCAAATGCTCGGGGGCACATAATGACTATCAAAGTTATGGAATAATACAGAGAGATTTAAAAAAGAAAAAAAAAGAAAACGGAAATGACGATACGAAATTAATATCGGTGATAAATCAAAAGAGAATCCCAAAGAATTCTATTGTTACATTAGAGATAAAAAGGTTATTAGGAATCACATTGGCCCAGTATTATCTGCTGACGGTCAACATCAATATTCAAATGAAGGAATGTGTGATATTTTAAAAAACTATTTCAGTTTAGTATTCGTAAACGAAATACCTAAAAGTGAATTCCAAACTGAAACCTGTGAAAAGTCTAGGGTGAACTTACTACAGTAAATATAACAAAAGAAAAAATTAAAAGGTTTATAGAAAAGCTCAAAGTTAATAAAACACCAGGGCCTGGCGGTTGGCATCCAAGAATCTTAAAGGAAATAAAAAATGAGATTGTTGTTCCATTAGAAATTATTTTCAAGAAATCCATCATATCCAGAGATATCTCAAGAGAATGAAACCAAATAACTACAGGCCTATAAGTTTGACTTCAATCGTAGGAAAAATTATGGAAAATGTTATCAGAGTTGCTATCGAACATCATTTAAAAGGTAACTGTTTGATAAATGATAACCAGCATAGATTCAGACGGAAACGTTCTTGCATGACTAACTTGCTCGAATTCTACAACACAGTCATCTCGAATTATGACAAAAGAAACAATATAGATTTGGTATATCTAGACTTTGCAAAAGCTTTTGATACCATCCCCCACAAACATTATTTACTAAATTACCTACACATGAAATAAGTGATAGCCTATTAAGTTGAACTAATAATTGGTTAAACGAGCGAAAACAGAGAGTTTTTCTAAATGGCAAAACTTCTAAATAAAAAAAAAATTAGGAGTGGAGTTCCTAAGGGCTCCGTTCTTGGGCCACTTCTATTCATAGTATATATAAATGATATAGACCACGGACTGAAATTTATTGTCTCCAAAGTTTCTGATAATACAAAATTGTGCGGAATAACGAATGATCACTTAAACCAATTAGATATTCAAGAAGATTTAGATAAACAACAACAATGGTCTGAAAAGTGGCTAATAAAACTTAACACAAGTAAATGTAAAGTTATGTACATACCGGTATGTAAAAATAACAGTAAGTACGATTACAAGTTATTTAGAAATTCGTTAACAAAAGTGGATAGTGAAAAGGATCTCGGTGTAGTTATCAGTAACGATCTCAAATCATTTAAGCAGTTTATTTCAGCCTCTGAGAAAGCAAATAAGATTCTAGAATCGATTGCGCTTTCTTTTTATTTCAAAAGTCCGTCTCTCATTAACAAACTATATAAATCGTTAGTTCGTCCACATTTGGAATCTGTTGTTTCCATATGGTCACCGATTCTCATTAAAGACATTGACAGGTTGGAAAAAATGCAACGGCGAGCAACAAAACGGATTCCAAATATCAAATGTAAATCATACAAAAGTCGACTAAAACATATAAATCTTTTTTCGCTAAAAAAGCGTTGACTCAGAGATGACATGATACAGGTCTTTAAGATTCTAAATGGAATTGACATCAAAAGTGACAAAAAATTCACACTAAATGAGATTCAGACAAGAAATAATGGTCTCAAAATGTCAGGAAATGGATTTAATTTGGAAGTAGGTAGAAAGAACTTCGCCAACCGTGTAGTTACATATATACATATACCAAGGCTTCTTCCCCCTTACAAGGGGGGATAGCCAAAAAGAAAAAGGCATAAAATCATTCCCACCCATTCCATCCCTGAATACACTCCACACCCCTCCGCCCTCCCTCTTATCTGAGCACCGTGTAGTTAATGAGTGGAATAAAGTTCCTGCAGAGGAAGTGGCCTTTAAGTGGACATGGGAGAAAATTAAGAGAGATCTCATCGCTCATTCATTTCAACACTGACATAACTCAAAAGATGCTGAAACACAAAGGCAAAAGCCGACAAGACTGTGAGAATCTCACACGGTGTTGATTCTCACAGTCAAAAAATGGTACTTTTCAGGAGAAGCAAAATAAACTTTTAATTATGTAATACAGTCTCCCATGGAACTTTTAAGCGAGGTATTTAGCAATGAATTTTTATTTCATGATTAAATGTAGTACATGACATCTCATATTAAAAAATACATTTATTATAAACATGCTTTGTGCCTATTTGAAAAATAAATTTGGAATTATGACGTTATTGCCTTGAGCGACATCTAGCGGCCAGTTTTGCTACTAGAGTTATGGCGTTCTTACCACAAATAAATATAGAATATGGCAAATTCAGTGGTATAAACAACTCAAAATCTTCAATTTTTGAGTTATGTCATTGTTGAAATGAATGAGCGACATGTCTAAAAGATGTGAAGAAATACAGTTTTTTTTTTTTTTAATAAGTGAGCGTAAGTACTTGGAATAGCTTAGGAAGCGAAATATTCTCAGCTCAAACGATACATGAATTAGATTCAAAATATTATAATTAGAAATTAAGAATATAGAATAATTTCGAACTATGCATAAATCTGAGGCTAGGTATGATAAAAAAAAATAAAGAATAGGAGACGAGACCCAACGAGCGTTGCTCCTATCCTGTATATTACCATTAGGTAAATAGGCACACACACACACACACACACACACACACACACACACACACACACACACACACACACACACACACACACACACACACACACACACAGTTCCCAGCTGCCACTACGCCGGTCCGGGTTCAAATCCCGCCAAGAGCTGAAATTATTTCAGTATCGCTGTGCTGAGACTTGTTACTCCAACTCTCGTGGGCGGGGAGTTGACTGTGTATGTGCGTGTAAGGTCACTTCATTACCCATAGATTGGTCATATATGAGCTCTGAGCTCTCTTCCGGGAGGGAAATAGCTGCCGATCACCAGTCCAACACGTGATCTAAGACCATAGTGAATAGTGAATCTCTCTCTCTCTCTCTCTCTCTCTCTCTCTCTCTCTCTCTCTCTCTCTCTCTCACACACACACACACACACACACACACACACACACACACACATTACCCATAGATCGGCCATATATGAACTCTGGGCTCTCTTCCGGGAGGGGAATAGCTGTCGATCACGAGTCTAATACGTGATCTAAGACCATAGTGAATGGTGAATCATACACACACACACACACACACACATAGCAGGGCGTAGCAATGGTACTGTGGTGAAAAGAAAGAGGTTTTGGTGAATTCGTCTCCTTTATTGTAGGGTACGAGTGAACTGATTTTTCATGCGGTGGGAGCCGATATATATACCGTGTGGGTAATCACCTGTGGTGCGTAATTACATAATTGCACTGGATTAGGTTAGGTTGGGTCAAGCAGGGTCGTACTGTCAGAGAGCGTCAGGTCGTGAGCGACATTACGTGCGTTCTATGCCAGTTGGTTATCGTGATATGTACAATATTCCCGTCTCAAAATTGCCATGGCTTCAGAGTGTGTCCTGCACGTGAGAATTTGGTGGGCGGAGTGTCGAGGTGTGTCGGTTTTAGGCGGTCGATGGAGACCCATTGTGGCCTGCCGGAGATGGAGATGCGGAAGGTCTTGTCTTTACGTTCAATGACAAGATGAGGGCCAGTGTAGGGACGGGTGAATGGTGGGGCGGGAGCGTCCGTCCTAAGGAAAACGTGCGTCAAGGTGTGGAGGTGTTTTGGGAGGCATTCCTTCACCTCCCGGTGATGTGTCGGCACACATGGGGCGAATTTGCCGACAGTGCGTTGCAGCTGCTGCAGGCTCTCGGGAGAATCCTATGGTGGGAAGAATTCTACGGGCACGACGAAGGTTTAGCCGAGGACCATCTCTGCTGGAGACACGTTGAGGTTGTCCTTGATGGCTGTCCGAAGGCCAAAAAATATACAGGGTAGCTGGGGTAGAAAGGAGCCGTTGTTGCAGCGTGCCATAAGAGATGCTTTGAGTGAGCGATGGGTTCGCTCGACTATGCCGTTGGCTGCAGGGTTGTAGGTGGTAGTGTGGTAGACTGTAGTACCCAAGAGTTCAGCGAGGGAGTGCCACAGCCGCGACGTGAAGCAAGTTCCTCGGTCGGAGGTGCCGTGCTCCGGTAGGCCAAATCTGGCGATCCATCCACTGAGAAAGGCTGTAGTGCAGGATGAGGCAGTACTATCCTTCATGGGGATGGCCTCCAACCAACGGGTCGATCTGTCAATGGCGGTGAAGAGGTAACGATGGCCTTCCGACGGGGGGAGTGGGCCGACGACGTCGACGTGAATATGTGCGAAGCGTCGTCGAGGCTGATGGAATGATCCGATGCCTGATTCAGTGTGGCGATGAATTTTGCTTAGCTGGCAGTCAATGCAGGATCTGTCTCACTCCTTTGCGTCCTTGGAGATGCTTTGCCAGATGAATTTCTGCTTCAGGAGCTTCGCAGCGACGCACCCTGAAGGGTGAGACAGGCCGTGTATTAAATTGAACACTTGACGTCAGAAGGCGGCTGGGATGATGGGTCGTGGGCGGCCGGTACTAATGTCGCAGAGGATGGTGTGGTTGTCATGAAAAGGAACGTCTTGCCACTTATGGGATGTGATGGACGTCCTGTAGGCAAGTGTTTCAGGATCCCCCCGTTGCTCTCTGGCGATAGCTGCGTAGTCGAGGCCGAGTTGAACTGCGTCGATGGCTATTTGGGAGAGGACGTCTGCGACGGGGTTCTTTATACCTGGGACGTACCTGATGGTACATTTGAAATCGGCGATGGTGGAAAGGTGGCGGCGCTGTCTGGCAGACCAAGCGTCCTGTTGTTTCGTGAAGGTGTGCACCAGAGGTTGATGGTCGGTGTTGATGATAAATGAGGAGCCTTCGAGGAAATAGCGAAAGTGGCGGACGGCGTGGTGAATGGCGAGGAGCTCTCTGTCGAAGGTGCTGTAGTTGAGCTCGGCTTTGGAGAGTTTCCTGCTGAAGAAACCGAGGGGTGTAGGTCTGACACGGAGGATTGTTCGAGCGCACCCCTTATGGCGACATTCCTGGCGTCCGTTGACAGTTGTAGCTGGGTACCTGGTGTAGGGAAAGAGAAGGTGGTGGCACGGACAAGAAATTTTTTTTTTGCGTTGACGAAGGCAGCTTGCATGGCGGGGTTCCACAGGAGGTCCTTCGGTTTTCCGTGAAGGGCGTTATAGAGTGGGTGCAGCGTTTGAGCGATGTTAGGGAGGAAACGGAGGTAGAAGTTGACCATCCCAATAAATTCTCTCAGAGCTTTGATGGTAGTAGGTTTGGAAAATTTGTCGACTGCAGCGACTTTATCCCGCAGGGGACGAACGCCGTCAGGAGAGATGAGGTGCCCCAAAAATGGGATAGACTTTTTCCCGAAGTTACATTTGTCAAAGCGGACAACGAGGCCGTTGTCCTGGAGATGCTCAAGTATGGTCAGTAGGTATTGGAAATGCTGATCAGGCGAGTTGGAGAAGACCAGAATATCGTCGACGTAGCAGACGTAGAGTCGAGATCGCCGAGGATGCTGTCCACTAGGCGCTGGAAGGTCGCACCTGAGTTTTGTAAGCCGAAGTAGGAGTAATTAAAGGTGTACGTCCCGAAGGAGGTGGTGATGGCGGTCTTCGGGGTGTCGTCTGTATGTACCGGAACTTGGTAGTAGCCCTTCAGGAGGTCCAGTGCCCAAATGATCTTGGCGCAGTTGAGGTATGTGGTGACGTCGGCAATGTTTGGGAGTAGGTAGTGGTCAGGTTCCGTCATCATGTTCAGCCGCCGGTAGTGTCCACAGGGGCGCCAGGAACCATCGTTCTTCTTGAAGAGATGGAGAGGGGAGGACCAAGGGCTGGGGGCCTTTTGGCAGAGGCCTAGTCTCTCCATCTCTTGGAAAGTTTCTCGGGCGGTAGGCGGCGGTATTTGGCAAATACCTGGTGCCCATACGTCTTGATGTAGTGGTATACGCCATGTTTAGCTAGCATCTGTGGTGTCTATCGCAGCTCAAGCTTGAAGATGTCGGGAATTCCGCGATCAGGTGGGCGTAGGGCAGTCTAGCGTCGATGGCGACGACCGTGGTTGGCTGTGGCGCGATTTGCATGGGCATCGAGGTGGATGCGGTTGCGCAGACTAGGTGGCTGTTGGCGACGTCGACCAGTAACCTGTAATAAGCGAGGAATTCAACACCGAGGAGGGGCGTCTTGACGTCTGCCAGGATGAAGTTCCAGGAGTAGTGGCGACTCCCAAAGGTGAGGTGCAGGCATTTCCACAAGTAGATGGCTATGGTAGTGGGGAGGCCCGGCATTCTGCAGCAGATACAGGAAATATGGACCTGCCAGCACCAGTGTCGACTAGGAAACGACGTTTAGAGGCCTTGTCGTTGATGTAGAGGCCCATTGCGCCTGTAGAGGGCACTGTGATGGACGGTGGCCCTTTTAGGCGTTTTTTGTCCAGGTGCATCCTGGTTGGTATTTCTTGGCGAAGGCGCCGAATATTGTGTGGTAGTAGCACAGGTGCAGAGGGGCGGTTGTCCGGCGTCGCTGCCTTTGCTGGTGTTATTGGCGCCTGTTGGCTGGCGATGCTGCTGCTGCGGAGATTTCGTCCGTGACGTCGTCAGCAGCACAGACATCCTGACTACTTGCTGCGGCGGCGTGGGCGTCGGCGAGATGGTTCGCCTTCCTTGAGACTTCGTCGGTGGTCATTTCCTCGGCGTAGCCAAGGACGGATCTGACGGGTGCTGGGAGAAGCATGAGCCACAATTGACGAAGTATATCGACATTCCTGCTGGTTCCGTTGGCTGTGGGTGGGAGGCGGGCGATGGACATCATCTCGAGGTATGCTGTACTTGGTTTAATGTCGACCAGTGACTGTTGGGAGAGTTGGAGGATTTTTGCGGCTCTGGAGGCTGCTGACGCCGTGAATTCCTGAAGCAAGTACTGTTTCAGCATGTCATACTGGATAACGCCGTCGTGTTGTTCGAGCCATTGGGAGATAAGTGAGAACATATCCTCGGGGATCGCCTCGAGAACATATTCTGCCTTCGTTTGGGACGCGATGATATTCCGCAGGTGAAACTGGATCTCCGTCCGGCGAAAGCAGGAGGGAGCGTCGACCGTGGAAAAAGGTGGCAGTTTCAGGGAGACGGCGTTGACGGTGTTGGTAGCGAGCAGCGTGGCGTCGGGGGTGGCAGCGGTAGATGGGTCCATTGTCGCTCCGAATGGTCACCAGTGTAGCGATGCTACTGTGGTGAAGAGAAAGAGATTTTGGTGAGTTCGCCTCCTTTATTGTAAGGTACGAGTGAATTGATTTTACATGCTGTAGGAGCCGATATATATACCGCGTGGGTAGTTACCCGTGATGTGTACAAGGGAAGGCGGAGGGAATGCGGCCCAAACCTCGGCGTATATATATATGCTGATGCGTTACCGCTGGACAGGTACTGCGTTACTAACGCAGTAACGCAAGTGCCCAGCTCTGTTTATTCTATGTTTAGAGTAGGGAATATTAATATTGTAGTTTAGGTATTATTTTAATGAAAAATACGTAAAAAGTAAATGCTTCTTCATTCATTCTTTTTTCATCAAAATCATTCTAAAGGAAATTAAAACCGGTAACGCATTGACGGTAATGCATTGACGGTAATGCACTACCTGTCCGGAGGTAACGCGCCCAGGTCTGCGAGTCACTTCCCACTTCGAGAGAATGGGATGGTGAGTATTATTCTTATTTTCATTCTTATTTCTATCCTTGTTCTTGTTCTTGTTCTTGTTTTTGTTATTGTTGTTGTTGTTGTTCTTCTTCTTCTTCTTCTTCCTCTTCTACTTCTTATTCCTATTCTAATTCTTATTCTTATTCTTATACTTATACTTATTCTTATTCTTATTCTTATTCTTATTCTTATTCTTATTCTTATTCTTATTCTTATTCTTATTCTTATTCTTATTCTTACACAAGAACATAAGAATGAAGGAGACTACAAGAGACCATAAGACTTACACTAGTTAGTTCCATGTCCATTACCACCTGTCATCCCCATCCAGGAGGTTGTCTGACAGTTTCTTAAAACAACCGATAGTTTCAACGCTCACTACATGGCTACTAAGTCTATTCCACTCGTTGACCACTCCCTATTAGTAAATCAGTTCTTGCCTATTTACTTCTTAAATCTAAATTTGTCAAATTTAAATCCATTACTGCGAATCCTGCCCTGTTGTCTTAATGTGATGACCTTCTGAAGTAAGTACGATTACAAGTTATTTGGAAATTCGTTAACAAAATTGGATAGTGAAAAGGATCTCGACGTAATTATCAGTAACGATCTCAAATCATCTAAGCAGTGTATTTCAGTCTCTGAGAAAACAAATAACATTTTAGGACTGATTGGAAAAAGTACAACGGTGAGCCACAAAGCTGATTCCAAATATCAAAGATATATCATACGAAAATTGAATAAAATATATGAATCTGTTTTCCCTAAAAAAGCGTAGGCTCAGAAATGACTTGATACAGGTCTTTAAGACTCTAAAGGGAATTGACATCAAAAGTGACAAAATTTTCACACTGAATGAGAATCAGACAAGAAATAATGGTCTCAAACTGTCAGGAAATAGATTTAATTTGGAAGTGGGTAGAAAGAACTTCATCAAAAGTGTAGTTAATGAATTGAATAAACTTCCTGGAGACATTGCAATGCAGTTCAGTTCGAAGCTTTAAGATTCGTTTAGATAAACACTTATGCAAGATGCTGTAATTCCTGTCATTTATTTTGCATTATTCATTTATTTGTTTGTTATCATTTGTCTGTTTGTTTGTTATTATTTGCTTGAGTTTCATTTATTATTAATTATCTGTCCATTTTTTTTATCTGCTATTTACCTGTTTGTTTATTACTTAAATATACCTATGAATTTATTCTATTTATTATTATTTATATTATTATTATTTCATTTATTTATTTATCATTGATATACATATTTTTTCGCATCCGACCTAGTTATGGACCAAAAGGTCTCCTGTCGGCGGCATGCTCCACTTTTGTAATCCTTTGTAATATTTCACTTATCATGTCAGATTCTATTGACATTATAACTTATGGTTTTAAGCATCTAATACTTAGTAAACTATGTTGGCTTAGTAATTATTATGCATTATTTATGCAATGGGGGGACGGAGAGGGGGGTCGCCGATTTAATGAAGCGGCCTTGCTGTGGATGTGCTGTGTCTTGTGACACTGCTTCTGACCCAGGGCAGTGGACAAAGTGCAGTGATGACCCGTCATCCAGGAGGTGCTCAGATAAGAGGGAGGGTGGAGGGGTGTGGAGTGTATTCAGGGATGGAATGGGTGGAAATTATTTTATGCCTTTCCCTTTTTGGCTACCTCCCTTGTAAGGGGGAAAAAGCCTTGGTATATGTATGTATGTATAAAATAGAGATATATTATAGAAAAAACACTAATGTGTTAGAAAAATGGATACCATATTTGAAATAAACACCTAAAAATTATTTAAAAAAAAAATCTAAAAACCTAAGTCAATTATTGATGATCAATTATTATCAGTTATTAGTTATCAATTATCAATTATTAATTATCATTTTATGAATTGTAAATTATCAAATATCAATTATTAATTATCTACTAGTTATCAAATATTAATTACCCATCCTTAATTATCAGTTATCAAATATAGATTAGCAAATATCAATTGTTAATTATCTACTAGTTATCAAATATTAATTACTCATTTTTTATTATCAGTTATCAAATATCAATCATCAATTATCAATTATCAGTTATCAATTATCTATTATCGATTATCAATTTTGTAACAAATAAATTATCAATTAACAATGATCAACTATCAATTATCAATCAATTATTAATCTATGAATTATTATATGAATCACAAATATTGAATAAAATGGGTTTAGGATACATTGATTTTGTGGAACATTCTTCACAGAGAAAAAGAGAATATTTGCAAAGCTCGCACAATCTTGCTGCTGCTGCTCATATTCGTCTTCGACCTTCTGGAACTCCAGTCCTCGGGTTCATTTATGTACATTTAACTGGAGAGAGAAATTAGATCAGAATGAGGGTGGGGAGGGGAAAGGGGAGAAGGAGGTGATAAGATAAGGCGAGGCAAGACAAAGCCAGGCATGGGGAGGGATGGAGTTGCAAGAGAAGAGAAGGGAAGAGAAGGGAAGAAGAGGTAAAGGAAGGGAAGTAATTAAAAGGAAAAGGAAAGATAGAAAAATGAAGGAAACTGAAAAGAAGGAAAGGAAAGGGAGGAAAGTAAAGGAAAGGGAAGGGAAGGGAAGGGAAGGGAAGGAAAAGGAAGGGAAGGGAAGGGAAGGGAAGGGAAGGGAAGGGAAGGGAAGGGAAGGGAAGGGAAGGGAAGGGAAGGGAAGGGAAGGGAAGAGGAGGGAAGGGAAGGGAAGGGAAGGAAAAGGAAGGGAAGGGAAGGGAAGGGAAGGGAAGGGAAGG
>NC_134816.1:16050459-16055459 GCF_046742065.1 Oratosquilla oratoria
GAATTCGAGTCCTCGGCAGTACCAAATTTCAGTTTCTGGTTGTGGCCTCCATTGTGTCTCCCGATGTTGATGACTTAGAATTAAAATGCATTGTGGCTGTTAAAATGTATCTCTAACCACTGGGACCCATTCAGTGCTGTACATATATATACATTTGAATATATATATATATATATATATATATATATATATATACATATATATATGATGTAAGCGGAATAGGAAACACAGGAGTCTTAGTCTTGAGTTTATTCCTGACTAGTTTCGCAGGTATGCTTTTTCAGTGTCCTTTGAAAAAGCATACCTGCGAAACTAGTCAGGAATAAACTCAAGACTAAGACTCCTGTGTTTCCTATTCCGCTTACATCAACCTGTCAGAATGTCTCAACATATATATATATATATATATATATATATATATATCGAGACACTTTCTATTCAATATCACAGCATATTCAGCGTCCGTGATCTCTTTCTTAACATTTTCGATTCTTCTAATTATTCTCTTCTTTTAACTAGGTAAACGATAAATAATATTTCCGATCGAGTCCATTGTGGTTGGATATGAAAACTAGCATGTTACGACGTTTCGTCTATACCTTAAGCATCTTCTGGTTAATTTTATTTTAAAGCAACATACATGCTTATAAATACAATAAATGGAATATTGGGAGAGATGGTGATTCAAGAATGGGCTCGTCATCGTCATGGCGCCACGCGGGGTGCCCCGAAAAGTTCCAAGTGTCCGCACATGTTTTGCTGAATATTAACACTTGCCATATGGTTTCTTATCGAAACTGCCTCCAGACATTTCATTTTTCTTTTATCATTAGTCTTTGAAAATATGACTGTGTTTTCGTTTAGTTGGTCTCGTGATATGGTAGTGTTGTGTATTATTGTAATATGAGATTTGAGAGCACCGTTTTGCATGTGAAATGTCAGTCTTTGGGATAATGTTTGCATAGTGTGGCCAATTTACTCTTCCTTGCAAAGCACACTGTCTTTGTTAAGATTACATGAGTACTTGTACACAACGTGGTTTTGTTTTTGTTTGTCTCTAGAGGCAGTCATATTATTTTTCATAACAAGAGACGAAGTTCTAGGAATGCGGTAATAAATTATTAGATTCAGTTTATCCTCTTGTTTTTTGGGCTTACAGTTCTTGTACATTATGTCTTTCAGTACTTTTTCATCTGTTTTATAAGCAGGGGACATTGTATTTTGGTAATAAATGTTTAATGTATTTATCTTATTATCTACCTTAATAGTGTTACCATTGCCTTTTTCCATATTGATTTTAATTTCTTTGTCAATGTCTGTCATTGTGAATCCGTTATTAGTTAGAATTTGTTTCACTCTATTTAGTTCTTGGTGGAGAAGGAGCCAATTAGAAGAAATTCTAAAGGCTCTTTTGACATACGCACGTATCACGCTAATTTTACATTTGGAAGGGAATTCACTCGAGCCATTCAGACATCTTTCTAAGTTGCTCGGTTTTCTATAGACACTAGTGATAAATGCACCTTCTGAGCCATCTACCCACACATCTAAAAAAGGGATTTTGTTATCAACGCTCCTCTCTACAATGGACTCGATCGGAAATATTATTTATCGTTTACCTAGTTCAAAGAAGAGAATAATTAGAAGAATCGAAAATGTTAAAAAACTATCACGAACGCTGAGTATGCTGTGACATCTAATAGAAAGTGTCTCGATGAAAAACTGCTCCCTAAATTCACTAATATATACATATATATATATATATATATATATATATATATATACATATATGTATATATATATATATATATGTATATATATATATATATATATATACATACATATATATACATATATATATATATATATATGTGTGTGTGTAATATATATATATATATATATATATATGTATGTATGTACGTATATATGTGTGTGTATATATATATATATATATATATGTATGTACGTATATATGTGTATATATATATATATATATATATATATATATATATATATATATTTGCAGAAACCACTTGGAAAATGAATGAAATGAATACCGACCGTTTTCGTCTATTCAAGACATCATTAGGGTATAAAGAATACAGAAAATGACCAAAGGTCGTAATATGTACATAGTGGTGGAGGAACTGGGAAAAGTCCAATGTTACCCGATTCCGGAAGAATTATTTATAATCTTTTTAATAATAAAGTTATCTAAATTATACAAAACTAAGCTTAGAATTCATATTATTTTCAAAACTATTTCTAATGTAACGTGATTCAATTATGTTCCTTTCTACAATGTTATGACATGATGTAATAACTTTTGTGTTTTGCCAATCAGTAATATGGGAGAGCTCTTTTTGGTGGACGAAAAGTCCACTTGACATTTGACCCGTTCTTATATTGTATTTGTGTTGACTAATCCTCTTGTTTAAATTTTTTCCTGGTTGACCTATGTACTTAAAATCACACACTTTACAAGGTATGCTGTAGATACATCCTTCTTTTTCTTTTGGAGAATTTCTAATGAGATAGTTCTTAACATTATTGTTGTTATCAAATATCACCTGAATACCAAAGCTTTTAAATATTTGAGGAAGGGTGATAAAATTTTCATGATATGGAATTGCTAAAATGTTCTTCAATTTAAATTCGTTTACTTGAGAGGTGTTAAAATATGTTCTTCTGGCTTTTTCTTGTGCTCTATCCATCAAATGTTTTTGATATTTTAAATTCTGACCAATCTCATATATCAATTTTTAACACAAACTCATCCACAGGTTTATCAGAAGTCCAAATACACAATATGTTGACCAAACTATTTAACTTTAACACAAACTCATCCACAGGATTATCAGAAGGCCAAATACACAATATGTCGTCAACATATTGTGTATTTGGCCTTCTGATAAACCTGTGGATGTGTTTGTGTTAAATTGAATAGTTTGGTTCCTTCTATAAAATTCACATTTGAGATAGAAGAGAACAGCACATTGTCTTTCTTAGATGTAAGTATTCATCAATGTGGTAGATATTTTAAATTTAATGTCTACAGAAAACCAACCAATGTTCTCTCATACATTCATTTCTATTCATACCATCATCAAAATACGAAGTTATCTGTTCTTTCTTCTACGTTCTTTATAGTGTTTAGAGTATGTTCTCCCGAGTATCTTGAAGATGAAGCAAAATCTATTTATGAAATTGGTCAGAATTTAAAATATCCAAAATATTTTATGGACAGAGCACAAGAAAAAGCCAGAAAAACATATTTTAACACCTCTCAAGCGAATTTAAATTAAAGAACATTTTAGCAATTCCATATCATGAAAATTTTATCACCCTTCCTCAAATATTTAAAAGCTTTGGTATTTAGGTGATATTTAATAACAACAATAATGTCAAGAACTATCTCTTTAGAAATTCTCCAAAAGAAAAAGAAGGATTTATCTACAGCATACCTTAGAATTGAGGGGAATTAGGAGAGGTTCGAGTCAGATCAAAAGGACTTGTTGAGGGAGGGGGGGGGGCTGGGCAAGGTTAACGTCGGTTGATGTAACGTGTCCTATTACCCAGGGGGGTTTGGTCCAAGTGCGATGGATTCCTTGTTTAGGAGTAGGGTGCCTAATGTGTTCGTTTGTATGTTAATGATTTGTGTGTTGTTGTGAAATGTAGACTTTATCAAGAATGTGTAGTTTTTTTGTGATACGTAGACGACATTTTCGTGGAAGTTAGGAATAAATCCCAACTAGCAGATCTTCAGCTTGCAATGGAATCTGCCCCAGTCCTGAACTTCACCTATGAGCTTAGCCTACACCACAAGATCCTCTTCCTCGACGTCCTAGTGAATTCATGAAATGACCGAAACGAAACTACCTTGTATAGGAAGGACACCGACACAGGACGATGCATGAATGCTGCCAGTGAGTGCCCCAAACGAAATAAGCTGAGCGTCGCTCGAGCATACTTAAGACACCTTTCAAAATTGTTCTTCTTGGGAATTACTTCACATAGAACTCGCGAGACCAAAACAGATACTCATCAACAACAATTACTCAAACACTATCACAGACAAAGACATCAACTTCTTTCTGACACGGATCCAAACACAACACGAACAAAAACAAAAACAAAGACCATAGACAAAATTTACTTCAAGAATCAAATTACACCTGCATATACTGACTAAAGGGTCTTAAAAAAACATTGTCACAAGAAACGTTACATGCATTAGCCCACAAGAAAAATTAGTCATAATTATACAAAAACACGACGGTCTCTAGCCTTTTCATGAAGAATAACATACAAATGATAACAACACCCTGAAACAAGCGAACGTGGTATACCAATATTCCTGCCCCGATGAAGGTTGTAAACTTCTACTCAACATGAATTACATTGGTGTTACCACTACTTTACTTAGCAGGAGGCTCACAATGCATGCCCGTGATGGTAGCATATGAAAACACATGAAGCAATATTACAACAGAAATCCCACAAGACAAGACTTAGTTAACAATACCAAAACACTCAAACGCTGTAACAATCACAAAAAACTACACATTCTTGATAAAGTCTACATTTTACAACACACACAAATCATTAACATACAAACGAACACATTAGGCACCCTACTCCTAAACAAGGAATCCATCGCACCTGGACAAAACCTCACTGGACAATAGGACACATTACATCAACCGACGCTAACCTTGCCCAGCCCCTCCTCCCCCAACAAGGTCTTTTGATCTGACTCGAACCTCTCCTAATTCCCCTCAATTTCAACCATAAAAGCCCTGTCAACTCATAACCCCTCTAGCATATTTGACATGGACCTTTTCCTGTCAATTTATTTGCCTGAAGATGGTTGTATGTAACAACCGAAAGCTCGCCAATGTATTTATATAATTAGTGTCAATATACCCTGGATCTCGGTGGACTCGTGTTTAACCTAACCCCGGAATATAAGAAACATATAGGAAGAATGAAGAAAACAA
>NC_134816.1:16057959-16077959 GCF_046742065.1 Oratosquilla oratoria
GCCTCCTCATTTCTCACTCTATCCAGCCTAGTAACCCCCACCATACTTCTCAGACACCTCATCTCAAACACATTCAAACTCCTTCTCTCTTCTTCTCTTATGTTCCACGTTTCTGCCCCATACAGTGCTGTTGGCACAATCACTCCTTCATACAGTCTCCTCTTCGCATCCATTCCCAAATGTCTATTCCTCATTACACTCTTTATAACATAATATAATAAAACATAATAAAATATAATATAACACAATATAATATATGATATAATATGATATGATATAATATAATATGATAGAATATATTATAATATAATATAATATAATACAACATATAATATAATATAACGTAATATAATATAATATAATATAATATAATATACATACATACATATACCAAGGCTTTTTCCCCTTTACTAGGGAGGCAGCCAAAAAGGAAAAGGCATAAAATCATTCCCACCCGTTCCATCCCGAAAACACTCCACACCCCTCCAGCCCTCCCTCCCATTTTAGCACCTCCCAGATGACGGGTCATCCCTGCACCCTGTCTCGGAGGCAGTGCCGCAAGACACAGCACATCCACAGCAAGGCCGCTTCATTAAATCGGCGACCCCCCCTCTCCGTCCCCTCATATAAAGGAGAGGACGGGGAGAAATCCCTTCAGGCTGCGTCAACTTTTGCTCACACACACTACCTCACCCCCCATCCCCCCGTCCATTCCACCTCATGCATCACAACATCTTCCATATACAGCCATTCTCCATTCACCCCTGTCTTCTGTCCTCTCCCGTCCTTCCTCAACAGACATTCCCCTCTTCCTAAAAAGCCCCATTCACCCCATCCATCCATCTCATCCTAGGACGTCCCCTCATGTTCACTCCCTTCACATCTGCCTTCCATACCTCCTTTACTAGTCTTTCTTCACTCATTCTTTCCATGTGTCCAAACCATCCTAATACTCTTTCATCAACCCTATCTCCCAGCTCCCTTTCCACCCCTGTTCTCCTCCTCACCTCCTAATTTCTCACTCTATCCAGCCTAGTAACCTACATCATAATTCTCAGAAACTTCATCTCAAACACATGCAAGCTCCTTCTCTCTTCCTCTCTTATTTTCCATGTTTCTACTCCATACAGTGCTGTTGGCACAATCACTCCTTCATACAGTCTCCTCTTAGCATCCATTCCCAAATGTCTATTCCTCATTACACTTTTTAATCCACCAAGGCATTTACTCACTTCTCTCAATCTACATTCTACCTCCACCCTTACTCCACCTTTTCCTGCCACATTTGCACCCAAGTATCTAAAACTATCCACTTCCTCCAGTTGCTCTCCCTTAATGCTCACTTCCAGATTACTGCCACTTTCACCCCTTGTACATCTCATCACCTTACTTTTACCTACATTTATCTTCAGCTTTCTTCTATCACACACTCTCCCAAACTCTGCCACCAACTTCCTTAATCCCTCCTCCGATCCTGCCACAAGCGCAGTGTCGTCCGCAAACAACAGCTGGCTTACCTCCCACTTTTCTCCATTTTCTTTAACCATCTCCAATCCCTGACCCACTACCCTTGCATTTACCTCTCGCACTACCCCATCCATGTATAAGTTGAACAGCCAGGGTGACATAACGCATCCTTGACGAAGTCCCAACTTTACCTCAAACCACTCACTCTCTCCATTTCTAATCCTGACACAAGCTCTACTACTCTCATAAAAACTCTTGACAGCTCCAAGAAGCTTTCCTCCTATCCCGTATATCCGCATAACCTCCCACAGTGCCTTTCTATCTACCCTGTCGTAAGCCTTTTACAGATCCATAAAGGCCCAAAAAACTTCCTTCCCCTTTCCTATAGCTTTCTCACATATCTGTCTTACCACAAAAATCTGATCTACACAACCTCTACCTGTCCTAAATCCGCACTGTTCCTCACCAATTACTCCCTCTGTTCCTCTCCTAATCCTCTCAATCAAGATCCTCCCATAAGCCTTCCCAACTACACTTAACAAGCTAATCCCTCTGAAACTAGTACATTCACACTTGTCCCCCTTTCCCTTGTAAAGTGGAACTATACAAACACTCCTCCAGTCCTCCGGCACTCTACCCTCTCTCCAGCAAACATTAAATAACCTCACCAACCAGTCCACCATCACTATACCTCCTTTTTTAAGACATTCTGCATGGCATCCATCCAGACCAGGTGCCTTACCTGCTTTCATCATCTTAACTGCTGCCTTCACTTCATCCTTCCTTATTTCTCCTCCATTTTCCTCACTCCTCACTCTCATTTTCTTAGCATTTCCCACTGCAGCTACCTTTACCTCCCTATCCTCCTTCACATTTAGCAACTCCCTAAAAAATTCTGCCCATCTTCCCCTTACTGCCTTCTCCTCCATTATCATCTCTCCATCTGCACCTTTTACCTTTTCTTCTCTACTTGATTCGCCTCCTCTTCCTCTCTTAATTTCTTTCCAAAACATCTTTTTATTACTTTCAAAATTTTCTATCATACTCTTACCCCATTTTACATCTGCTCTCCTCTTTGCCTCCTTTACCTTTTCCTTTACTTCTCTTTTCTTTTCTTTGTACCTCTCATATGACTCCCTCGTCCTATTTTGTAACCAATCTGTGTAAGCTCGCTTCTTCTCTTCTACAACCTTCTTCATTTCCTCATCCCACCATTCACTACCCTTTCTTCTATTTCCTCCTGTCCTTCTTGTTCCACACACCATCTTTGCACACTTTGTGACTCCCTCCTTGAACCATCCCTATTCCTCCTCCACACCTACCTCTACTCTATCCTTCACTCACTCCCACTCCTCCTTCAGCTTCTTCTTGTACTCCTTCTCCTTTTCCTCTTTATTTAAAGGGTTCACTCTAAGCACCTCCCTACCTTTTGTCCCTTTCCTCTTTCTCCATCTGTCCTCCACTCTCAACTTATCTTCCACCAGAAAATGATCTAATATTCCCCCACCCTCTCCCCTTAGCACATGTACATCCTTAACTCTTCCTATCATAATCCTATTTACCACTACATAGTCCATTAAAGCTCTATCTATCACCCTTCCCTCCACCACCGTCTCCCATGTGTACTTATGCTTGACTTTCATCCGAAACACTGTATTTGCTATCATCAACTCTCTTTCTAGACACATTTCCACCATCAACTCTCCACTACGATTTTTTCCTGGAACTCCACATTTCCCAACCACTCCATCAATTGGATCCTTTCCTACCCTAGGATTAAGGTCTCCCAGTACTATTACATTTACATTTCTCCCTAAACCCTCTATGCACTCATTTAAATCTATCCAAAAGGCCTCCCTTTCTTCTACACTCTTCTCACTGCCAGGCCCATATGCACTTACAAAAACCCACATCTCCTTTCCCAGTTTCACCTTTATCCACATTATCCTTGAGGAATCCTCCCTCCACTCCACTACACGTTTACCTATCTCTTCACTTACTAGTATAGCCACCCCTTCCCTCCCTGGCCCTCTCTTCACTCCTGATAACCTCCCACTAACATTCCCAAACTTACAATCGCCCCTTCCCTTTCAGCTTAGTTTCACTCAAAGCCAACACATCCATCTTTCTTCTCACAAACATACTACCTATCTCTTCCCTTTTACTCTCATCTGTACCACATCCACGCACATTAAAAGACCCAAACCTTAGGGTGCTGGTTCGAGAACTTCAAGACCCTCTTATGCCTTTGCCTTTACTTTTAGGAATGTGCCCTGTGGGGCTACAAGGAGAAGGATGCCTAGTCCCAATCCCCGTCCCTTTCTTCTCGCCTCTTACGATCCAAGTGGGAATACTTGGTGGCAGTATTCTTTTCCCCCACCACAGGGAATTCCCCCATCACAGAAAAAGAAATACTCAGAGAAATGGTACAGGACAGTAACAAGGGGTTGGGGGACAGCATAACGGAGGGACAGTCGTAGTATAAAAGTGTCATAATTTCTCTATGAACAGAGTTTTCCTCTATCATAGACAAAATGATGTGTGGCTCTGGTCCGTAGGGGCGCCCCATATAGACCCTAAAGTATCGACTGCATGCTACTTTGGCACAATAACAAGCAGCCAATACCCCAGACGGGGAATATAATATAATATGATATATTATAATATAATATAATATAAAATAATATAATATAATATAACACAGTTTAATATAATATAATGTAATATAATATAATATATTATACTGTAATATAACATAATATGATATAGTATAGTATGATATTATACAATATAATATAATATGATATAATATAGTATAATATAATATAATAAAATATAGTATAATATAATAAACCTTAATATAATATAATATAATATAACGTAATATGATATGATATACATACATACATATACCAAGGCTTTTTCCCTCTTACAAGGGGGGTAGCCAAAAAGAAAAATACATAAAATCATTCCCATCCATTCCATCCCTGAATACACTCCACACCCCTCCACCCTCCCTCTTATCTTAGCACCTCCTGAATGACGGGTCATCCCTGCACCTTGTCCACTGCCCTGGGTCAGAAGCAGTGTCGCAAGACACAGCACATCCACAGCAAGGCCGCTTCATTAAATCGGCGACCCTCCTCTCCGTCCCCCCATTGCATAAAATGAGAGGACGGGGAGAAATCCCTTCGGGCTGCGTCAACTTTTGCTCACACATACTACCTCACCCCCCATCCACCCGCCCATTCCACCTCATGCAATCACAACATCATCATATACAACCATTCTCCATTCAACCCTGTCTTCTGTCCTCTCCCGTCCTTCCTCAACAGACATTCCCCTCTTCCCCAAAGCCCCCTTCACCCCATCCATCCATCTCATCCTAGGACGTCCCCTCATGTTCACTCCCTCCACATCTGCCTTCCATACCTCCTTTACTAGTCTTTCTTCACTCATTCTTTCCATGTGTCCAAACCATCCTAATACTCTTTCATCAACCCTATCTCCCAGCTCCTTTTCCACCCCTGTTCTCCTCCTCACCTCCTCATTTCTCACTCTATCCAGCCTAGTAACCCCCATCATACTTCTCAGACACCTCATCTCAAGCACATTCAAACTCCTTCTCTCTTCTTCTCTTATGTTCCAGGTTTCTGCTCCATACAGTGCTGTTGGCACAATCACTCCTTCATACATTCTCCTCTTAGCATCCATTCCCAAATGTCTATTCCTCATTACACTCTTTAATCCACCAAGGCATTTACTCACTTCTCTCAATCTACATTCTACCTCCACTTTCACTCCACCTTTTCCTGCCACATTTGCACCCAAGTGTCTAAAACTATCCACTTCCTCCAGTTGCTCTCCCTTAATGCTCACTTCCAGATTACTGCCACTTTCACCCCTTGTACATCTCATCACCTTACTTTTACCCACATTTATCTTTAGCTTTCTTCTATCACATACTCTCCCAAACTCTGCCACCAACTTCCTCAATCCCTCCTCCGATCCTGCCACAAGCGCAGTGTCGTCCGCAAACAACAGCTGGCTCACCTCCCACTTTTCTCCATTTTCTTTAACCATCTCCAATCCCTTGCCCACTACCCTTGCATTTACCTCTCGCACTACCCCATCCATGTATAAGTTGAACAGCCAGGGTGACATAACGCATCCTTGACGAAGTCCCACCTTTACCTCGAACCACTCACTCTCTCCATTTCCAATCCTGACACAAGCTCTACTATTCTCATAAAAACTCTTGACAGCTCCAAGAAGCTTCCCTCCTATCCCGTATATCCGCATAACCTCCCACAGTGCCTTCCTGTCTACCCTATCATAAGCCTTTTCCAGATCCATAAAAGCCCAAAAAACATCCTTCCCCTTTCCTATAGCTTTCTCACATATCTGTCTTACCACAAAAATCTGATCTACACAACCTCTACCTGTCCTAAATTCACACTGTTCCTCACCAATTACTCCCTCTGTTCCTCTCCTAATCCTTTCAACCAAGATCCTCCCATAAGCCTTCCCAACTACACTCAACAAGCTAATCCCTCTGAAACTACTACATTCACACTTGTCTCCTTTTCCCTTGTAAAGAGGAACTATACAGGCACTCCTCCAGTCCTCCGGCACTCTACCCTCTCTCCAACAAACATTAAATAACCTCACCAACCAGTCCACCATCACTGTACCTCCCTTTTTCAGACATTCCGCATGGCATCCATCCAGACCAGGTGCCTTACCTGCTTTCATCATCTTGACAACTGCCTTCACCTCAGGATAGGGAAGGAAAGATTGCTGCAGTGGGAAGTGCGAAGAAAATGAGAGTGATGAATGAGGAGAATGGAGGAGAAATAAGGAAGGATAATATGATATAATATAATATAATATAATATAATATAATATAATATAATATAATATAATATAATATAATATAATATAATATAATATAATATAATATAGTATAATATAATGTAATACAATATAATATAATACAATATAATGTAATGTAATATAATATACTATAATATAGTATAATATAATATTATATACTATAATATAATATAATATAGTATAATATGATATAATATAATATAATATAATGTTACATAATATGATATAATATAATATAATATAATATAATATACTGTAATGTCATATAATATAATATAATATATTATGATATGATATAACATAACATAATATAATATAATATAATATAATATAATATGATATAATATAATATAATATAATATGATATAATGTAATATAATATAATATAATATAATATAATATGATATGATATAATATAACATAATATAATATAATATAATAAAATATAATATATTATAATATAACATAATATAATACAATATAATATATGATATAATAGAATAAGATATAATACAAAATATATTATAACATAATATCATACAATGTAGCATTACATGCATATATATACAGTATACCAACGGCCTTTCCCCGTTACTAGAGAGGTAGCAAAAAAAACAAAGGCATAAAATCCACTCCCACCCATTCCATCCCCATATATTCCACTCCTATTCACCCCCATTCTTCCCTTTTATTCTTGGCTCCTCCTGGATAGTGGGTCATCCCTGCATCTCACCCACTTCTCTGGGTCAGAAGCAATGTAGCAAGACACAGCAAATCAACAGAAAGGCTTCTTCATTTAATCGGCGACACCACCCCCCTCTATGTCCCTTCATGGAGAAAAAGAGAAATCCCATTGAGCTGCGTCAAAATATCATTTACACTTACTCCTTCACCCCATTCCCCACCCACTCCCTTCTATGCATCACAGCACCATCCATACACAACCATTCTACACTCACCCCTATCTTCTGTCTTTTCCCATCCTTCCTCAACATAGATCCCCTCTTTCCCAATACCCCTTTAACACCATCCATCAATCTCACCCTTGATCACTCCCTCATGTTCACTCATTCTACCTCTGCCTTCGATACCAAGTCAGAGGTACGTACCTATTCCCACCCATTTCACTCCCAGAAACACCTTTCCATTACTATTCCTGCTCCGAGTCAAATATAATGCAGCAAGGCACAGTATATTCACAGAAAGGCCGCTTCATTTAATCAGTGACCCCTTTCCCTCTCCATCCCCTCAAGAGAATACGGGGAGAAATCCCTTACGGGTGCATCAGAATATCATTCATACATAAACACCCTCTATCTCCATATCCCCCATTCCTCCTTTCCTTGAATAACAATATAATCCATACACATTCTCCACTTACCCTTATTTCCTGCCTTCTCCCTTCCTTACTCAAGAAATACTCCCTTCTTTCTCAGCGTCCCTTTCACCCCATCCATTCATCTCATCCTCGTTACTCTCCTTAAGTTCATTTCATCTAGCCCTGCCTTCCACAACTCGTTTACTAATATTTCATCACTCATTCATTCCATGTCTCCAAACCATCCCAATAATATCTGACATCTCCTTTTCCACACCCGCTCTCCTCCTCACTTCCTCGTTTCTCACCTATGCAACCTTGTAACCCCTACCATACTTCTCAGACATTTCATCCCCAACACATTTAAACTTTTCCTCTCTGACTCTCTTAAATTCCAAGTCTCTCCTCCATACAATGCCATCGGCAGTCACCCCTTCATATAATCTCTTTGCATCCATTCCCAAATGCCTATTTTTCACGACACTTTTTAATCCTCCAGGCCATTAACTTGTTTCTCTCAATATATAATTTACTTCCACTTCTACTCCTTTCCCTGCCACATATGACCCCAAATACCTAAAACTATCCACTTTCTCCAGCCTTTATTCTTTTAGATTTACTTCCAACTCACTGCCACCCTCTACCCTTATACATCTCATCACCTTACTTTTACCCACATTTACCTTCAACTATCTCCTATCACATACCTTCCCAAACTCTTTAACTAACTCCCTTAGCCCCCACCCTTGATCCTGCCACGAGCTCAGTGTTGTCAGCAAACAATTGCTTGCTCGCCTTCTTTTTTCTTCATTTTCTTTAACTATCTCCAGTCCCCGATCCATTACCCCTACCTTTACCACACGCACCACCCCATGTACACATTGAACAGCCATGGTGACCTGACACATCCCTGAAGAAATCTCACCTTTACCTCAAACCACTCACTCTCTCCATTTCCCATTTTAACACAGGTTCTACTACTCTCGTAAAAACTCCTGACTGGCCTTAACAGCTTTCCCCTGATCCCATATATCTGCAAAACCTCCCACAGTGCCTTCCTGTCTTCCTTGTCATAAACCTTTTCCAAATCCATAAGGCCCAAAAACACCCTTATCTTTTCCTAAAGCTTTCTCGTGTATCTGTCTTACCACAAAAATCTGATCCACACAACCCCTGTCTTAGATCCACACTGTTCCTCACCAATTACTCCCTCTGTACCGATTCTAACCCTCTCAATCAAAATCATCCCATAAACCTACTCAACTAGACTCAACAAATTGATCCTTCTAAAGTTACTACACTCACAATTGTCCCCTTTTTCCTTGTAAAGAGAAACTATACAGGCACTCCCCCAGTTCTCAGGTACTCTACCCTCCCTTAGACACATATTAAAGAACTTCACTGGCCAGTCCACAATTACTGTACCTCCTTTCTTCAGGCACATGCATGACACACATCTCACCCAAATGCCTCATCTGTTCTCAACATTTTCAGATCTACTTGTACCTCATCTGTTCTTATTTCTGCTCTATTTTCCTTTACATTACCGTCATGTTCTTATCGCCTCCTACTGCTACCACCAATCCCTCCTTATCCTCATCTACATTCAACAACTCTAAAATACCCTGCCCATCTTTCCCTTACCACCTCCTTTTACGTTAAGATCTGCCCATCTACATCTTTTACCTTTTCTTTACTTGATTCACCTCCCTTTGCTCTTTTGATTTCCTTCCAAAACATATTTCTATTACTTTCATTTTTTCTGACATACTCCTCCTCCATTTTGTATCCGCTCTCTTGTTTGTCTCCTTTATCTTTTGTTGCTTTTCTTCTTTTCTCTTTATATCTCATATTTTTCTCTCGTGCTACTTTACAACCAGTCCCTGAAAACTCGCTTCTTTTCTTCTACTACCTTCTTTACTTTATCATCCTGCCACTCACTAACCCTTCTTCCATTCCCTCCCATTCTCCTTGTTCCACATACTATCTTTGCACATCTTGTCACTTCCTCCTTGAAACACCCTCATTCCTCTTCCACGCTATCCTTCACCACCTTTCACATTTCTGTCAGCTTCTTGTACTTCTGCTCCTTTTCCTTCTCATTTAAACAGTTTGCTCTAAGCATCTCTCTATCTTCCGCCCTTTTCTTCTTTCTCCACCTATCTTCCACCCTCATCTTTCCTTGTAAAGTTGAACTATACAGGCACTCCTCTAGTCCTTTGGCACTCTACCCTCTTTTATACAAACATTAAATAACCTCGCCAGCCAGTCTACCATAAATGTACATCCCTTTTTTAGGCACTCCGCATGACAACCATCCAACCCAAATGCCTTACCTGCTCTCATCATTTTAATAATTGCTTTCACCTCCTCTTTCCTTATTTTTCCTCTATTTTCGTTATTCATCGCTGTCATTTTCTTAGCACTTCCCACTGCAACTACCTTTCTTTCCCTATCCTTCTTTAGATTTAGCAAATCCATAAAATAATCTGCCCATCTTCCTCTTACTGCTGTCTCTTCCAATATCATCTCTCCATCTGCACCTTTTACCTTTTCTTCTCTACTTCATTCGCCTCCTCTTCCTCTCTTTATTTCCTTCCAAAATATCTTCATATTACTTTCAAAATTTTCTGTCATACTCTTACCCCATTTCACATCTGCTCTCTTCTTTGCCTCATATCATGATTTACTTCTCTTCTCTTTTCTTTGTATTTCTCACATGATTCTCTCGTCCTATTTTACAACCAATTTATGAATCCTCGCTTCTTCTCTTTTACAATCTTCTTTGCTTCATTATCCCACCACTCACTACCCTTCTTTCTTTTTCCTCCCGTCCTACTTGTTCCATATACCAACATTGCACACCTTGTGACTACCTCCTTGAACAATCCCCCTTTCCTCTTCCAGTCCTAGTTCTTTTTTATCCTTCACTCCCTCCCACTCTTCTCTCAGCCTTTTCATGCACTCCTTCTCCTTTTCTTTCTCATTTAAGCAGTTTACTCTAAGCACCTCCCTACCGTCTGCCCTTTTCTTCTTTCTCCAATTAACCCTCACTCTCAACTTACATCCACCAAAAAATTATCTGAAATTCCCCACTCTCTCCGTTTAGAACATGTACATCCAAAACTCTTCCTACTAATATGAGTATAATATAATGATATAATATAATATGATAAGATATAATATAATATGATATAATATAATATAGTATAATATAATATAATATATCATAACATAATATAATATAATATAATATAATATAATATAATATAATATAATATAATATAATATAATATAATATAATATAATATAACATAATACAATATAATAGAACATAATATAACATAATAGAATACAACATAATACAATACAATGTAATAAAATATAATATAATATAATATAATATACATACATACATACATATACCAAGGCTTTTTTTCCCCTTACCAGGGGGGTAGCCAAAAAGGACAAGGCACAAAAACATTCCCACGCATTTCATCCCCGAAAACATTCCACACCCCTCCACCCTCCCTCCCATCTTAGCACCTCCTAGATGACGGGTCATCCCTGCACCCTGTCCTCTGCCCTGGGTCAGAAGCAGTATCGCAGGACACAGCACATCCACAGCAAGGCCGCTTCATTAAATCGGCGACCCCCCCCTCTCCGTCCCTCCATATAAAGGAGAGGACGGGGAGAAATCCCTTCGGGCTGCGTCAAAAATTTTTGCTCACACACACTACCTCACCCCCATTCCCCGTCCAATCCACCTCATGCATCGCAACATTTTCCATATACAACCATTCTCCATTCACCCATGTCTTCTGTCCTCTCCCGTCCTTCCTCAACCGATATTCCCCTCTTCCCCAAAGCCCCCTTCACCCCATCCATCCATCTCATCCTAGGACGTCCCCTCATGTTCACTCCCTCTACATCTGCCTTCCATACCTCCTTTACTAGTCTTTCTTCACTCATTCTTTCCATGTGTCCAAACCATCCTAATACTCTTTCATCCACCCTATCTCCCAGCTCCCTTTCCACCCCTGTTCTCCTCCTCACTTCCTCATTTCTCACTCTATCTAGCCTAGTATCCCCCATCATACTTCTCAGACACTTCATCTCAAACACATTCAAGTTCCTTCTCTCTTCCTCTCTCATGTTCCAATATAATATAATATAATAGAATAGAATAGAATAGAATAGAATAGAAGAGAATAAAATAGAATAGAATAGAATAGAATTTAATATCATATAATATGATATAATATAATATAATATATCACAATATTATATAATATGATATAATATTATATGATATTAATATAATATACCATAATATAATATAATGTAATATAATATAATATGATATAATACAATATGCAATAACATAATATGATATGATATAATATAATATAATATAATATAATATAATATAATATAATACAATACAGTACAATATAATATAATATAATATAATATAATATAATATGATATAATACAATATAATATAATATGATATAATATAACATAACATAATATAATATAACAAATATAATAGAATAGAATAGAATAGAATTTGATATGATATAATATGATATAATATAATATAATACAATATTACATAATATGATATGATATATTATGATATTAATATAATATAATATGTAATATAATATAATATATAATACAGTATAATATAATATGATTTAATATAAACATAATATAGTGTAACATAATATAATGTAATATAAAATAATATAATGTATGATATAATGTTATATAATATAGTATGTATTATGAAATATTATAATATAATAAAATGTAATAAAATACGATATAATATAATATGATATAATACATAATATAATATATAATATAATATAATATAATATAATATATAATATAATATGGTATAATATAATATAATATAATAGAATAGAATATAATACAACACAATAAAATACAATATAATATAATATGATATAATATAATATAATATAATATAATATAATATAATATAATATAATACAGTATAATATAATGTAATATAATATAACATATTATAATATAATATAATATGATATAATATAATATAATATAAAATAATATGATATAATATGACATAATATAATATAATATAATACAACATAATATAATATAATATATAATATAATATAATATGATACAATATGATATAATATATAATAAGATATAATATAATATAATATAATAAAATATAATATAATATAATATCATATACATACATACATACATATACCAAGGCTTTTTCCCCCTTCCAAGGGAGGTAGCCAAAAAGGGAAAGGCATAAAAACACTCCCACCCATTTCATCCCTAAATACACTCCACACCCCTCCCACCCTCCCTCTCATCTGAGCACCTCCTGGATGACGGGTCATCCCTGCACCCTGCCCACCGTCCTGGGTCAGAAGCAGTGTCGCAAGACACAACACATCCACAGCAAGGCCGCTTCACCTAATCGGCGACCCCCCCTCTCCGTCCCCCCTTGCATATAAGGAGAGGACGGGGAGAAATCCCTTCGGGCTGCGTCAAAATTTACTCACGCATACTACCCCACCCCCCACCCCCCGCCCATTCCTCCTCATGCAATCACAACATCATCCATATACAACCATTCTCCACTCACCTCTGTCTTCCGTCCTCTCCCTTCCTTCCTCAACAGACATTCCCCTCTTCCCCAAAGCCCCCTTCACCCCATCCATCCACCTCATCCTAGGACGTCCCCTCATGTTCACTCCCTCCACATCTGCCTTCCATACCTCTTTTACTAGTCTTTCTTCACTCATTCTTTCCATGTGTCCAAACCATCCTAATATTCTTTCATCAACCCTATCTCCCAAATCCTTTTTCACCCCTGTTCTCCTCCTCACCTCCTCATTTCTCACTCTATCCAGCCTAGTAACCCCCACCATACTTCTCAGACACCTCATCTCAAACACATTCAAACTCCTTCTCTCTTCTTCTCTTATGTTCCACGTTTCTGCCCCATACAGTGCTGTTGGCACAATCACTCCTTCATACAGTCTCCTCTTCGCATCCATTCCCAAATGTCTATTCCTCATTACACTCTTTAATCCACCAAGGCATTTACTCGTTTCTCTCAATCTACATTCTACCTCCACCTTCACTCCACCTTTTCCTGCTACACTTGCACCCAAGTATCTAAAACTATCCACTTCCTCCAGTCGCTCTCCCTTAATGTTCACTTCATACAATATAATATAATATAATATAATATAATATAATATAATGTAATATAATATAATATAATATAATATAATATAATATAATATAATATAATATAATATAATATAATATATGATATAATATAATATAATACAATATGATATAATGTAATATAACATAATATAATACAATATAATATAATACATAACATGAGTTATATCATATATTATATAATATAATACAATATAATATAATCTGATATAATATAATTTAGTATAATATATTATGGCATAATATAATATAATATAATACGATACAATATAATATGTAATATCATATAATATAATATGATATGATATAATACAGTATAATACAGTATAATACAATATATACAATATAATAAAATATGATACAATATAATTTAATATATTGAAATATATATGATATAATATAATATAATATAATATGATGTAGTATGGTATAATACATGATATTATTTAGTATCATATAATATTATATCATACTATATTATATCATATTACATTATGTTATATTATACTATACTATATCATATTACACTATATTATGATATAATATAATATAAAATAGTGTAATATAATATAATATATAAATATAATATAATATAATATAAAATATAGTATAATATAATATAATATAGTACAATATAATATAATATAATACAATATAATATAATATAATATAATGTAATATAATATAATACAATACAATATAGTATAATACAATATGATACAATATAATATAATATTATATAATGTAATATGATATATGATATAATATAATATAATAAAATATAATGTAATGTAATATAATATGATATAATATAACATAATATAACATAATATAGTATAATATAATGTAATATAGTTTGATATAATATGATACAATATAATATAATATAATATAATATAATATAATATAATATAATATAATATGATATAATATATAATATAATATAATATAATATGATATAATATAATATAATATAATATGATATAATATAATATAATATATAATATAATATAATATACTACAATATGATATAATATCTATCTCTATACAAAGGCATTTTTCCCTTTTATAAGGGAGGTAAACATGTCAAAAAGGACGCTCCCACCCATTTAACTCCCACCTATTCCACTACCATCCATTACCCTTTCCTACCTCACATTTTAGTTCTTCGTGGATAAAGGATGTCACGACCCACCTACGGGCCTGGGTAGTCGTGACACGGAAAGAAAAAAAAAATGTAAAGGCCGTGTGCAGTTCGGACGAGTGACAGAGAGTTCAGGCAGGATAATTAAACTCTATGTTAGAATTGAATATTATTACAGGAACAAAAATAGTACATATAGCATAAATGGCCATATAATTATTCAAGGTAGCAATATATATGACATGAAATATATTTATATATTAATTACCATTTATAGTAGTTGAGTGTGCTTTTACATGTAGCACGTAAGAACAGGTGGACGAAATGAAGTCTTGGTTATGGTGTAGACTAGTCTTCATAATGGTTGCCTGAAGTCGCACCAACAGTCTCGGGAACAAATGAGTGGTTTGAGATGAAATTCATGTACGATAACTTCTGGTAGGGGAAGCTTCTAGTAGTCCTTCTGGTAGGTGAAGCTTCTGGTAGTCGGGAACACATAAGATATTGATTGATGTTTTGTAATTGAGAAAATAACACACAAAGAGTGTCGAGTCGCACGTACTCCAGCAGTCTGGAGATGTCTAAAACTATTCGGGAAAACACAAAGTCTGTGCACTTCGCGTGGAGACGGGCAATAGTTGTGGTCTAAAAGACTTGTTTAGCGGAGTTGTCGTAATCGACGAATTATAATGATTTCAGCGTAGATTCAGATGGGCCCTGGACGTCTGCTTCTTTTCTTCTCTTCTTCGTTCTTTTCGCTTTCTGGGTCTCTTTCTGTTTCTCTTATTTATATCTCTCTTTTTTCTGTGTTCCCTGTGTCTCTACCTGGGTCGCTCTCTGCTTGGCCCTTTTATACCCAAGGAATGAGAACCTACGTTTCTGGGGAAGGCAAAACTTAAGTAAAATGGTACTTTAAAGATCATCAGTCAACGGGAAAGCAGAGTGAGCTTTCCTGCCAAGTTATATTACGTTTCTGAGCTTGGCGTCATCTGACAATACGTAATGAGACGCGCTCCAGCAGTCGAGTATTGCGCAATGTTTAACGTTTCAAGAAATACAGATTAATACATTATGAAATACAATACAATTTAAAACATACAATACACATCATATTCACTCAAGGCGTGCTTTAAAATTACAAACAGGAGAATTTATTCACACAAGGGCGTGACACAGCACAACCACAGGATTCTATTCACGCTAAGAACGTAACAAAGGGTCATCCCTGTTTCCCGCCCACTGCCCTGGGTCAGAAGCAATGCCGCAAAACACAGTACATTCACAGCAAGGCTGTTTTACTTAATCAATTACCCCCCCCCCCATCCTCTCCATCCCCCCCGTGCGGGAAAAAGAGAAGAAGGGGAGAAATCCCTTCGGTCTGTGACATAATATCATTCACACATACCCTTTTCCTACCCCCCCCCGATTTCCCGCCCCTCCTTTCTTTGCATTACAGTTTTATCTATACATAGCCATTCTTCACTCACCCGTATCTCCTGCCTCCCCTTTCCTTGTTCAAGTCATCCCCCTATTCCTCAAAGTCCCTTTCATCCCATCCACTCATCTCATCCTCGGTCGTCCCCTTAAGTTCACTATTTTCACCTCACTCATTCTTTTCATGAGTCCAACCATCGTAATACTCTTTCATCATCCCTACCTCACATCTCCTTTTCTACCCAGCTCCAGCGACTCCCACTGATATCACCAGCCCCTCCTTATCCTCGTCCATATTCAACAGATCTCTAAAATAGTCGTACTCTGCCTATCTTCCTCTCACCGCCTTCTCCATTACAAAGGATTACAAAGGCGGAGCATGCCGACAGGAGACCTTTTGGTTCATATCTAGGTCGGATGCGAAAAGAAATCATAATAATAATAAATCAAAAAATAAAAACTATAATAATGTAAATAACAAATAAAACACATAAATAGATGCATAGGTATAGTTAAATAATAAACAAACAGGTAAATGGTAAATAATGATAAATTGACATATAACTGATAGTAAATGAGAATCAAACTGACAAATGATAACAAAACAAAAACAAATAATATAAAATAAATTATAATCATTACACCACCTTGCTTAGGTGTTTATCTAAATGATTCTTAACATCTTTCCATATGCGCTTTTTATTTTTCTTCTCTACTTGACTCACCTGTTAACTTTCTTCCAAAACACCTTTCTATTGTTTTTTTGTTTTTGTTTTTTTGTTTTTTTGGTCATACTCCGCCCCAACTTACATCTGCTTTCCTTTTACTTCCTTTATCTTATGTTTTGCTTCTATTCATTTTTCTTTGCAGCTCTCATGTGTCTCTTTCGTCCTATTCTGTAAGTAATCTCTGTATGCTCGCTTCTGTTTTATGATATAATATAGTATAATATATATATATATGCATCTATATATATATATATATATATATATGTGTGTGTGTGTGTGTGTGTGTGTGTGTGTGTGTGTGTGTGTGTGTGTGTGTGTGTGTGTGTGTGTGTGTGTGTGTGTGTGTGTGTGTGTGTGTGTGTGTGTGTGTGTATTTACCTAGTTGTATTTACCTAGTTGTATTTACCTAGTAGGATTTTACGGGAAGGGGACCTATGCTCGTGGTGTCCCGTTTTCATATCTCATTTTATCTAAACTATTTTTAAATTCATGTATTGTTTTTGCACACACCACTTTCTCATCTAACTTGTTCCAACTGTCTATTACTCTGTGAGGAAAGCTGTTCTTTTTCAGGTCTCTTCTATAGCTATCCTTTTTTATTTTCTTTCCATGTCCTCTTGTATTTCTGTCATCCCATTTCATCAGATTCTCTCTATCAGTAATTTCTATGCCTTTCATGATTCTGTAAATAGTTATCAAATCTCCTCTCTCTCTTCTTTGCTCTAGTGTCTGTAGTTCAAGTTTTGCTGGTCTCTCTTCATATAATAGTTTTGCGAGTGTAGGTGCCAATTTTGTAATTGCTCTTTGTATTCTTTCAATTTTTTTTTATACATTTTTTTGTACTTGGTGACCATATCGTTGCCGCATATTCCAATCTTGGTCTTATCAGGGTGATTAGAATTTTCTTCACCATTTCTTCATCCAGATATGTAAATGCAACTTTGATTGTTCTTATTAAATTATAGGTTTCTCCAAAAATCTTATTTATATGTTTCTCAGGTGACATATTATTCATAACAATGACTCCCAGGTCCTTTTCATTTTCTACTTTTTTTATTCTTTCTTCTCCCAATTTATATGATCCTGTTATTCTGTTTTTACTTTTTCCAAATTCCATTATACTACACTTCTTTGTATTGAACTCCATTTCCCACTTCCTACTCCATTCCTGTACTTTGTTTAGATCTCTCTGTAGTGATTCACAATCTTCTTCCGTGTTCACTTTTTTCAATAGTTTTGCATCATCTGCAAAGAAGCTCATATAGCTTTCAATTCCTTCCTCCATATCATTAATATATATAGCAAACATTATTGGGGCCAGAACCGTTCCTTGTGGAACACCGCTTATTACTTCATCCCATTTTGAGTGTTGGTCTCTTATTACTACTCTCATTTTTCTTTCTTGCAAAAAGTCTTCCATCCAATTTAGTAGTTTACCCTGTATTCCTCCTTCAGTTTCTAATTTCTTAAGCAACTTTTTATGAGGTACTTTGTCAAAAGCTTTTTTTAGGTCTAGAAATGCGCAATCAGCCCATCCATCTCTTTCTTGTATTATATCTATTAGCCTTGAATGGAAACATATTAAATTGGTGACGCATGATCGTCCTTGTCTGAATCCAAATTGTCTTGGATTTAGCACGTTTTTTTTTTTGTTTTTTTTTTTTGTTTTTTTTTTTTTACCCATCTATTTTTTACAATTCTTTCACAAATTTTTGCTATTGTACTTGTTAGAGAGATTGGCCTATAGTTGTTAGGGTCTTCTTTATTTCCCCCTTTATGTATAGGTACTATATTTGCTTTTTTCCAATCTTCTGGAACTTTACCTTCTTTCAATGAACTGATTATTATGCTATGTATTATATCTGCCAGTTCATTCCTGCATTCTTTCAAAATCCAGTTTGCCATTTCATCTGGTCCATGCGATTTTCTGACATCAAGATTACTCAAGTGTTTCAATATTTCATTCTTTGTTACTTCTATTTCTTCCATAGGGGGGACTTTCTCTTTCCATTCAATCTCTTCAGGTTGTATGTTCTCCCTTGTAAACACAGACTTAAAATGTTTGTTCATAATTTCCGCCATTTCAATTTCCTGTGTGTATTAAATTCCTCCTTGTCTTAATTTCTCCAAATCTTGTTTGTTTTTCAGTTTGTTGTTTACAAATCTGTAGAATAGTTTTGGTTGATCTTTACACTTTCCTATGACATCTTTTTCATATTTTCTCTTTTCCTCTCTGCACGCTTGTACATATTCATTTCTATAACAAGTATATATTTTCCATTTTTCTGGTCTTTTGTTTTTCTTCCATTTGGCCCAAGCTTTGTCTCTCTTGTCTTTTATCTCCCTACAACTTTTATTGTACCAGTACTTTATATATTCTTTTTCCTGTTTTTGTCTTGGGACATACTTTTCTACTCCCTTTTTATATATTTTTGTCAAAATATTCCATTTCTCTTCTACTGTTGTATCTTCTTTGTGTATTCTTTCCCAGTTTTCATTTTGGAAGAATTCTCTTATTTTATCAAAATTTGCTTTTTCATACATCAATCTTCCTTTTCTATATTGTTCATTTCTTTTCATGTATTTTTTCTCATTTAGTTCTAGTTCTATCAATATGTGGTCACTTTTGCTTATTGGTGCCTGGTATTCTATCTTTTCCACTATTTCAAGTTCTGATGTGAATATTAGGTCTAGTCTCGATGGTTCTTCTTCATTTCTATATCTGGTGTTCTCTTGGATC
>NC_134816.1:16082959-16085459 GCF_046742065.1 Oratosquilla oratoria
TCCTCTAAGGGAACGATCCATTGATAAAAAATGTAGTTACCAAACATGAAAACCTGCTATCATCTCCCGTGGCATCCAGAATGAATATCAAAATGTGGCTGCCGCCAGTTTATTTTATTCGGACGTGGAAAAAATCCCTCACACAAATAATAAAACTTCTCCTGACTGACCCGTCTTATATATCTTTATTCTTGCCAAAGCCAGGCGATTTCATTCATCCTAAGAAATAATTCTAAAGGAGTAATGGCAGTCATTTAATAAAAGAATCTCATTTAGGTTCTTTGTAATTATCTACTTTGCGAGCCAGAGAAACGCCAATGCATTTCCTCGACAGTTTTCGGCAAGAGTTGCACCAACTTCAAGAAATTCTAAACACCTCCTCCTTCTCCTTGTCTCCGCCAGCTTCTCCAAACACTTTCAGAATGCTGCCGCCCTCCGAGATGAATAAAATAGTGTGGTACTATTCAAAATCAAATATGAAAAGATAGTAGCATACTATGAATAATACTATATGTTTTATTTATCATGTCGCCAGATGATTCTTAGTTAAAGATTAACAGCAGCGTTACAGGGTGGAACCTCCTGGTAAGCTCCGGTCCCAATGGCGTCCCAATTTTATAGGGAGTAAGAGCCTGGGAGTGTCCCGAGTGCGACCTGGGAGATCCGTCGCTCTGTGCTCCGAGAGCTGATCAACATCAACGACTCCAGGCGCGAAGTCCCACAGATACGCAACACCCAAACTTATTGTGGCGACTCTTCGCGGCAAGGCATACCAGCATTCACTCTTTCTCTCTCTCTCTCTCTCTCTCTCTCTCTCTCTCTCTCTCTCTCTCTCTCTCTCTCTCTCTCTCTCTCTCTCTCTCTCTCTCTCTCTCTCTCTCTCTCTCTCTCTCTCTCTCTCTCTCTCTCTCTCTCTCTCTCTCTCTCTCTCTCTCTCTCTCTCTCTCTCTCTCTCTCTCTCTCTTTCTTCACTGTCCACGTCGGAGCAAAACTCTGGGATCAAACGGCAGCGAGATTGGTCTCTGATTGGAGCCTCGTGATCAACCAATCAGAGAGAAAATAGGCCGTCGTGCCGTGGTAGGGAGTCTGTCGGAATTGATTTTTCTTTTATTTATTAATATTTCTTTTTTCATTCTAGAACAAAAGGCGAGAGAGAACCTGCCGTGATTGATTTTGCGAAGCATTCTTTCCGTTTGTTTTTCATTTATTCATCTGTCGTTTACATATTTATTCATTTAATTATCGCATCTATCTATTTATACATCTCATTCAGTATGCGTTTACGTTTACCTATTCAATAAATAGCGTGTTTATTGACCTACAAACATATCTATTCATCTGTTCAATTACACACCTATATATATCCATATTTATTCATTTATTTGCTTCTTTTGAACTCTAGACGTCTGTCCCCTGACCGCTCGTTGGCATCTTATCTTTTCAGACCTTCCACACTGGATGGCACGCTTCCTTACTTTTGACATGCCATGGCACCACTCAGTAATGAAGTATAGAAATGAAAATAGAATAAGAATATGAGAATAAGAATAAGCAGTAAGCGTCACTCAGGTCAGGTCAAACTGGAGTAGCTGCTTCAAACAATGAGATGGTGAGCGGCTGTGTTTCAGTGATCAGCGCCGAAGAGGTACAATCTCTACGTAGTAGAATTGTAGCCTTAGAGAAGACTGTTGAGGGCCTGAGAGAGGGAAATCGAGTTCGCTCAAATGCCCAAAACACGGACTACAAAACATGGAGAGATAGTAAAAAGCCCTCACCAGGCCCGCTTGAATGCAGAATCTCTTTTCAAGCTCTCGCGTTTCTACAAGAAGAAACAAAGAAGATGCAAGAGAAGAAGGGTAGGCCAGTCACTTGATCCCTGCCCACAGGTGAGATTTTATTTGTAGGGGCTAACCAGGTGAGATATCTAGATGGGGCCTTCTGCGACAAAGTTAGAAAGCATAGGATCCAGGTGTGTTTCTCCGGGGTAGAGAGAGGTGATGTTAGAGACAGGATTGAATAATGTATAGTCGTGGACAGTGAGAAACCCATTGTTTACTTGAGTGCAGAAGGGAATGACATAGGTAAGTTAGGAAGTGAGGAATTATTTGCGCTAGATAAGATTAGGGATAAGGGAGGGGTTCCTGTTGTATGTGGAATCATTCCGAGACGTAGAGTTTGAGGCAGGTGACATTCCAGGGCTATTGCAAGAAGTTGCAGACTGGCTAAACATTGTAAAGCCAGTGGATGGGCATTTTTCGACAACTGGGATCGCTTTTACGGTAAGAATCATCTATATGCAAGGGACATAGTGCACTTGTCATCCAAAGAGATTCGGTTTCTTCCTGAATCCCATGAGCGAGAAGTAGGCATCCTGTGGGGTTTCTTTTCTGGTAGATTGCGTGGGAGTTGGGGGGAAGTATCGGAATACAGTTTAGGTAATAGAAACAGCTCAGAGAGGGACTGTGAAAATAATTACCTAATCAGGTGGAGGGAGGATAAA
>NC_134816.1:16092959-16102959 GCF_046742065.1 Oratosquilla oratoria
AGGTCAAACACAATACTTCCGAGATCCATGATGTTATTGTAACACAAAGTATAAATACAAGCTTTCGGTTGAGTCATCCAACCATCTTCAGGTAAGTGAGATTACATATACAGAACAGGAGTTTAAATACAAGTAAAAAGGGGGGAACTAGGAGAGTTAGGAGTCAGGTACTGGACGGAGGTGAGGTCTTCGTATTAACAGGACGTCGCTGGACAGCTGGTCATGGTAGCCGGACGATTGGGCCCTGTTGCCACGCAGCCTCGCTGTGTAGTTGTAAGGTACTAACTGTGTCTGTCTGTATATTAATGATAGGAGTGTATTGTGTAATGTAGACTCTTTCTAAGATGTGTAGTTTCTTGGTGTTGTTACATTGTTTAAGTATTTTTGTGTTGTTGACTAAATCTTGTCTGCTTGGAGTTTTGTTGTGTGTTTGTGTCATGTGTTTGCCTATGCTTCCTTGGCGGGCGTGCATTGTGAGTCTCCTGCTCACAGAGGTAGTGGTAACACCAATGTAAGAAGCATTGGGGAGAAGTTTGCAACCTTCTTCTGGGCAGGAGAATTATATTAATGATAGGAGTGTATTGTGTAATGTAGACTCTTTCTAAGATGTGTAGTTTCTTGGTGTTGTTACATTGTTTAAGTATTTTTGTGTTGTTGACTAAATCTTGTCTGCTTGGAGTTTTGTTGTGTGTTTGTGTCATGTGTTTGCCTATGCTTCCTTCGCGGGCGTGCATTGTGAGTCTCCTGCTCACAGAGGTAGTGGTAACACCAATGTAAGAAGCATTGGGGAGAAGTTTGCAACCTTCTTCTGGGCAGGAGAATTGGTATACCACATTTGTCTGTTTGAGGAGAGAGTTGTTTTTAGTCATGTTATTTTTCATGATAAGGTTAGAGACTTTTGTGTTTTTGTAGTATATGATGAGGGTCAATTTGCCGTGTGGATTGGTGCATGTGACGTTACGTGCGAGGATGTCTTTGAGGACACGTTCGTCTGTTTTGTGTGCTGGTGTCATTTGGTTTTTGTAATAAACTGTGTGTGTGGAATGTGTGTTGTTTTGTCCGTGTTGTGTTGTGTTGCGTGTGATGAAAAGTCTCGTCTCTTTGTCAATGAGAAAGTTGGGAAAACCGTTGTTAATGAGGATTTGTTTAACGCGCAGAGTGAAAATTTTCCCAGGAAGAGCAGTTTTTATATGCGCGTCGAAGGTATGCCCGAATGACACTGAGTTTGTACCGCTGGGGGCACTCGCTCGCTGCATTCAGGCATCTTCCGGTGTCAGTGTTTTTCCTGTAAACAGTGGTCGTGTATTTGTTATCTTGAGTGTGGATGAAGACGTTAAGGAAGGGAATTTTGTTGTGTATATTAAGATTATATACACTTCTACTCAGGACATAATGACAGAACTAAAACAGGTATTATAATAGGTTTCTCCTCAAACAGACAAATGTGGTATACCAATTCTCCTGCCCAGAAGAAGGTTGCAAACTTCTCCCCAATGCTTCTTACATTGGTGTTACCACTACCTCTGTGAGCAGGAGACTCACAATGCACGCCCGCCAAGGAAGCATAGGCAAACACATGACACAAACACACAACAAAACTCCAAGCAGACAAGATTTAGTCAACAACACAAAAATACTTAAACAATGTAACAACACCAAGAAACTACACATCTTAGAAAGAGTCTACATTACACAATACACTCCTATCATTAATATACAGACAGACACAGTTAGTACCTTACAACTACACAGCGAGGCTGCGTGGCAACAGGGCCCAATCGTCCGGCTACCATGACCAGCTGTCCAGCGACGTCCTGATGATACGAAGACCTCACCTCCGTCCAGTACATGACTCCTAACTCTCCTAGTTCCCCCCTTTTTACTTGTATTTAAACTCCTGTTCTGTATATGTAATCTCACTTACCTGAAGATGGTTGGATGACTCAACCGAAAGCTTGTATTTATATTTTGTGTTACAATAACATCATGGATCTCGGAAGTATTGTGTTTGACCTCCCCTCAAGAATCAAGCAAACTATTAGAAAAATTGAGAAAATCACTAAGAAGATAGTGGATATTGAATTAGCTCTGGTCCTCAATCGAACATGTCTACAAGAAAACTTTTACTGCCCATTTATACTAATATATATATATACATATATATATATACATATATATATATATATATGTGTGTGTGTGTGTGTGTGTGTGTGTGTGTGTGTGTGTGTGTGTGTGTGTGTGTGTGTGTGTGTGTGTGTGTGTGTGTGTGTGTGTGTGTGTGTGTATTTAAATTATATATATATATATATATATATATATATATATATATATATATATATATATATATATATATATATATTGACTATATTATGACAAATACAGTATACCGGAAACCCACCAATAAAGAAGATTATATACACTTCTACTCAGGACATAATGACAGAACTAAAACAGGTATTATAATAGGTTTCTTCCTCAGAGCATTTCGTATATGCAGTAAAGAATTTCTAGATATTGAATTACAACATATTGCTGAGACTTTCATCAAGCTCAAATATCCAAAAGGTCTCTTATGTAGGTTGAAAAAGAAAGCCAAAGAAATAATTAACAAAAGTATAGATGAAAATAAGAATGATGATAAATGTAATAATGAAACCAGATATATTACAGTACCAAACTCTAATGTAAATTCATACTTAGACACTTTTCTCCTAAAAGCGGGCATTAAAATAGCCAGGACGTCAGGTAACAAAGTAGGACATTTGGTAACACGGAGATACAATAATCCCACTAACGAAAACAGCGTTTTTTATCAAATCCCGTGTAAAAGCTGTCCCTCTTCATATTTTGGTGAATCTGGTCGCGGACTTAATAAAAGGATAAATGAACATAGAAATGACGTAAAAGCCCATAGAACATCTAACTCCATAGTAATGCATGTGGATAAACATGGCCACCTTCCAGACTGGAACAACACAACCGTATTAAATAAAGGATCATCCAAGATACTAAGGAAGACAATTGAGGCAGCATATATCAACACTAATAACAATATTAATCATAGAGAAGGCTTTATATGTTTAGCAAAAGCCACAAGCTTATTAATAATAAAAGAATACGCAAATAAAATAACAAGCTCTCCGAAGCGTCCCATGAGATGACCCGTCCATGTATAAAATATCCTGTTACGTTTGAGTTGTTAGCTTTGTGATCAAGACCCTGCGGGTCGAGACGTTAAAGCGTGAAATTCTCCCATTACTCCTCGTCTGCTTCTTCCACCTTCAGTCTTATATATATATATATATATATTAGATATATATATATATATATATATATATATATATATATATATATTGTAACGTAATATTAGATATTACGTCATATGTGTAATTATGTTATAGAATTGTGTTCCTTTGTATTACATAACTATGTTCATATTTCTTGTCTATGTATGTATTGTAACAATGTTAAGCAGTAACGCCCGTCCACTATATGTAATCTTGCCTACGTGCGGAGAAAGGTGCGCACTCTTGTAGAACAAACAGACAAGCGATATCCTGAATAGTTCGGAGCGCACAGATTTGACAGTTACTAAATAAATAGATTGTTCAAGCGAGTCGAGGGTCCTAAAACTACCCATGTTGACGTGTGTTAACTTACCCTCCTCCCCCCCTTTCACTCACTCGCACACTTCACCGGAAGTATCCCGCTTCCGGTCCAATGGTATATAAGCGGTGGAAATCGCTCACTCCTCGTCATTTTCTCGCATAAGGATTACAAAGGATTACAAAGGCAAAGCATGCCGACAGGAGACCTTTTGATCCATATCTAGGTCGGATGAAAAAAAAATCATATTAATAATAAATTAAAACTATAATAATGTAAATAACAATTAAAATACATAAATAAATGCATTGGTATAGTTGAATAACAAACAAACAGGTAAATAGTAAATGATAATAAATTGACATATAACTAATAATAAATGAAAATCAGACAGACAAATTATAACAAAACAAAAACAAATAATATAACATAAATTATAATAATTACAGCATGTTACTTAGGTATTTATCTAAATGATTCTTAAAGCTTCGAACTGAACTACATTGCACTACCTGTGCAGGAAGTTTATTCCATTCATTAACTACACGGTTGGCAAAGTTGTTTCTACCTACTTCCAAATTGAATCTATTTCCGGACAGTTTGAGACCATTGTTTCTTGTCTGATTCTCATTCAATGTGAAAATTTTGTCACTTTTGATGTTGTCAATTCCCTTTAAAATCTTAAAGACCTGTATCAAGTCACCTCTGAGTCTACGCTCTTGATAAAAACTGGAAGTTTAGACTCATGAGACGATTGGTGTGAAGTGATAACCCTTTTTACCTACATTACGTGTCTGATATACATTGCATTACTTTATACTTACATTTTGTACTTATTACTTATTCTGACGCATGTTCCTGATCTCTTTGTACTTAGATAGTACCATATTGTATACGTATCTTGTGTTTCTTATTTGAACGATAATTTCCATATTCTTATAATCGTGTAACGGTCCCATTGACCCTACTGCCCATTCTCTTTTGTGTTGATTGCCTGTAAATATTTTCCATTTTAATAATTTCGTTTACTAGTTTTATCGCTAGTTTAATATTCCTTTCCTGGAATCTTCTTTGTTACCTTTACTTCTAGTCTTACGAATTATCTAGGCCCTGACCAGATAGTTCAGTCCTACAGTGGCTTCTAGAAGTGAGCTGGTTCTTAAGCACTTAGACGTTATACGTAACGTCTCTTCACTAACCAGCCAGCCCGTAACAAAGTGGCGACCCTTGCCAAGGATATTTTACCAGGTATTTAGCACATTCTTTTAGAGATGGATGATATAATTCAAGAATTCGTTCAAAATCCCAAGGTAAGTTTCTTAAAGAAACAAACTAAAGACACTTTGATAGAAATAGGCAAGCACTTTGGAGTAGACATTGATACAAGTTTGCGAAAGAAAAAAATACTTCAGGAACTCGTTGAAAATCTGATCGAAGATGAGATCTTATCTCCAGAAGAGATTACAGCTATACAAATTCCTTCAAATAGGTTAGAAATAGAGGCACGACTAACCGAACTTAAGATTAAGGAGATTGAATTAAAGGTCAGGAGAGTAGAAATTGAGGAGGAAGCTAAACTGAAACAAATGCAAATTGAGGCAGAACTTAAAGCTAGAGAGGAGGAAGCTAAACTGAAACAAATGCAAATTGAGGCAGAATTTAGAGCTAGAGAAGAGGAAGCTAAGGTGAAACAAGTAGCTAAAGAGGAGGAAACTAAACTGAAACAAATGCAAATTGAGGCAGAATTTAGAGCTAGAGAAGAGGAAGCTAAAGTGAAACAAATAGAAAGAGAGGACGAAACTAAAATCAAATTGGCAGAATTTAAAGCTAGAGAAGAGGAAGCTAAAGTGAAACAAGTAGAGTTAGAATTAAAGAAGACAGAAGTAGAAGCTAGGATTGTTGATAGACAACCCGTAGTTCAGGAAGGTCATATAGATATCTCCAAGTATGTAAAACTTTTACCCAAATTTTCAGAGGGAGAGCCAGAAATTTTCTTTCTTCAGTGGGAAAAATTGGCGCAACAGTTACAAATCCCCAAAGAAAATTGGCCATTAATCATTCAAACACAATTTAAGGGTAAGGCTCAGCAAATGTATACTTCTCTTTCAGAAGCAGAAAGCGAGTATGATAATATGAAAGCTTGTATTTTAAAAGCTTATGAACTAATACCAGAGGCCTATAGACAGAAATTCCGTAATTATAGGAAGACACCTCAGTTAACATACGTAGAATATGCGGCTCAACAAGAGAGGTTATTCAATAGGTGGTGTTTGGCTAGTGAAACGGACACCTTAGATAGACTTAAACAGTTGATTTTATTGGAGCAGTTTAAGAATACCTTAGAGACAGATCTTAGGATTTTTATAGATGATCATGTTCCCGAAACTTTAACTAAAGCTGCTGTATTGGCTGATGAGTTCACACTAAATCATAAACCTAAGTCAAGACAAATGGAATCCCAAAAATCAAAGTCATATATTCCAGATTCAACAAAATACTCTGATCCTTGGTCCCCAAAGAAACACTTTGAAAATCAGTCTAGCCTATCACATTTCAGTTACAGGTCTGATTTCAATCAATATCCTCCAAACCAACCTTGGCAAAGAATGGAAAGGTTTAAGACTAATCCCCCTGTAACTTGTTCATATTGTAAACAGGTTGGCCATCACATTTCTAATTGCAGAAAGAGACTGACACCCTCATTCTCCAATAAGACACCAACTCTTGTAAGTAATATAAAATCAGATGATTCAAAATCCTCTATTCAGGATAAACTACCAAAGAAGCCGGTATTGTCAAGTAATGTAGAACCCCCCTCATCAGATCATGATCCTTGTTTCAAACCATTTGTATCTTCAGGAACTATATCTCATAGTAGTAGTTCACAACAATATCCTATTTCCATACTCCGAGACACAGGAGCAAAGCAAAGTCTGATTTCAAATTCTGTCTTGCAGAATCTGGGTGAGTCATATACAGGTTATGATATATTGATAAAAGGAGTTGGAGGAATTGTAAAATGTCCATTACATAATGTTTTCTTGCGGTCTGATTTAACAACCGGAATGGTTAAAGTAGCAGTAGTAGACTCTCTTCCCATAGTAGGAATATCCTTATTGTTGGCCAATGACATCGCTGGAAGCAAAGTCATTTCTCCCTTAATAACAAATAACCCTAAGACCTCAGTAGAACCTTCAGATAACTTACAGTTGTTTCCCGCTTGTGCTGTAACCAGATCTCAGTACAAGAAATCTGAAGAGGAGACCTATAATTTAGAATCCCTATTCTCCCAAACTGACCCATCTTCTTCACCAGTTTCTCTATCTAGAGCAGAATTAATCAAAGAACAGAAGTCAGATCCTTCTCTTAAAAATTTGTACGAGATTGTTTCATCTCCAGAAGAAGTTGAAAATATGTCACGAGGTTTCTATATAGAAAACGGAGTCCTAATGCTTAAATGGAGAGCATCCACCGCAACCGCTGACCAGCCATGGCAAGTAAGGAATCAAATAGTCCTCCCTCTTGGTTTCAGGAATAATGTTCTAAGATTGGCTCATGATACTCCCTTAGCAGGTCACTTAGGGGTAAGAAAGACCTTGTTCAACATAACCCAACATTTCCATTAGCCCACGGTTGTCAAAGATGTTGCCCAATATTGTAAAACATGTCATACATGTCAACTTGTAGGTAAGCCCAACCAGAAAATTGTAGAAGCTCCACTCCATCCCATTCCTGTAATGGAAGAGCCATTTAAAAAAGTTCTTATTGACTGTGTAGGACCTTTACCTCCTTCAAGTAAAGGAAATCAGTACATTCTCACAATCATGTGTATGAGCACTCGTTTTCCAGAAGCCATTCCTTTGAAAAATATTAAAGCTCAAAACATAATCAGAGAAATGTTGAAATATTTCACTATGGTAGGATTTCCTAAGAACATTCAAAGTGATCAAGGAAGTAATTTTCTTTCCAACAAGTTTAGAGAAACTCTTGTAACACTAGGTATAAATCATGTAACTTCCTCCGCCTATCATCCTCAATCACAAGGTGCTCTAGAGCGCTTTCACCAAACGCTCAAGACAATGTTAAGAATATTCTGTGCTGAGAACACTCGAAATTGGGAAGACGGACTCCCCTTTTTGTTGTTCGCCACCCGAACAACAATTCAAGAAAGCCTTGGATTCAGCCCGTCAGAATTAGTCTTCGGTCATGAAGTCCGTGGTCCCCTAAAGATACTTCATGAACAATGGATGAAAGAAGAACCCCCTGTTCCTTCTTTGAAATACGTGTCCCAGGTCACCGAGAAGTTGTTAGAAGCTTGGAAGTTGGCAAGAGAGAACTTGGCGAATGCTCAACGAGTAATGAAAGGTCGGTATGATAAAAATTCTAAACTTAGAACTTTCTCTCCAGGAGATCAAGTGTTACTTTATCTTCCCATACCAGGAGATCCATTGCAGGCTAAATACAAAGGACCCTATGAAGTCTTGTCCAGAGCCAGTGATCTCAACTACATAATCAAAACTCCAGACAGAAGAAAGAGTTCCCGTCTCTGTCACATAAATACCTTAAAACCTTATCATTCCAGAGATCCAATTCCAATTTACAGCTCTACCACAATAGAATCGGAAGAGCCTCCTGATAACCTGCCTAATCCTCCTGAGATTCCCTTGGAAAACTCTCGGATACTACAAAATCTTCAGATAAAAGTAGGACACTTATCTGAGAAACAAGATGTAGCAGAACCATTGACTGACCTGTTGAGAAATAACCACGACTTCGTGTGGACACCTACCTGTGAGACGGGCTTCAAAAACCTGAAGTCCCTTCTCACTAACGCACCAGTTCTAAGGGCACCCGACTTCCAACGACCCTTTCTTCTGCAAGTCGACGCCAACGACACCTGTATCGGTGCCGCCCTCTTGCAAGAACACAATGAAGTTCTTCACGCTATCACCTACTACAGTAAGAAGCTGTCCCCTGCGCAGAAGAACTACTCAACAATTGAGAAGGAGACGCTCGCTTTGGTCCAGGCCCTTATCCACTTCGAAGTCTACCTGGGTTCCTCAACTACCATTCAAGTATATTCGGATCACAACCCCTTAAAGTTCCTACAGACTATGAAAAACAAGAATCCGAGACTTACACGTTGCAGTTTATTTCTCCAACCCTTTAATCTAACAATTCATCATATAAAAGGCGTCTTTAATGTTTTAGCCGACGTCCTTTCTAGAACATAGCTTTTCAACAGAAAGTGAAAAGCTTTCCCAAACGGTGGAGGTGTAACGTAATATTAGATATTACGTCATATGTGTAATTATGTTATAGAATTGTGTTCCTTTGTATTACATAACTATGTTCATATTTCTTGTCTATGTATGTATTGTAACAATGTTAAGCAGTAACGCCCGTCCACTATATGTAATCTTGCCTACGTGCGGAGAAAGGTGCGCACTCTTGTAGAACAAACAGACAAGCGATATCCTGAATAGTTCGGAGCGCACAGATTTGACAGTTACTAAATAAATAGATTGTTCAAGCGAGTCGAGGGTCCTAAAACTACCCATGTTGACGTGTGTTAACTTACCCTCCTCCCCCCCTTTCACTCACTCGCACACTTCACCGGAAGTATCCCGCTTCCGGTCCAATGGTATATAAGCGGTGGAAATCGCTCACTCCTCGTCATTTTCTCGCATATCTTATCTCTTGATAAAAACTGGAAGTTTAGACTCATGAGACGATTGGTGTGAAGTGATCACCCTTTTTGCCTACATTACGTGTCTGATATACATTGCATTACTTTATACTTACATTTTGTACTTATTACTTATTCTGATGCATGTTCCTGATCTCTTTGTACTTAGATAGTACCATATTGTATACGTATCTTGTGTTTCTTATTTGAACGATAATTTCCATATTCTTATAATCGTGTAACGGTCCCATTGACCCTACTGCCCATTCTCTTTTGTGTTGATTGCCTGTAAATATTTTTCCATATTAATAATTTCGTTTACTAGTTTTATCGCTAGTTTAATATTCCTTTCCTGGAATCTTCTTTGTTACCTTTACTTCTAGTCTTACGAATTATCTAGGCCCTGACCAGATAGTTCAGTCCTACAGTGGCTTCTAGAAGTGAGCTGGTTCTTAAGCACTTAGACGTTATACGTAACGTCTCTTCACTAACCAGCCCGCCCGTAACAATATATATATATATATATATATATATATATATATATATATATATATATATATGTATATATATATATATATATATATATATATATATATATATATATATACAGTATATATATGCAAGGTAACCACTTAAGAAAATAAACGGATCAGAGCGCTTTCGTGTATTACATCTTCAGTGTAATTTACACTGAACATGTAATAT
>NC_134816.1:16107959-16130459 GCF_046742065.1 Oratosquilla oratoria
CACCAATTATGAGCACAATTTGTTAAGATCATCCTGCAAAATCTTGGCGTCGTCTCCTGACCTAATTAGGCGCCCTATTTTAGTGTCGTCCGCAAACTTATTAACACCCCTATCAATCCCATTGTCCAAGTCCCATTGCCCAAAAACATAATGAACAATAAGGGACCCAAAACCGAGCCCTGGGGAACTCCATTAGAAACACTCCAACATTTGTATTTTAAACCATAGTGACCCGCTGTTTTATGTCACTGATTCAAGCTCTAACCCATTCTAACACTTTTCTTCCTATGCCATGGGCTTTGATTTTATTTAGCCGTCTCTGGTGGGGCACCTTATCGAACGCTTTGCTAAAGTCAAGGTAAATAACATTGTCACTATCATTGTTATTTGACGCCTTATATATGTTAGTGTAAAAAGACAGAAGTTTAGTCACACATGACTTGCCTTGGAGAAACCATGTTGTGAGTCACTAATCAAATTATGTCTCTCGATGCGATCTCTGAGCCCATTAACGGGTAAAGTATTTCGTAATTATTGTTATATTTGTTTATTCTGCTATTCATTTTTTAATCTACTATTTCCGTTTGCCAACATGCTTGTTCTTCCATGCTGGTATTTATAAATTCTATCTTGTTTACACTTATTTTCATTCCATTTTCGAACATCACTGTTCTACTTACCCGCAATTTTCAGGAGTTCCCTTTCACTACCACCTACCATTGCAACGTCATCTAGGTGTGCTACACTTATCTGCAATTTTCAGGAGTTCCCTTTCACTACCACCTACCATTGCAACGTCATCTAGGTGTGCTAGTGTTATTCTATCGTTCTTTTCGTTTCTTTTATATGTCAGTCCACAAATATTATAAACACCTGGGGGAATATGACCACATCTTGCTTTACTCCAGTTCTTAATTCAAACCATCCCGTACCTCCAGTGCCTCCAGTGCCTCTAGTGTCTCCAGCTTTGAGTTTTATTTTACTCTCACATTTTGCACAGGTGCTTCTGATAGCTCTATTCAAATAAGGGTCACTGTACTCCTCCTGTTCCATGGCTTCTCACGATGAGGTTCTTGGTACTCTGTCAAAGTTTTTTTCCATATCTATGAATATATCCAAACGAACCTTAAAGCTTCGAACTGAACTACATTGCACTGCTTCTGCAGGAAGTTTATTCCATTCATTAACTACACGGTTGGCCAAGTTGTTTCTACCCACTTCCAAATTAAATCTATTTCCTGACAGTTTGAGACCATTATTTCTTGTCGAATTCTCATTGAGTGTGAAAAATTGTCAATACTGATGTTGTCAATTACCTTTAAAATCTTAAAAACCTGTATCAGGTCACCTCTGAGTCTAAGCTTTTTTAGGGAAAACAGATTCATATGTTTTAGTCGATTTTCATATGATTTATTTTTTAAAGATAGAAATGGAGAAGTCATTAAATGCAGAGACAGAATGGTAAAAAGAGTAGAAGAATTTTACCAAGAGCTTTACTCGTCGAAGACCGTAGTTCAGTCAGTAAATTCATCTGTAGACATTAGTAGTGTACCAGAGATTACAAAGGAAGAAGTAGAATTTGTTCTGAAAAATACGAAACGAGGAAAATCACCTGGGGAAGATAGTATATCGATAGATCTGTTGAAGGACGAAGGGAAAGAAGTTCATATTGAGTTAGCTCAGTTGTACCTCCCAATGATTACATCAAGAAAGTATATCTGAATCGTGGTGCAATGCTATAGTAATTTTGCTCCATAAAAAAGCAGACTATAAGGACTTCAGTAACTACCGACCGATTAGGTTGCTATCAAATGTATATAAAGTATTCTCCAAGATCCTTACCAATAGACGAAGTCGAGTTCTTGATGGAAACCATCCGAGAGAACAGGCAGGGTTTAGGAGCAGGTATTCGACTTTAGATCATTTTCAGGCGATGAACCAACTAATCGAGAAAACGACAGAATACAATATACCTCTCTGTTTAGCTTTTGTAGAGTACGAGAAGGCCTTTGACTCGGTAGAACAAATAGCAATACTAAACTCGCTACGCAATCAGGGTACAAACGAACAGATCGTAAGGGTTTTAGAAAAGATTTATGCGAAAGTTACCGCTATAATTCGACTACACAACGATTCAGAAAAGATCAAGATCGAAAAAGGAGCACGGCAAGGTAATGCCATTTCACCCAAATTATTTACAGCTTTCTTGGAAGATATTTTCAGAAGGTTGAGCTGAGAAGAAAAAGGTTTGAATATTAATGGCGAATATTTGAAACACCTAAGATTTGCGGGTGACATTATTCTTGTTTCAGAAAGAGCAGAAGACTTGCAAGATATGCTGAGTGATCTGAACAAGGAAAGTTTCAAAGTAGGTTTGAAAATGAATAAGACCAAAACCAAAGTAATGTTTAACACGAAAGTTCAAAGTAAAGAGATTATAATCGATGGTGAGAGTCTTGAAGAAGTTGAAGAGTATGATTATTTAGGCCAGATGGTGAAAGTGACCAAAGATAATAATAATGAAATAAAAAGGCCTATTACAATTGTTTGGAAAATGTTTAGTAAGGATAATAAAATCCTGAGAGGCTCTTTATATTTGTGTTTGAAACGTAAAGTTTACAACCGATGCATTCTGCCAGCAATAATCCACGGGTGTGAGACTTGGAAACTGACGAGGGCAATGGGAACAAAGCTAAGGACTGCACAGAGGAGAATGGAGAGATCAATGATGGGAATAACGCTGAGAGACCAGAAGAGAGCAAGTTGAGTGAGAGAGCAGACTAGAGTGAAAGATATTTTGGAGGCGATACAAGAAAGGAAGTGGAATTGGGCAGGTAAGTTAGTACGAACGGCTAACGAGCGATGGAGCAAGTGTTACTGAGAGGACGCCGCGGTTTGAGAAGCGTGGAAGAGGGAGACCAGAAAGAAGATGGAGAGGCGAGAAAGAGAAATTTGCAGGAGTGACGTAGCAGAAATTAGCGCGGTCGTGTGAATCATGGAATTCTATGAAGGAGGCCTTTGTTCAGCAGTGAACTCAGGATGGTTGATTATATATATATATATATTTATATATAATATATATTTATATATATATATATATATATATATGTATGTATGTATGTATATATATATATACATAAAGGAATTGATGCAATACAGTACATACCATGCCTTCACGAATGCCCTCGATGGAACGACTAGGTGATATAAGTCATTCCATGTTGAAGGGTAGTCGCTGCATGACGGTATTTCGTTTAGGCGAAGGTACGAATGTCATAGTGATACAAAAATTTATCCCGAGACTAGCATACATAAAGGATTTGATGGAATACAGTACATAACATGCCTGCACGTGTGCCCTTGGTGGAACGGCTAGGTGATATAAGTCGTTCCTTTATGAAGGGTCGTCGCGGCCTGACGGTACGGCATCCGCCTTATAATAAAAAATAAAAAAAAGTTGCTCAGGCGCGGGTTCGAATCCCAGTAGGAGAGCTTATTAATTCCATATGTCATAATGACAAAAAAAAATTGTCGGAAGATTAGCCTGCATTAAGGATTTGATGGGATACAGTAATACCATGCCTCTGCGTGTGCCCTCGTTGGAACGACTAGTTAATATAAATCGTTCTATTTTGAAGGGTCGTCGCGGCATGACGGTACGGCCTTCGCCTTACAATAAGCTAGCCGCTCAGGCGAGGTTTCGAATCCCAATAGAAAATGGTATTAATTTCATATATATATATATTTATATATATATATATATATATATATATATATATATATATATATACACACACACACACACACACACACACACACATATGTATATATATACATATATATATATATACATATATATATATATATATATATATATATATATATATACATATATTAGTGAGGGGACGATATCAAATTTTATAACGATTCCGATACGAGTCCCGATACCTCATTAAAATTCCGATTCCGATTCTGATACGAGTCCCGATTCCGATACCTACAATGAATTCATGATTATTTTCAGACCCTGAAGCCGGTTTAAGAAACAAAGGCTTTTTGGACAAAGTGCTTTTATTAATTATGCATTCAGAAGGAACATAAATGGTTTTGTTATAGCAAAAAAAAAAAAGTTTCTTATAGAATTAAATGAAAAGGGTAAAAGTTTAGAAATAAATATTTAAGTAAATTCCTTGAAGGTACTTATACTTATTCATATTCAAGTCCCAATATTCTTAGATTGCAATGTAAGAATATTAGCATCTCACCGGTTTCACTTTTCATACGATTTCTTTTCGGCAAGTAAATAGCCTATCAAACACAGAGAAATATTTCTTGGCAAAAAGTGCCATGATAGGAAATTGATTTCTATTTAATCTCTACCACTGCAAAGGATTCTTATCATTTTCTATATTCTTCAAAGAAATATATTTGGACATTTCATGTTCTATTAAGATTCTTTTGCTCCTAGTTTCACTACTTACATTATCACATCCTTTGTCAGGTGTTAGCTCCGTTTTTTCTTATCCCTTTTTCTTTAATTCAGACACATCAGATGAGTCTATGCCTTGTAGTATTTCAGTAGAGGCGTCAAAATTTCCTTTAGTTATAGTACAGATATCTTGACTTTCTTCAGTGAACCAAACCGCAATAGCTTCTTTATTAGGTATTCCTTGGTAGTTACTTTCTAAGAAAGTAGTCTTGAATCTTGGGTCAAGATATGTTGCCAGTATTAAGTTTTTGTCTTTTAGGTAACTGCAAAATCTAGCATTGAAAGAGGTTTTTCATGCTGTCAGCGTTGAACCCAACCTATCAATCAGTCACTTTTCTTCTCCCATATCAAAAAAGTGAGAAATGACTTAATGTGTGGTATGATAAGAGAGGCAGTCGCTTCTCTATTACTTAATAAATTCGTACAATCAACAAACTGCCTAAGTACTTTTAGCATCCTCTCTAAAATCTTCCATTGGTTTGATGTAGTTTTGCATGATCACTGCAGTATGAGATAAGAGCACTTTTTTTTTTTTTTGGTTCAAGTACTCTGGACGTCATTATAATAATGACTGTTCTATCTTGTCTGGATAGCCTGAATAAATTTATGATTTGGTAAATCATATCTTTTCTGGTATTCTTGGTACTTTGCAAAAGCTGCTGGTGAGTGATTGAAATGCCCAACTCCTTGTTTTTAAATAGATAGTATATACTTAACATACTTTTGTGTAAATATGGCATCATTAATGGATAACTGCAATGTGTGTAGAAAACAAGGTAATGACTCATAATCAGCTTTTACAGCTGCTGCTGCCATATTAGCTGCATTATCTCTTTCGAAGAGATGAATTTTATTATGAGAAATATCAAATTACTGTACTGTCTCTCTGATACATTCGCTTATATTTACTGCAGTGTGTGATACTTCTAATGGACAAATTCTTAGAGTTACGCTTTTTTGGCTCAAAATAATTGGTGACCCAGTTAAAAATGAAACATTTGATGAACTAACAACCCAGTCATCACTAGTCAGTTGAAAAGGAGTAGCAGTGCTGATTTCCTCTTGTATCTTATTTCTAACCTTTACATATATATCTTGTACAATATTTTTTTAATATACTTTCGATAGGGAATTTGGTAATTTGGGCTTATATGGTTCAACAGTTTTGTGAAGCCAATGTCTTCTTCAATAGAAAAGGTTGGAGGTTAATTGAAGTAATGTTTCCAATGTATTTATGAATTTTCTGGGCTCTGCTATCATTTACATCCCAAATTTTATGTTCCTGGAAAACTTCATGTAAAGTCTGTTCCTTAACAGGAGGGCTGAGAACTTTTGTCCGTTTAACCATAGTTGAACTGTCGATATTCAGTGTTATTTTCGTCTCTTCTTTCCTTTTGTCTTCTTTTTTGTTTTCTTCTTGGAATTCTGTGCCATGCTTTATACTTAAGTGTTTGAACATATGTGATGTAGTGAAGGAGCCAACTCTTGTACCTCTAGCTATTTGCGTATCACACAGTTGACATGTTGACTTACTTTGGTCATTAGCAGAAATCTTGAAAATTTTCCAAACTACACTTTTCTGTTTGACATTAGATTCGCTTGCCTTTATTGGGCTCTGGGAATAAAATTCAAAATTAGTTAAGCTGGATACATATATATATATATATATATATATATATATATATATATATATATATATATATATTATATTATTGGGCTCTGGAAATAAAATTCAAAATTGGTTAAGCTGGATACATATATATATATATATATATATATATATATATATATATATATATATATATATATATATATATATATATTGATAAGTATTTTAGACAAATTATTCCTAGATACGTTAATACGACGAGTGGGAAAAACTGTAACTTTCTCAGTATACAGAAAGGAAACAAACAAAGAGGATTTAGTACATTACTTCTCCGCACATGATGATAGGACAAAGAGTGGTATAGTAATAGGATTTTTTCTCAGGGCACTACGAATCTGTAGTAATGAATACCTAGAAGGCGAATTTGATTACATTATGAAAACCTTTGACAAACTTGGATATCCAGAGGGAATGTTGAAAAGAACAAAAAGAAAAGCAATAAATATTTACAATCGCGGAAAGAAAGAAAGAAATGATAAAAATAATACAAATTTTATATCAGTACCTGGCTCAGAAACGTCACCAATAATAGACAAATATTTAACAAAATCAGGTATAAACATAGCTAAAATAACTAACAAGAGGATAGGCGATTTAATAAAGACTTCTGAAAAGAGAACCAATTCCGAAAACAGCGTCGTATACAAAATCCCGTGCAATAGTTGCTCAATGGCTTATTTTGGCGAATCGTCAAGAGGATTAGAAAAAAGAATTTATGAACATAAAAACGACATAAAAGCACATAGGACATCTAATTCTTTAGTAGTTCATGCGGAAAAAATCGATCATTTACCAAACTGGAGAGAAGCTGAAGTGCTACATAAAGGTTTTGATAAATTCACTAGAAGAATTGTTGAGTCAGCATATATTTCAACTAATAATTCATCGAATCATCGAGGAGGGTTTATCAATTTAGCTAAAGAAACTAGTATTTTAATTCTAAAACACGCCAGAAAAACGACCTTTCCCAAGTGTCCGAAAAGATAATTAGATTTAGTACATAAACTTCAATTGCAGTTCTACATACACTCTCTGAAGAAGTTCTACGTGAACGAAACGTTAGAGTGTATAGGGTTCCGAGCCTTCCCCTGTGTTTATGTTCTCCATCATCCAAATATATATATATATATATATATATATATATATATATATATACATACATACATAGGTGAAAGATAATACAATTCTAAGCATGACATTTTTATATAAGCCTAACATGTGCATTTAGATATAATGATAGAAAAATGCACGAATGTAGGCTATTTCCATACCTATATATGTGTGAGGGTTTATATGTGTTTGCATGTATGTATAGTATGTACAACACCCCAGGAAAGTTTTGCCATACCTTCCAAAAGTTTTCGTTCAGCAAAATCCTATATATTTACTCTGTATACTTTTTGGCAGATTACACATATGTGTGTATATATGTATGTGTGTGTAAGCAGTGAAAGTAGAATTAGAACCAAAGAACTACAGTATTCTAAATATCTAGCAATACGGACAAACCCGCACTCACTTATTCACTAAAATGTCATAGGCTCAGGATTATGATCTCATGATTACGAACAAGAACAATATTTTTTCTGATTACGAACAAGAGCCATACTTTTCTGAATAAATATGTTTGGCTGAAATATGTATCCTGTATTTGCATTACCGATTGGTTTCTGGTATTGTAAAATGTAATAAATGCTCAAGCTTACCTGTTAGCAATAACAACTGTAAAAATCACCCGTCAGTCATAGAGCTTGCACGGAAGAACACTTGTCACTTGCTACTAACAGGGGTTACCAGTTAGGATGAAATGAGGAGAGAGCCGCCAACTGCCAAAAAAAAAATAAAAAGTGGCGAATTTATTTATTTATTTATTTCATCTATTTATTTTTTGGCGAAGGAAGCGGTAAATGTTGTATGGATATTTCTTACACGTTATAGTTCTTATAAACTAATCATCGTGCATCACGTTAAAATTACAAAGAAAAAAAAAATTCAGCGGGACAACACCCAAGGTGGCAACTCTACATGGGACTGAAATCTGTTAGTCAAGTATCAAACTCATCATGTTCTTAATTATTTTATCACATAACCAGTTAGCGTCGTTGCAATTTCTTTCTTCTGTAAATGTTCTCAATGTCTTTAGAAATAATGATACTTTAGATATTAAGATTATACTGATACTTTAAAGTCGTCAAACAAAATATTGACTTTTTATTATTAGCTGTAATAAAAAATTAAATTGCAAACATATGAATTCCAAAGAATCGTTTTCAGAATCGGAAATTCGATTAAAATTTTCCGATGCCGATGCCATTTCCGATACCAGAAAAAGTTCCGATAGTTTTTATTCCTGCTTCCGATTCCGAGTCCTCGTCCATCACTAATATATATATATATATATATATATATATATATATACATATATATATATATATATATGCATATATATATATATATATATATATATATATATATATATGTGTGTGTGTGTGTGTGTGTGTGTGTGTGTGTGTGTGTGTGTGTGTGTGTGTGTGTGTGTGTGTGTGTGTGTGTGTGTGTGTGTGTGCGTGTGTGTGTGTGCGTGTGCGTGTACGTGTGTGTGTGTATGTGTGTGTGTGTGTGTGTGTGTGTGTGTGTGTGTGTGCGTGCGTGCGTGTGTGTGTGTGTGTGTGTGTGTGTATGTGTATGTGTGCGTGTGTGTGTGTGTGTGTGTGTGTAGTCTCTCACTGTGTGTGTGTGTGTGTGTGTGTGTGTGTGTGTGTGTGTGTGTGTGTGTGTGTGTGTGTGTACTGTACATACATATATAAATATATATACATACATATTGACATATATATGAACACACACGCACACACATACACACACACACACACACACACACACACACATATATATATATATGTATATATATATACATATATATATATATATATATATATAGTTACGACTACAGACTCGTCGTAGTAAAGGTTACGTACATTACATGTGCACGCATGTGCGTATGTGTACCTTGAGATTATGCCGGCCTTTTCCCACGGGAGGCTTGGTGGTCTCCTTGCTAACCAAACTGTCGTTACGACGTATGAAGACTGTCAAAGTGATTAATTTGTTTTTCTAAAAGTATTTCGTCCTTCTCTTGCTTTGTCAAACATGTTCCATTCATTGCATATAGATTGATGTATGTGTATTATCTTGTGGCTCTATCTTGTCAATCTTAGGAACTGATTTACGTAAGATTAGAGAAAATGCGTATTATCATTGTCCTCGGACGCCGAAAGGCGTCGGTGTAAGAAAGATGTGCCTACGTGCGCTCTGATTAAAAAATTGCGTGGGAGCGAAAGTTATGGCAACAGCGTCCCAACTTTCATTTACGTATGTATAGATTTTCATATAAAAACTATTAAGTTTCTGCTTATCTAAGATTGACAAGGTAACTTTATCATATATTATTTTGTATATATTGATGTAAAGAATATCCGTGTATGTACTTGGAAGTATTCAAAAACTCTCATGTTAATCGTTGCATCTAGCGACACTTGGCAGCCCTCCGGGCCTAACGGAGAAATGTATAAATATCGGTGATTGCAACGGAAAATTTGAACTCTGCTTATACAGAGCCCCTTGCTACCTTGTCTAGCCTTATGCTATTTCCTTTTTCCACTATGTTGGACTTAGACTTTTAGTCGTAGTTTCATCTCGACTAGTGTATTTACGAGTCATTGTAGGACTGTATTCTTTTGATAGTCGATACATTTCTCGACTCTGCATATTTTACGTATGTCTTTGTAAAGACTGTATTCTTTTGATTGTCGATATTTGATCGACTATTTATTTTTACTTGTCTTGGCAAATTAGGCCATTTATGTATATATACTGTATATATTTCACCTCCTCTGTCACCACTCTCACCACCACTATCGGTTCTCGACCGTTTACACTTCTATTAGTCTCGTAATTCCACTCACAAGGTCCCTTGCCTTCGTTACGTCAGTTCCAATAGCTTTCAAGTTCCTCTTATTCAGTAGACCCCATGCCTTGTATTTCTCATGTAATTCAGACCAGTCCTTAGGTAAGGAAAGTTAATTAGTTCTTTTCTTTTCTTTTCTTTTCACTTCTATTACACTGTCTTGGTTACACTCAGGATCTCTCTCCCTCGTCTCCTCTCGAGATCTCTATACCATACGCCAAGCCACCTTCGCCTGACGTCACTAATTTTTCTAATCCAATCTCCTCTGACTTTTCAAATAAATGTCACTCCTTATGGGCGTGACTTTGAATTCATGCACCAATAATTTTTCCTCCTCCTCCACCTTTTCTCCAATCCGGAAAGCCGTTACAATGTCACTAGCAATATAGTTTACCTCATCATTTGTCAAACGAAAATAACCTTGCGCTCACAGAGTGTTTTGATTACATCAGCAATTATTACAACAGTCACCTCCCGTCGGCCGTGTTTATACAGACAGAACGGCGCCTCTTTGTTTATAAAACAGTTGATGCCGAGCTAACGCGAGTCTGACTAGACTATTGTCGCTTGTCGGCGACTAAACAATTCGCGGACTCAGCATTTCAAGACCCTAGTGTTTCCTAACCTTATTAGCATTCGTACTCCGGTCCTCTTCATCTACTGAAGTTTCTACCTCCATCTACCGGCCTCTTACAGGGCTCGGCAGCTACCGTTGGTCGTCCCGACCAATTTCTTATTTCCCTCTTACAGGGCTTGCTAATATATTTCTAGAATAAGCTAATCTACCCTTGCGTAAAATTGGTTATCAAAGATATAAAGATATAAGCAACCCTCCAAAATACAACATTCATGCAATAGATGGTGAATAATATATAAGGCATGTCAATATATAAGGCATAAAATTCATTGAGAACACTATTTATCAATGGTGAATGTTAAAATAATACATATAAATGAACGTATAGTTAAGCAGACACATGGTTAATGGGTTTTGACAGAGTCAACCTCCGGAATACAACAATGGCAATCAGTGCCGACAACAACACTGAAAGAAAAGGTATAAGAATAATCGTTGTAATGGGAAAATCATTTGAGGGAGATCTTGACAATGGTCTTCTCTTAATTTTCAAAGGAGGTGAGTTTTCAGGCAATGTGAAGTTGAAGGTTGAAATATAGGTATCATCTGTTAAATGCATTGTATTAAGGGTATTAGAAATTGTGGAAATAGTGTCTTCATGCAATTCACAATTATCAAATACAGAGATAAGACCTTCAACCAAATCCAATTTAGGACTCAACCCGGGACAATTGATTGATACCTTTGTCTTGTTAGGAAAAATCAAATAATGATAACCCTGTATGTTACAATGAGGAATTTGGTTTACAATTCTTTTTTTATAATGGCAATTGTTCATAACAGACACATTCCTAACCAGAGAAGCTTCACATGAATTTTTCAAAGCTTCAAGGAACACAAAAAGAGAAGAATGACGGAGTATGCCGACAGGAGACCTTTTGATCCATATCTAAAGGAGACCTTTTGATCCATAGAATGACAAAGATAAAGATTCCTATTAAAGCTTTTACAACCATTCAATTTGTCATTAGAGATTCTGCTCTCCTTCAGATTGTCTACAGAAAGGATATAATTGATTGGATCCACAACTGGAATATCTACTTCATATAATGAACCATTTACCTTCAATGAGAAGGGTATCAATTTGAATAAGTTAAATCTTAGGTTGGAAGAGAACGGGATTTAAATAATAACTGAAGTAACATTTAAGTAGCAATTTAGCCATGGATAATATAATGCTACATTAGCTTCCTCAAAGAAAGGTTCAAAGTTCCAATCCTTCTTTGCTGACTTACTTACCTTTATAAGTTGAGGTATTGGAAGGAGAAAAGAAGTTACTTGACCCGAATTTGCCATAACTAAATCTTGTACAAAAGATTCCAACTGAACTTAAATCTCAGATAATTTCAAATGCATAGTACTGAGTAACAAGAAAAGTTGCATTGTATTCTCTTGTTCACTTTGTTACTTTGTTTCAAACTGAGATTCTCTAAGTTATCTGAAATATCAGAGATCATTTCCTCAGTATTTTTAATGCTTGTTTGTAAATCATCAATTTTTCCAACTTTCTCCTTTAGTATATTTATGGAAAATTTCAAGTCAGCAAGGAAGGCAAAATTGGCAATTCCTAATCCAGCAAGAGCTCCTAAAGCCACTACTATTGCACTTCTCTTTTGTCTAACATTGCTTTTGAAATTTGAACCTATGATGTGCAATTTATTCTCTATTTCCTTTATCTTATTATCAAGTCTACTTTGAATATATTTACTGGAAATTTTCTGTTTTAATACCTTTAAGTTTCCACTTATGGAGTCCACATTTTCTTTAATTTTTGTGATATTCTTGTAATCAAGAACTACTCTTACTACCTTATCCACCAAGATTAGGTTACCTTGATGATGTACCAATGCTCCAGGACGAATCGGATTCCAGTCCATGGCACTCACCAAACTTAATATTATTAATAAGGCAGTTTTCATCTGTAAAATACATCAAGATTAATATTCAACTCAAGAAGGATATCATTATAATATTCTCTATATTCTTCAGGGTTCTCAACATTGATACACAGGGTATCAAAACACTCATCCTCATAAACCTGCAAACTTATCTTCCTCAAATAATCTAAATGTCCTATCAATTCTTCTCTTGTTTCTAAATGTTTAAGTCTAAATTTGTTCCCACCTGCAGAATCAATTACCCTATATGGACCAGTGTACCTTGGTGAAAGTTTATTATTGGGTGAAGTTAGTTTGACCATTACTAAATCTCCAATTTTCAATTCTAGTTTATGAGCTATTTTGTGTTGTTGTTCTTTCATCTCTTGTGAATACACCTGCATATGTTTCCTAACTCTTTGGTGAATACTTTGAAAAGTATTTATCCTATTTGATATATAATCATCCATATTATATATGGGTTTCTGCTCTGCAGTCAACATTTCATATGGCAGAGTTTTGTCCTCCCCAAAAATTATAAAATGAGGTGTATCACCAGTTGCTACATTAATTTGATTGTTCAGAGTACATTTAACACAAGGAATCCAAGTATCCCAAGTTACACTATGAGGACTTATTAGAGTTCTAAGACATATAATTATCTTTTTATTTAACCTTTCTACTACCCCGTTACTTTGGGGATGATTCACTAATATATTGACTTTCTTTATATGGAATACACTACATAAATTTTCCAAGATTTTGTTATTAAATTCAGTTCCATTATCTGAAACTAAGATATTAGGTGTAGTAAAATTACAGATTATCTGATCATAGATTACTGAAGCAATAGTTTCAGCTTTCTTATTGATTATGGGTTGTAATATACAGAATCTTGAAAAATAATCAATAGCAACAAATAGGAATTTATAACCATTCTCAGACATAGGTAATTCTAATGTGTCAATGTGAACTCTTTCCCAAGGTTTCTGTGGAATGGGATAGGTGAGTATAGGAGCAGGTTTTGGTGTATTTCCCTTCACCTTTACACATTTTACACACTTTTCTATATAATCATATATAGATTTCTTCATACCTGGCCAAAAGTATTTAAGTTGTGCTTGTCTATAAGTTTTATCCTTTCCTGGATGTGAACTACAATCACTATCATGAAGTAACTTCAATATCTCATTTACAAGAGTTTGTGGTATAACCAACTGATTTACTTGACCTCTAGAGATATCTTTCCCACTTACAACTGTTTTCCTATACAAAATTCCATTAATCAAATGAAATTCCTCTATCTTATACCCCTTTGGTAGCTTTGGAGGATCTCCTCTTGGGTTCATCAAATGCTTGATTAATGAATCACATGTCTCATCATCTCTCTGTTCTCTTATTAGCATTTCCTCATCTAAAGTTACTAATTCTTCTATACTACAAACAAAATTAATCAACCCAGTCCCAGTCATTGGTTGACTAATGTTTCTAGAAAGTGGATCTGCTAGATTCCTTCTACCCGGAATATATTCAAATTGAACTTCATAGCACTGGAGTATCGCAAACCATCTAGCAAGTCTGCCTCTAAGATTCTTATGCTTAAATAAGTTCTGAATAGCTGTGTGATCAGTCCAAACTCTGATGGGATACCCTAGTATCATATCCCTAAAACTTTCCAAAGAATAAATTACTGCTAAAGTTTCTCTTTCTGTTATAGAGTAGTTTCTCTCCGCACTATTACAAAGTCTTGATGTGTAAGCTATGGGTTTCAAAGTTCCATTTCTCTCTTGCATGAGTATGCCTCCTAATCCTATGTCAGACGCATCAGTACAAAGAATGAATTCTTTTTCATAGTCGGGAAAAATTAAAATAGGTGAACTCGTGAGTTTATCTTTCAACTTGTCAAAAGCTTGCTGCTGTGCAGGTCCCCATATGAACTTTGAGTCCTTTCTCAACAAAGAACTTAGTGGATTAACAATGTCAGCATATCTTTGAATGAATTTTCTATAATATCCTGTCAATCCCAAAAAGCTCCTAACCTTGTCTACATTGGTCGGAGCTGGAAAATTCTTGACAGCGTCAACCTTTGAATTCACTGTACTAAGTCCGTGTCTGTCTATCTTATGTCCTAAGTAAATGACACTGTCTTGCAAGAACTTACATTTTTCAAGTTTTACTTTTAACCCTCCTTCTAGTCTTGAGAATATCAAATCTAATTTCTTAAAGTGCTCCACTGCAGTCTGAGAAACTATTAAAATGTCATCTAGAAATACACTGGCAGTGTTTCCTAACCCATCGAGAATAGTATTCATTAATCTCATGTAAGTTAATGGACTATTACATAACCCAAATGGCATTCTCTTGAACTCATAATGTCCTGTTGAAGTAGAAAAGGCTGTGAACTCTCTTGAGTCTTCATGCAACTCTATTTGCCAAAAAGCTGATTTGATATCTATAGTACTAAAATATCTATTCTCAGTTTCCAAACTTCTCAAAATGTCACCGATAATGGGTAATGGTAACCTACCACGAATGGTGTGCTTATTCAATTCCCTGTAATCAATAACTGGGCGCATAGTCCCATCTGACTTTGGTACTAAGATCAACGGAAAGTTCCACTCACTTTTACTATGTTCAATAATATCCTGTGATAACATTTCAGTGATCAGTTTATCTACTATTGCTAATTTAGAGTGAAGAACTCTGTAGGCGGGTATGTAGACAGGTTGTGTTCCTGGTTTTAGCTTAATGTGATGTTTTAAAACAGTTGTTTTGCCTAAGGGGTCCCCCGGCAAAGCATTTTTTTTTTTTTTTTTTTTTTTTGTGTGTGTGTGTTTCACAAGCAAAGCAAGTAAACCTTCATCCAACTCAGGGCAATTAGTTGATTGTACTAATTCTTTATATCTATTTCTTAAGTCTATTCCTTCTTGAACTGAACAGATTGATGAAGTTGGTAATTCTATCTCCTCACTATTCTCATTTAAAATCTTAATAGGTTTAGTACACACCTGAATACATCCTATTTGTGTACCTTTCTTTAAAACTATCTCTTTATTCATAGTATTAATTACTAATACCTCTACTCTGTTCTTATTTGACTTATAAATCCCTGAGTCCCACTTCAATCCTTTAATTTTAACTGATTCTGGGACTGTAATTATTTCAGAGTCTACATTGATTCCTTTCAAACACACTTCAACCTTATTAATTGACATGGGATGTAACAATGTCGACCTTGTTACGCCACAATCTGCAATTATCAAGGCTTCAGTCGTTGATGATTTAGTCATTTCTGGTATTTCCTGAACTTCTGAGTTGGGTTCACAAGTTGCTTTGCTTTCTGTTGGTCTGGACCGCTCGGCCTCGTTATCTAAGATAGAAATGTTATCTGAGGATTCATTGATTCCTGTCACTGGTCTTAAGTCTGGTTGATTTAAGAATGGGATTAACTGAGACTTCACTAAAATTCCTAAGTCAGCAGGACAAATTACCATGTTTTCTTTTCTCATAGTTGCAAATCCTATCAATAAATCTCCTGGAAAAACAGACTCTTCTACCACTATCACTGGAATGTACAAATGTTCATTTGTATATAAGGCAACTTCTAGCTCCACTTTACCTAATGTTTTTAACTGATTTCCAGTTACACCTTGCAATGAGTAACGGATTGGTTCCAACATTTTCACTCCCGGCTTCAACTGGTTTAAAACAATAATAGTAATTACATTAACTACAGACCCTGTATCAATAAATATTTGAATAGGCTTATTGAACACTTTACCAGCAATGAGAGGTCCTACAGAAGTTTTACCAACAGTAATTATCAGTTTGTCAGTTTCTTTCATCTCTCTTGCATTCCCATATTTAACACAATACCGCCTATCGGTATATATATGGGGAGTTCTGAAATTGTTTATTCTGTGTCTGGGGGTTTTCCTCTTAGCCCTGGGGGTACCCGAAAATTTCGGCATTCATGAGTCCTATGACCTATCTTATTATGATAAATACAGAATGGAGGGTTCCTACATTGATACTCACTGTGGCCCTCGTATTTGCAATTTCTGCAAATAATTCCATAAAAACATTCTTGGGCCTTGTGTCCCCAGGTATTACAATTAAAACATAGGATTCTAGCATCCCTGGATGGACTTCTAGCATGCCACCTATGTCCTACTTCTGTTTTCTTAAACTCTCTAGAGCTCCTATGTTGGCTTTGTTGATTTATAGGCATTACATATGGGTTTATTTTTCTGGTCTCATTGTATCCTTGAAGAAGATAATCTACTTCTCCTAAACTTATATTTAAGATCTTTGTACAGTCTTTCTGCTGTTAAGTCATCAGAATTTTTTGCTAACAATCCAAATGTGATCAATTTGATTACTTGAGAAATTTTCATTTTGTCACTTGATCCTTCTATCCAGTCTAAATCTTTCAAGATAGAATTCATGTCCTTTGACCACCTCTCTAATCTAGCTAAGTACTTTGTGTCAGTTTCACTTGTCCTAACTTCTTTTATCATCCTAACTAATGACCTAATAGAATACTGGTCACATTTGGACATAAAAGATTTAATGAAGGCATTCTTATAATCTTTATATTGATTAATCTCTTCCATTTGCTGGAAGTTAATGACAACCCTAGCCCTCCCATGCTCAGGATCAAAGTTTTCCTCGAGTACCTCAATCTTTCTTTTTTCATTTGTTATAATCTTACTTACTATCAGAGTATCTATTAAATTAAGATATTTGTTGACACCATAGGTATTAGATTCCCCAGTAAATTTTGGGATATTTGTGTTGGAGGTATGGACCTCATGCCTTAACACGTTAGAATTCTGGGCGGTACTCATACTAATACCTTGCTTTAGCCTGGCTGCTTGCGATGTCACTTCGCGATGTCAACTTCTATCTTGACGTCCTTCTTCGGCCTTGTCATTCGCCAGCGACGTTGTTCCTCAGCTTCATCACCCACTGCCTTGAAGACCGCCTTGTAGATGATGATCACCTTGAAGAATGCTTGTTCCACTCGTAGTAGTAGTTGCTTGTAGTTTGTAGATCCCTCGTTCCTCGAAACCAATACACTCTTGATTGTGGTTGCCTTGTTCCCGTAGACTTTCTTGTACCACTTTGCTCACCCGTCTATCTCGCACCACTTCTCTTCGGAGGTATGTTTAACACCCAGTTCGTCGCACCGCTGTTCACCACTTTCACCTCCTCTGTCACCACTGTCACCACCACTATCGGTCCTCGACCGTTTACACTTCTATTAGTCTCGTAATTCCACTCACAAGGCCCCTTGCCTTCGTTACGTCAGTTCCAATAACTTTCAAGTTCCTCTTATTCAGTAGGCCCCATGCCTTGTATTTCTCATGTAATTCAGACCAGTCCTTAGGTTAAGGAAAGTTAATTAGTTCTTTTCTTTTCTTTTCTTTTCACTACTATTACACTGTCTTGGTTACACTCAGGATCTCTCTCCCTCGTCTCCTCTCGAGATCTCTATACCATACGCCAAGCCACCTTCGTCTGACGTCACTAATTTTTCTAATCCAATCTCCTCTGACTTCTCAAATAAATGTCACTCCTTATGGGCGTGACTTTGAATTCATGCACCAATAATTTTTCCTCCTCCTCCACCTTTTCTCCAATCCGGAAAGCCGTTACAATGTCACTAGCAATATCGTTTACCTCAGCATTTGTCAAACGAAAATAACCTTGCGCTCACAGAGTGTTTTGATTACATCAGCAATTATTACAACAGTCACCTCCCGTCGGCCGTGTTTATACAGACAGAACGGCGCCTCTTTGTTTATAAAACAGTTGATGCCGAGCTAACGCGAGTCTGACTAAACTATGGTCGCTTGTCGGCGACTAAACAATTCGCGGACTCAGCATTTCAAGACCCTAGTGTTTCCTAACCTTATTAGCATTCGTACTCCGGTCCTCTTCATCTACTGAAGTTTCTACCTCCATCTACCGGCCTCTTACATATATATATATATATATATATACAGTATATATATATATCATATATATATATGTATGTATATATATATGTATATATATGTTTGCAGAAACCATTTGGAAAATAAAAGAAATGAATATCAAACGTTTTCGTCTATTCAAGACATCATCAGGGTACAAAAAATACAGAAAGTGACAAAAAGTCGTAATATATATATAATGGCAGAGGAGTTGGGAAAGGTCCATTTTACCCGACTCCAGAATTGTTTACAATCTTTTTTGATAATAAAGTTATCTACCTTATACAAACCTAAGCTCAAATGCATATTATTTTCAAAATCATTTTTGATATAACATGATTCAATCAAGTTTCTTTCTACAATATTGTGACAAGATCCAATAACTTTCGTGTTTTACAAATCAATATTATGTGCAAACTTTTTGATGGACGAAAAGTCCACTTGACATTTGACCCGTTCTTATGTTATATTCATGCTGACTAATCCTTTTGCTTAAGTCTTTTCCTGTTTGGCCTATGTGCTTGAAATCACATACTTTACAAGGTATGCTGTACACACATCCTTCTAATCTCGGAAACCAGCAGCGTTTCGAGTTAGAGACATTTGTAGCTTCTGTAGCCGAGCGGGTCAAGGCGCTGACCAGTAGCCTTATGGCCTCTGAGCGGTAGTTTCGAGTCCTACACGCGACGGTCATAAAAATGATCTAATTGATGTCGCTGTCCACTAGTGAATCTCTCATATAGTTACAATGACGAAGCATGAAAGGGATTCATTCCGGTCCTTACCCCCTGCTATTAGCGAGCTCGGGTCTCTAGTGAAAAAGGAAATAGGGTCGCAGACAGCGATCTTTCCTAATCTCGGGAAGCAGCAGTGTTTCGAGTTCAGAGACTTCTGTAGCTTCTGTATATAAGTGTATATATATATATATATATATATATATATATATATACAGTATGTATATATATATATGTATATATATATATTTACATATGCGAATAAATCACATAAACACGTGATTCACAAAATGTGTAATAAAACCACTTGGAAAATAAAATGAAAGGTGACCGAACGTTTTCGTCTATTTATGACATTTTCAAATGTACAGAGTAGGGAAACAATGACAATATATAGACAAAAGAAGCACACTAGGGGGGAATTAGGATAGGTCCATGGTGACCTCACTCTCTCATCACTGCCGGACATTTGAGCCTGCTACTATCAACAATTTTGTATGATATAAAGTTATGTAATTTATACATTCCCATACTCATATTCATGTTGTTCTCAAATAAAGCTTTTATATAACATGATTCTATGATATTCCTCTCCTTAATGTCCTTACTTAAGACAATTTTCTTTGTGTTATCCAAACCAATGTAATGATTAAAATCCCTTAAATGCAAAAACAACCCACTTGAAACTTGCCCTGTTCTGATATTATATTTATGTTGGTTTATTCTCAATTTTAAATCCTTGCCTGTTTGTCCAATATAATTAAAGTTACAATTTTTGCAAGGGATACTATAAACACAGCCTTCATTACAATCAGGTCAATTTTTAATCAACCTGTTTTTAGCAGTGTTGTTATTTTCAAAGACAACATGGACACCAAATTTATCAAAAATACGAGTTAAACTAATAAAAGTATATGAAAAGGGAGGGTTAAAATATTCTTAAAACTTAATTGCTGATTATGAGTAGGACTATAAAAAGATTTCTTTGCTGTGGATATGAGTCCTTCCAACCATACTAGCATTTCTTTTAAATTCCTTAGATAATTTTCCTCTCTTCAAAGGAAAATGGAGGGTGGGGGTGATGCAATATATATATATATATATATATATATATATAGGTATATATATATATGTGTGTGTGTGTGTGTGTGTGTGTGTGTGTGTGTGTGTGTGTGTGTGTGTGTGTGTGTGTGTGTGTGTGTGTGTGTGTGTGTGTGTGTGTGTGTGTGTGTGTGTGTGTGTGTGTGTGTGTGTGTGTGTGTGTGTGTATATATATATACATACATATATATATACATATATATATATATATATATATATATATATTCAAGCGGGTCCCGTACCTCCTTAAATCGGCCCTGTATATATATATATATATATATATATATATATATATATATATATATATATATACATGTATATATATATATATATGTACATATATATATGTATATGTATATATATACATATATATATATATATATATATATATATATATATTCTGTTAAAAACGACAGCAAAAGAATTATTAATTAGTTTTTTCCGTGAGCTCTCAAGCTTGCGAAAAGTAGATTTTTGGTAGGGGGAAAGGGAGTAAATCAAATTTCCAAAATTCATAGGAAACACAAAAGTTATAACAAACACAAAAGTACAGTACACAATAAACACAATACAAGAAAATAATACAAGAAATACAGCAAAACAAAATACAAGCACAACAAAATAGTTATCAAGACGTTTCGCAGATCTTTCTGCATCCTCAGTTGAAGTGAAAAGAAAGGGAAAGGGAGCATATTTTAAATGAAATGGGAAGCACGATCTTTTGCTGTCATTTTTAACAGAATATGCCTCAGAGAGAATCTCCTGCCACGCTTCACCAATATATATATATATATATATATATATGTATATATATTGTATATATATATATATAGATATACATATATATATGTATATATATATATATATATATATATATATATATATATACTCGTGTGTGTGTATATATATATATACATACATACATACATACATATACCAAGGCTTTTTTCCCTCTTACCAGGGGGGTAGCCAAAAAGGACAAGGCACAAACAACATTCCCACCCATTTCATCCCCGAAAACACTCCACATCTCTCCACCCTCCCTCCCATCTTAGCACCTCCTAGATGACGGGTCATCCCTGCACCCTGTCCACTGCCCTGGGTCAGAAGCAGTGTCGCAGGACACAGCACATCCACAGCAAGGACGCTTCATTAAATCGGCGACCCCCCCTCTCCGTCCCCCCCATATAAAGGAGAGGACGGGGAGAAATCCCTTCGGGTTGCGTCAAAATTTTTGCTCACACACACTACCTCACCCCCATTCCCCCGTCCAATCCACCTCATGCCTCACAACATTTTCCATATACAACCATTCTCCTTTCACCCCTGTCTTCTGTCCTCTCCCGTCCTTCCTCAACCGACATTCCCCTCTTCCCCAAAGCCCCCTTCACCCCATCCATCCATCTCATCCTAGGACGTCCCCTCATGTTCACTCCCTCCACATCTGCCTTCCATGCCTCCTTTACTAGTCTTTCTTCACTCATTCTTTCCATATATCCAAACCATCCTAATACTCTTTCATCCACCCTATCTCCCAGCTCCCTTTCCACCCCTGTTCTCCTCCTCACTTCCTCATTTCTCACTCTATCTAGCCTAGTAACCCCCATCATACTTCTCAGACACTTCATCTCAAATACATTCAAGTTCCTTCTCTCTTCCTCTCTTATGTTCCATGTTTCTGCTCCATACAGTGCTGTTGGCACAATCACTCCTTCATACAGTCTCCTCTAAGCATCCATTCCCAGATTCCTATTCCTCATTACACTTTTTAAACCACCAAGGCATTTACTCGCTTCTCTCAATCTACATTCTACCTCCACCTTCACTCCACCCTTTCCTGCCACATTTGCACCCAAATATCTAAAACTATCCACTTCCTCCAGTTGCTCTCCCTTAATGCTCACTTCCAGATTACTACCACTTTCACCCTTTGTACATCTCATCACCTTACATTTACCCACATTTATCTTCAGCTTTCTTCTATCACACACTCTCCCAAACTCTGTCACCAGCTTCCTCAATCCCTCCCCCGATCCTGCCACAAG
>NC_134816.1:16135459-16137959 GCF_046742065.1 Oratosquilla oratoria
TATTATGTACCTACACCCAAAAGTATGCATGTGTTTATGTGTATGTACAAAAATATATATACATAAATGTATATCTAATATAGATATGTGCATATAAGCGTGTATGATTATACATGGACGCGTATGTTATATATATATATGTATATATAATATATATATATATATATATATATATATATATATATATATATATACATATTTGTAGTATTTAACATAAACACGTGAAAATTAATTTGCAGAAAAAACACTGGTAAATGAGAAACGTAGCCCGAACTTTTTCGTCCATTTAGGACATCTTCAGGGAACACAGTATGAAAGATACAGATACATATATATACTACAAAGATGAAGACATTGTAAAGAACACGGAAAGTTAAATCACACGAACCTGAGAGAATTACATACAAGAGGATACTCACGTCAAGGTCTTGAAGTTGGACAAAATGTTATACACGCCAGGAGGAATAACATCTCTTTGCATTCACTCCCAGATTCCTATTTCGCATAACACATTTTAATCCGCCAAGGCATTTAATTGCTTCTCTCAATCTACAATTTACCTCCACCTCCAATCCCCCTTTCCTGCCACATGCGACTCAAATACTTAAAGCTATCCACTTCCTATAGCTTCTCTCCTTTTAGACTTCCAATTCACTGGCATCCTGTACCCCTCATCACCTTGCTTTTACTTACATTTATCTTCAACCTTCTCCTTTCGTATACCTTCCCAGACTCCATCACTGACTCCTTTAATCCCTCCTCCGATCCTGCCACAAGTGCAGTGTCTTCAGCAAACAACAACTGGCTCACCTCCCACTTTCTTCCATTTTCTTTAACTATCTCCAACCCTCTGCCCATTACCCTCAGATTTACCTCTCACACCACATTGAATAGCCATGGCGACATGACACATTACTGACGCAGTCCCACCTTTACCTCAAGTCACCCATTCCCTCCATTCTCAATTCAAACATAGGCTCTACTACTCTCGTGAAAACTCTTGACTCCACTTAACATCGTCCCCCTGATCCCATGTATATATGCAAAACCTCTCACAGTGCCTTTCTGTCTACCCTGTCATGAGCCTTTTAGAAATCCATAAATGCCCAAAAAAAAACACCATTACCTTTTCCTAAAGCTTTCTCACATATCTGCCTTACCATAATAATCTGATCCACGCAACCCCTACCTTTCTTAAACCCACACTACACTCAACAAACTCAACAAACTGATCTCCCTGAAAATATTACACTCACTGTTGTCCCCCTTTCCCTTGTAAAGTGGAACTATATAGGCACTCCTCCAGTCCCCCGGCACTCTACCTTCCCTTAGACATACATCAAACAACCTCACTATCCAGTTCACTATTACTGTACCTCTTTTCCTCAGACACTCTGAATGATACCCATCTAAACCAGGTCCCTTATCTGTTCTCGACATTTTCAGAGCTACGTGCACCTAATTTTTTTTCTTATTTCTCCTCCATTTTCCTATCCCATCACCGTAATTTTCTTAATGCCTTCAACTGCTTCTACCAATCCTTCCCTGTCCTCCTTCACATTTAACAGCTTTCTAAAATACTCCACTAATCTTCCCCTTACCGCCACCTCTTCCGTTAAAATCAGTCCATCTGTGCCTTTTACCTTTTCTTCTCTATTTGATCTTCTCCCTTTCCTCTCTTGATTTTATTCCAAAAAATCTTTTTATTACTTTCAATTTATTCTATCTTACTCCTCCCCATTATACACCTACTCTCCTTTTTGCCTCCTTTATCTTTTGTTTTGCTTCTCTTTTTTTTTTTCTTATACCTCTCATATTTTTCTCTCGTCCTACTCTGAAACCAACCCCTGAACCCTCGCTTCTTCTCATCTACTGCCTTCTTCACTTGACCATTCTACCACTCACTACCTTTCTTTCTATTCCCTCCCATCCTCCTTGTTCCACATACCATCTTTTCACACCTTGTTACTTCCTCCTTGAAACACCTCCATTCTTCTTCCACACCTACTGCTACTCTATCCTTCACTTCTCTCCGATTCTCCTTGTACTTCTGCTCCTTTTCCTTCTCGTTTATATATACAGATTCATGTATACATATCCATGTATAGTATACGCCCGTCTTTTATTACGTGTACGAAAAAAAATGAAAAAGTTATACTGTGAAATGGCTGAAACCTCATATGATACTCGTATGCAGGATTTTTATATTGATCAAAACTTCAATCCATGGTTCTTATTTTACCCAACCCCCAACTCTGTCAGTGGGTGGTGGTAACCTCGAATGGTATCTTTCTTTTGTTTTCCACCATCAATACTATGATGCAAATCATAAGTAAGCAGTGATGTCATATGAATGACTATTTGGCTGCCTTGGTAGGGATCGAACTTAGGCCGAGATTTATTAGGATGAGAAAATCATCATGAACAGGGGCCTAATTTAAGGTGTGAACCCGATGGCAAGTCTGTTCTATATTTGATTCATGATCACAAAGTCCTCGGT
>NC_134816.1:16140459-16142959 GCF_046742065.1 Oratosquilla oratoria
GCAGACTTTCCTGAAGATTTTCCAAGAGGCTTCTTCAGGACATGGAGCAAATCGAATAAAGTGTTTCACACATGACACCAAGAATGTACTAGTGCAGACTATGCAGGGACTGACTGCCGTTTGCCGCTACCTGTTCAGAAACGCTGACTTCCATTATGTCCTGCTGCGTGAGATCCAAAGTGACCGGCTCGAGGGGGAGTTCTCAGTCTACCGTCAATCAACTAGTGCAAACTCTTTCATGACCACTGGGGATGTGTTCTCCGCATGCAAGCAGCGCCTCACGAGATATGCTGCCGTAAACCTCCAGTCCATCGATGTCCACCCTGTGTCGAAGGAGCATACCTGCTAGGGGACTGCAATTGACCTAGAGGATGCAGCCTCTATTAAGAGGTGCACCACAGATGTGACACTGACTGTGAATGAAGAGTGCAGTGCTGCCTATGTGGCGGGGTGGCTTGAGACGAAGTGCGCGGACGATGTGGTCTTCAGCGCCGAGGAACCTCTTGTGACCAGTGACGTTAAGGACTTTATCGAGACAGTGTCCAGAGGTTCCCTGACAAATCCACATGTGTGCACTTTTGACCTTGTCAGATGTGGGCTGTGTTTCATTTAGGAAGCCCGTCACCGTTTCTGCTGCCGGAAAAGACTGGTGGAGATCTTGTCGACATTGGCCAGCTTCAGTGGGATTGACATTGACTGTCCCAAGATGTTCTGTCGTCTGGCAAATGTTCTTTTGAATGGACTCCACAACCTAGAGAAAGACCAGCAGAAAAATGCAGTCCTTCTCCAGACCTCTGTAAAGAAGGCCCGGCTCGCTGATTAATCGCTGCAGTCTGGTAATTTTTTGCTATTATGTCTGTTTATTTGTTCCTTTAAAGTGTCCACCAGGGTTGGCTGATTTGAATCAAGTTGATTTAAATCTTGATTTAAATCATGATTTTAATCAGTTGATTTTTTTTTTTTTTAAACATCAGTGATTTAAATCGATTTTCGTATTATGCTTTGGAAATTGAAATGGCATGAAAAATATTGAGACACTGGGCTTTATAATCAAATCTTATTGTTGTATTAAGAAATTACAGAAATTATGAACACAATTTTTATTATTGTAGCATATGGAAGTATAGAATTGACAAAAAATAAAAATTATATACCTTGCAAGTTTGCAAAAAAAATAGTTTTGTAGTTGAATATATAAGAACAAAAAATCATTATTTGCATTTACATTTGAGAAAATCATTATTTACATTAATCATTATTTACATTTGAGTTCATTGTCTTGAAAAGGAAGACCAATTTGGCTGCCTTCTCATTACTGAGGCGGTTCCTTAATTTTGTGTGTACAAGTCCATAAGAGGACAAAACTCTTTCAACTCCTGATGATGAGGCTACTGCAGTTAGGAGTTGACGCACTGATAACAGAATACCACTGTCTAACATGGCTGTATGTGAATCCCACCACTCAATAGCTGTCAGGGTCTTGGTCACAGACTCAGTAAACTTGAACGCCTGGAAAGGAGGTGATTTTGCCTGAAACTTCATAATGACAGGAACAAGTGTTGTATATTTCTCATTGGCATACTCCATAATAATATTCACCTCCTCTGCACTGAGCACTTTTCCTTGAAATGCTGGGTGAAGCATGTTGGCAAGTATTTGAGCTTTGGTGATAAACTGCTCATACCTTTTTTCACCAGTTTTTCAGCTTGTTTATTGTTTGTGAAATGGCCAAGTAATTTCTTCCAAACATATACCGCTTGAGCAATAGTGCACTTGTCACTCTGTACCTCATCTAGAGCCTTTGCTATTGGCTGCAATCGATCCAGTAATTCCTCAGCCAAACGTTTTAGGCCTAAATTTTATACTTTGTTTCTTACTTCAGTATCAATAGCTTCCCTGTTGACTTCACAGATCTTCATTAGAATTGGCCAGTTATTTATATAGACCTTGAGACAGTCTGACATTGTGTTCCACCTTGTGTCCTGGGGCATGACTAGACACTGACCACCTTCCTGCCGATACCTTGAAGCAGCATAATGATTATTTCTAAAATATTGAACTACATGGACCACAAGTTGTTTTATATTATCAATCTCAATGTCATGAGCCATTAGATTTAGTAGGTGTGCTGCACATCCGTATGTGAGGACGGTATGCTCAGGTTCACTCGATTCCTCCAAGACTTTTCTCATCTTTGTGACACTTGCTGCATTGTCTGTCACAACACTTCCAATGTGACAACCAAAATCTTGTTCAGCCTTCTTGATCGAATTTTGTACAAGTTGTAGAAGATATTCAGCAGTGTGAGGTTTCCTTGATGTGTCTATTGTGTCAGCTAAATAAATCTGACCAGTGGATGTTGTTAGAGTGACAAATATTATGGGCTCATTATGGATGTTAGACCACCCATCAATTGAAAGACATACAGTTTCATTATTCAGGTCATCTGCACACTTTTTATATTCCTTTTCATACACGAGATCAAAGTACTGTTCAGCAA
>NC_134816.1:16147959-16150459 GCF_046742065.1 Oratosquilla oratoria
CAGGCTTGGTAGATGAGAGAGCACGGAGGGCTGACTGAGAGTCGCAGATGATCAAGCCGTTTTCTCCAGTCCGTGTCAGCAAAGTAACAGCGTCCAGGAGCCCATGCAACTCACAATACGTGGAGCTTGACGAATTAGGGAGTCGACGGCCTGCCCAGCCCCCTAGTGGTGGCTCTATGTTGGGGGAATACACAGCACATCCAGCACTACCGTCTTCCTGCAAAGAACCGTCAGTGAAGAGATGATGGGCCGCATTTAAAGAAGATGACAGACCGGCGATAGTTTCTAAGGCTAGTTGTTTCTGGAGCTGTGGTAGGTCGGACTTGGTAGTTGGAGTATAGGTGACTGTTGGCATAGGTGTCTGCCAAGGTGGGAGGCCAGGATCCTCGTTCTCTGTTAAAATGTTTATGTTAAGCCTCCGAATGTTTGAACTGATGTTAAGGATCAGTGAGCAGCCACCGGGACGAAGCTGAGGCCGAGGCTTTGCCAAATCAATCGAGGTCTGGATTGTGTGACAAAAGTGGGGAGATAAGTGGGGGTAGTGCAGGCACTTCATAGTGAAGTAGGTAACATTTGCGTATATTCTCTCTACAATTGGTGGTACACGAAGTTCTTGCTGCATATTGACGATCCTGGTTGTGGTAGGGCAGCCTAAGATGAGCCTCATTGCCTGGTTTTGGAATTTTTCAAGTGGTTGCAAAGTAGTTTTTGAAAGCTGACTAAGTGCGGGAGAGAGGTAATCAACCACTGATCGAATGAATGTGATATATATAGTTCTGGCGACAGGGATGGACACTCCAGCAATATTGTTGGTTAACCACCTAAGAGGAGTCAGTCGTCTCTGTAGCCGGGTTAGCAGGTCTTGGACAATTGGGTGTACGCGTTGTCTTGCTGGGATGGAAGGTGTGATACGAACTGGTGCCCCCAGGTAAAGGTATTGTGAGCACAATGGCACGATGGTGTTGCCAACAGTGAATTCTGGCAAAGTTCTTGCTGGGCGAAAAGATAAAATTCTGCTCTTTTCTGGTGAGATGACCAGCCCGCATGAGGAGGATGATAAATGAAATGATTGAAGGAAACGTTGCATGTCTTGTGGTGATCTTGAATGAATGCATATGTCGTCTGCATAGCAAGTGATTGTTGTACCGTCGATGTCAGGAAGCAGAGAGAGAAAGCGATGCATAAGGATGTTAAATAAAAATGGACTGAGTACTCCTCCCTGTGGAGTACCGAGTTCAAACTCTCTGGTATTGCTGTACGCTCCTTTAAACAATACACGTGAGTTCCTGTTCCGCAGGTATCCTCTTATCCACCTCAGTAAATTTCCTTTGATGCCAAAGTCAACAAGTTGGTCGAGGATAATGTCCCTGTTGGCGATGTCGAATGCGCTTTTCAAATCAATGAAAGCCACTACACTGGTGGGACAGAGGCGTGTGTAGAGTTCCATGAGGCAGTGGTGTGTCCCTCGTTGGGGCAGGAAGCCGTACAGTCGGGGCGAGAGCTTATCTTGTATCCGGAACATCAGACGTGATAGAAGAAGGCGTTCCAATACTTTACAGAAACAAGAGGTGAGAGATACAGGTCGGAATTTGTCAGTGCCAGGTTTAGGAATCGGTACTATCGTGCTGCAAGTCCAGTCCCGTGGTACATATCCCAGGTTGTAGCAGAGATTATACAGCTGGAGGAGGGGGTTACCAGGTACGTCCAGGAGTACTCGGAGGACGGCGTAGGTGATACCATCATCGCCAGGAGCTGTCGCCTTACCCTTGGCGAGGGCTCTTCGCAGCTCTTGTTCGGTTATCTCCTCATCTTCTTCATCGGTCTTCAGCAAGGCAGAGGCAAGTCGGAGTGCACGATAGTTTTTGTGGGTGGAGAGAGCGTCGTGTATGTATGGTGGGAGGTTGCTGGTTCGTGCCTGTGCTGACCAGGCATCAACAAGGTCTTGTGCAAACTGTGTAGGACTATGATGGGGGGAACTGTGATGTTTTTTCTTTATCACCTTGTTGATGAGGTGCCACATGGTGCCAACACTCGTTTGATGGTTAATGCTGTCCGTTAGTTTTTTCCAGGAATCCGTTTGAACACAACGCTGTAGAGCAACTAAGTCATCTCTTGATAGTTGATACTGGTGTAGAGTTTCTGGACTTGGTCTTTTCTGAAAGGCAAAGCCATCCTCCATCGCTTTCCTCTCCGCCTGAACAATGTGGTTGTCTAGTGTCCAAGTGTGTGTATTCGGATGACGTGTGATGTGTGGCTTTTTGACGTATTGGGTGTAGAAAGTATGTGTGGCGTTAACGAGGGAGGAATATAACTGTTCAGGACAGTGGTGGTTAAATGTGGGTAGGAGGTTTGTTATGTATGAAATATATGTGGGGCAGTACTTGGGTGGGAGTACGATGCGTGTACGGGTGTGCACTGGGGATGGCGTGGTAGGAAGGGTGTATTGGACGCTGAATGCTACGTGGTCGGAGAATAGTGTCGGTATCGTTGAACACCGGAC
>NC_134816.1:16155459-16157959 GCF_046742065.1 Oratosquilla oratoria
TTCATTGTCCACTTTTGTTAATTGATTTCCAAATAACTTGTAATCTTACTTACTGTTATTTTTACTTATGCGCATTACCTTGAATTTACTTGTGTTAAATTTCATTAGACACTTTTCAGACCATTGCTGTATTTTATCTAAACATTCTTGAATATCTAATTGGTTTAAGTGATTATTTGCCATTCCGCACAGTTTTGTATCATCAGCAAATTTGGAGACAATAGATTTTAGTCTGTGGTCTATATCATCTACATATACTAATAATAGAAGTGGCCCAAGAACGGAACCCTGAGGAACTCCACTAGTAACATTTTTCCATCTAGAAGTTTTGCCATTTGGAACAACTCTGTTTTCATCATTCAGCCAATTACTAGTCCAACTTGATAGGCTACCACTTCTTCCGTGTGAAGCTAATTCAGTAAGTAGTCTTTCGTGGGGGGGGGGGGTATCAATAGCTTGGAAAGTATAAATATATTAAATCTATATTGTTTCTTATGTCATAATTTGAGATGACTGTGTTGTAGAATTCGAGTAAGTCACGCAAGAACGTTTCCGCCTGAATCCATGCTGGCTATCATTTATCAAACAGTTACTTTCTACATGATGTTCGATAGCATCTCTGATGATAGCTTCCATCATTTTTCCTACGATTGAAGTCAACCTTATAGGCTTGTAGTTGTTTGGTTTCTTTTTGTCACTTTTTTTTTTTTTTTATGGGAGTAACGCTAGCTAGCTTCCATTCTCTTGGGATATCGGATATGACAGATTTCTTTCAAATAATTTCTAATGGAACAAAAATCTAATTTTTTGTTTCCTTTAAGATTCTTGGATGCCAACCGTCAGGCCCTGGTATTTTATTAACTTTGAGTTTTTCTATACACCTTTTAATTTTTTTCCTAGCTTTAACATCCAGACATCCGACCTGTTAGCGCTACAGAGCATGAGGAAGAACTCTGTTGCCGGGCAAAACCAACACGAGCACAGGGAGAGATCACCCGATCGGACGAACCAATCAACACCAAGAGCAATACACAACACAGCTAGCCCAGCCCTTAGATACCATTCATCTGACATTTTCAGTTTAGTAGCAACTCTAACATAGAGACAGCCACTATTCCAAGCCACTGAATAAGAGCCAAGAGACTCGAAATCGCGATCTGGCAACACATATGACCTACGAAGAAATCATCTCAGATCTCATTAGAGACAATAAAACACCTTAAGATACAAAGAGAATTTCTTAAAGAAATATATATATGTATATATATATATATATATATACATATATATATATATATATATATATATATATATATATATATATATATATATATATATATAACTGAATTGTCCCTAGTGAACAGATTTTAATTTTTAATTATTTCAACCAAAATGGGCTAAGTCACTGGTCACTTTTATATGCTTCCATCGAGCTTCTCGTCAGTCTCTACCGTAATGGCATGGAATTTAAATGAATTAATGTGGTGCAAAAGATGAATATATATGTATATATATATATATATATATATATATATATATATATATATATATATATATATCACGTTAAAACCACTGTTGGAGCAAAAAAGACTGGAGACAGGGAATCTATTTATTTCGATTGCAAACTGCAATCTTCTTCAGTTGATACAAAAATGGAATAGTGAGGTCTACATAAGTAGCACCCTTGACATGAAAAAGGGAACACTGGGAGAGGTCTCTACCCTCGGCTCACTCCGTATGTGGGGTCAGGAGGCAAATGTCTTTTTAATAGGCTGGTGATGAAAAGTCCTGAAATTATGTCCGGGGACCATTGCCCCTTTGAAATGTTCATATTGGGCTGGTATTCAATAATAGTTGATTCAACCATTTTTCTTCTGAACTCACATCTACACCTATAAATGAGCTCAGCTTTGTCCCAGTCTAAACAATGGTTAAATTGTTTAACATGTTGGAACACAGCTGAGATCTCTTGTCCATATTTGATGGACCATTTGTGTTCAGTCATCCTAGTGTCCAGACCCCCCACCACCAGTCTGTCCGATATAAACAAAGTCACAATCTTTACATGGAATCGAATAAACCCCCTGACTATGTTCTTCTTCCAACCTTTGGTGGACATTTACCACTTTTTTTTATTAGTGGTGTTGGGGTAATAATTAATTAAATTTGATTTATCCTTGAGAAGAAACTTGGTCGAATGAATAAATGGATCAGAAAAGGGAACGACTAAGGAGCTCTTATCCAATGAAAATTTAGAGGAAATTGGGGTAGTGTTGAAAAAATTGAATCTCGCTCGACTGAGGGCTTTGTCCAGGAACCAATCCGGGTAAGCTAACTTGCTAAGTTGAGATTCAATTATATCTAATTCTCCATCAAGAAACTGGGGGTACCAAATCCTTAAATCTCGAAAAAATAAACCTGAGGCGACGCTACTTTTTACTTTGGGTGACTGCTGAATAAATGGAGATAACTACCAGAATGGGCCTCTTTTCTATAGACG
>NC_134816.1:16162959-16182959 GCF_046742065.1 Oratosquilla oratoria
TCTTTACACCCTTCTTCTCCTTCCTTCCTTCTTCCATCTGCCCTCCTTTCCTTCTCACCCTCCTCCCACTACCACATCCTCTTACTTTCCTGCCTATCTCAGACACCCTCTTCTTTTCTTCCTCTTCTTCTTCTGCATTCTGCTCCTCCCTCCCTATACTATATCCTCCCATTTCCTTACCTATCTCAGACAACCTCTTCACTTCTGCATCACCTTTCCCCCCCCCCCTCCCTGCCTCTTGGGGAAAAACGTGGCTGAGATGGGTGCTATCGCCCCTGTCTAGGAGTGAGTGGCCCTTGTGAGGGCCTCGACGATGTTTTACTCTCGGTCTAAATGGCCATCGAGGCTCGTGTGGTCGACAGAGGTGAAGAATCAGGGGAATGGGCGTCTAAGTACCAATAAAACGACGAATTGATACAATCGGTCTCCACTTCGCCCTTCTCCTCCTCCTCCTCCTCCTCCTCCTCCTCTTTCTCCTCCTACTCCCCCTCATACACATCCTTCACCTCATCCTCCTACTCCACCTCTTTCTATTAATTAAGAATAAATGGTCTCTTGCAGTCTCCTTCATTCTTTTGTTCTTATGTACTCTCTCCCAAGACCTACTCATCCGCACCTTATTCATTTCATCTTCCTATCCCATCCATCTTCTGAAGATTTTTCTTTCCTCGTTCTTCCATCTCCACTTCCGCTTGTATCTTATATTCCTTACCCTAATCTTGGGTTTTTTCGTCTATCTCTTTTCTTCCTCAACTGAAAACTGTTTTCTACTCAAAAAATAATGCTAATCATTTTGACCTACTATTCCTTCTTTCTACTACCCTCTTTAAATCGTTCTTTTACCACCTCTGTGACTCCACTTCGGCGTAATATTGTCTTCAAGGATAGAGACGCTGATTATTGTCAACAAAATACTTTAAACTATCATCCTTTTCCTCCTTCGCCTCCTCTTTCTCTTCCTCTTTCGTCCTTTTCTCCTCCTTCGCCTCCTCATTTTCCTTTTTCTTCATCTTTCTCCTCCTCGGCTACACCTTAGGTCTTTTCACCTACTCCCCTTTTCTTCCCTATCTTTCTCCTCTTCCCCTCCCTACTCATCAACAATCCTCAATTATCATCAATATCACCGCATGATTATTGTAATTCTATCCCTGTTTAATCAAGAGAAGACCGAGATTGTTTATTGCACTTTCGCCACATAAATAAAATCGCCTGCCGGCAGCTAGAATAAATTACTAAAGGCGCAAAACGTAGCGATAGGGTAAACGAAGATAATAAAGACGGGTTTTGTTGGTTTTTGTTGTCAAAGTCATATAATGTCCTGTACAGTAGCAACACCAGTACAAAACTTTTCAGAACAGCGACAAAAGAAGCATCATTCAAAAAACAGGAAAAATAATAATAACAATCATCAGGTGAACAAACGACAATAAACAATGCTAAAAAGACAAAAGGAAACAGCAACACTGATATCGTCAATAAAAGATAAAAAGGAATCGGCAGCAAGGAGATAAAAGTAAAGTTATAATAAACGAGAGAAAAAACAGATCATAAGAAACAAAAGGCGATCGCATCGAATCAGCAAATAACGATTTGCAAGGATTGGCACGCCGTGTGATGCTAAAATGCCGTGGGAGTCAAGGAGTTGCGTGATTCTTACCTGTGACCTCCCCAGTAATATCCGTGACTTCTCCCTTTAGTAGCCTTCTGTTTGTAACATACACTCATAGTTTCTACTTTTTCATGTAAATTTGATACAATATAATCAGACATTCGACTCATCGAGTTTACTTTACTTTCTTACTCTTCTTGCTTCCAAAGAACGTCCGATCTCTTGTTAGAAAAATTGAAGATATCTAATTATATAGGCCTACCACTCCCGTGTTTTTTAGTAGACATATACTCGTGAATTTGGGAATCAAGTGTTCTTGAATATAAAACCTGTTAAATAACACAACTTACCCATCACTGAAAAATATAATTAATCTTTCCTTTAAGATTTCCACTTTACCTGACAAACTTTTTTTTTTTTTGGGGGGGGGGGAAGAAACACATCGATACCAAAATAGCCCATATCAAAATAACAATACGTAATACTCACCTGTAAACTCGTGCATAATCAGTTAGAGTAGAATAAGGATAAGGAACATCTAGATCAGACATCTGGTTTCGCGACATCTTCTTTTGTGAGAGAGTAAGAAAAAGCTGCAGGAACATGAAAGGCTAGTTGTGTATCAAAGGAACTATTGCCAAGGAGCTCGTCTGGAGGCATCTTTATCTATTTATATATCGCGGCGTAGGAAACAGGGGGAGGAGAAGCGAGACTTGCGCCGAAGTATCCAAAGAAAGTGTGGAAAGGGATCACATTTTTTAGCGAGAGAATTACAACCATACAGTATATGCAGAAATGATTGATACTTTAGAAGAGGGGTACCATGAATTGCACTTTGTGCTCTCCCTGGTGCTCCGTAGGAAGTTCTAAACTACTTCAGATACCCACGCATGTTCTGTTTATATTCATCTTGGGTTGGAATTCCTGATTAAAACGGCTTTCATACATTTCATTTTAGACGTGTTGCTTTTTTTTCTTCTAATTTTGACTGTGTTAATGTCGAGGTCCTACCGTGTTCTGTTGATACAATGTTTTCTCAAGGTGAATTTTTATTGCAATCTGTTGCATATGATTAGTTCAAAGTAATTTTTTGGTATATTCAATATTGTAAGGTTCTCTCCTTTGGTTATATATGGATAATTATTCTTATACATTACTTTGTTTCAGTTTATCCTTGTTTCCACGGAAATTATTTTTCATGATTAATGACGATGTTCTCGAAAACTGATTAAATGATGAGGTTTAGTACATTCTCGTGACTCCTTCACATTCAATTTCTATTGATAATATTCCGCAGTATTTCTTCATCTTTTCTGTTCGCAGGTGACATTGCATATTGATGATATAAAGTTGTCTTGTTTCTCGTGATATTTTGATCAACATATCACGGCAAGACCTCGTCACTGATGCGGTCATATAGCAAAAATTAATAACACAACTAAAATGAAATGCGTAGAAGCTGTTTTAATTAGAAGCTCCCAAACGGAGATAAATATACAATAAAACACGTGTGGAAGTAGAGAAATATTTCAGGGTGCCCACGCAGTGCCAAAAACAGAAAGAGCAATCTATGGGACAGTCCCTTTTCTCAATTATCAATCATTTCCGTATATCTGTTTGTAATTCCCTCAATAAAATTTGAATCCTATCTAATAATGCCTGAAGTTGTAGGTGAAACGTTATAAGTGTTAGGTAATGTTATTGAAATATATTTAGATATGGGTTCTTTTGGGAATGATGCGTTACTTCTTCCTCCGCCATCTCCTCCCAGAAAGTTAGCTAGGAAAACTGAAATAATTATGAAAGAGATTATAAAAACTTATGTTATTTTACAAATGTATATATATATATATATATATATATATATATATATATATATATATATATATATATATATATATATATATACATATATATATCACAACAATATGTATATCACAAAAAAGTAATGTCGTAGCATATTGGATCCATTTCATACGAGTCAAATGATGATATATATATATATATATATATATATATATATATATATATGTATATAAATAAATATATATATATATATATAAATATATATATATATATATATATATATATATATATTTTTTTTTTTTTTTTTTTTTTTTTTTAAGGCTATCGACCCATAAGGGGGTCATTAAGCCTGGTGTGAACCTGCGATCCTGTTTAATTTACCATTACAATTTCCACAACAGTCCTGTTGTACGCAAATAAAACACTACTTTGTCAATAAGGAAACAGTCATTGGCCAAAAGATTTGTCACGTTCAACTGAATTTTGTTGTGTCTGCAATGATGTTTAAGCGCCTGACGGCGTGTGTTATATTTCGTGCAGTGTATGAGTATGTGTCTTAAAGACAGTGTAGTGTTGCAGGGGGAACTTATTTAACCTCAGTCGTGCCTATCACAATTATGTACTTGAAAAAGCTATAATAACAAGCGAAACGTCGTACTAATAAAGGTTCCTCCGTCTTCACTTTTGTGGTGTTTATTTTGAGGATTGTCGGCAACTGCAATTTTTATAAAAAATAAAATAATCTAGTGCCCCCCCCCTCAAATTTTATTTCTGTATCCACCACTGTATATATGCGTGTACTTGGCCAGAAGCTTTCCCTCCAGACAGTTTTAATTAAAAGACACAGCACTATTACAATTAGATGTCTTTTTCTGTATAACTTCAGTTTTTCTAACATAAATTGGGCATTCTCGGAAACCCGAGAAAGAAACCAAAGTTCATGGTGGAAGTGAACTCGATTAGTCAAAACATTGGTTATATTATATTCAACGTTTCGAAGGTACAACTTTAATGAGTGTTGTAGACATGGCATAAAGAAAAATATAGTCCTCCCTCTTACTCACGTTTTCTTAGATTTCTCGAGCAACACTTTCTCGGATTTCGTTTCTCATTTCCATGTTTCTGAAAAGAATTATGTTCGTGATGCATGTCAACTAAACTATCGTATATATTTAAGTGTAATAAAAAATTCAGTAGGATATCATTAGTTTACATAATCTACTTCCTATGTGTTGTGGTAATTATTGTTGGGAACATTAGTGCTTACCTCGGTTCGAGAACTTTCCCTCAAAGTATTAATTTCTTTCGATTCAGGAGCCTTTCCTGAAACTTCGAACCACTCCTATCGTAACTTTAAATAAGATACGATTAAACTCCCCTCCCTTTTATTTATTGAATCTATGAAGTAATTTTGATTTAAAAATCGGGAAACTTTGATAATTTGCATAAGGTAAATATTAACCCGTGGCTTCGAGTTTTTTTTTTTTTTTTTTGTTTTTTTTTTTTTTAACACGTAAGAGTCGCGCCGAATACAACTATCGTCGAGTCTGAACGGCAAAACGCCCAGAGCTCTGGTACCAGTCACTCTTGAAACCAGTCGACAAGGGACCTTCTTACGTCTTCTCATAAGAAGCCTTACAAGTTCTACATCATTTTAGATCGATTGTCTGAGAACGCTACCAAGTAAGCTCTCGGACATTCTTGTATTTGCTAAACCGTAATTACCATAGTGCTAACTCATGTTGATATGCATCTGTAACCGAAAGCAATTAATTACGCTAATGAGATGTTTATTTTGATTTGTGTTGGTAGAGTTTAGAATTCACCAAGACCTTGGAATGGAAGGAAAACAAATATGGCGTGTGACCGGTCCTACAGTTTTGAGCTCCGTGCTCTTTGTTAGAATTCCGGCAGTGTTATTGTGTTCCAACCCTTCGTTGTGCGCTGTGAGATATTATAAGACCACCTCTACCATTTTTTGTCATCACGGTGTGTGAACATTAACTAATTTAGTCTATAGCTGTGAAAACATTATCCCTCCGACCTTCCTGGTCAGGGGCGGCCAAGTCTGCGCATGCGCAGTAAGAGGTTTGTGACGACATGGATGAATCGCTCTCCCCGCATACTGCCTCATAAATCCTGAACTCCTGTGAATAATCTTAACGTGTGGTAATCATGGACTACTCAGGGCCACAGGCTATTGCCATCGTTGAAGCCGATCTCGCTATGAGTGACGATGAAGATCCAATTAACATATGGCCCCCACTTACGACTTACAACCATCACGCTCAAGGAAATTCTCCTGCATCTGGCAACTCTGCACCACAACCATTTACCCCCGCTAAACGCACTCTAAATGAAGTCTCCAATAATAGCAGCCCACCACCTTCTCCTGCTGCTAAATCATCGAAGAAGAATCCAATGACAGAGCCACAAGCTTATGATATCACACCATCTCCCACCCCTACCCCCCCCCCAATCTCGTCCTATACTTCGCCGTCACAGGCTCCTGCCTTTGCTCCCAGAGAGAAATATGTCAAATTAACTTTCCCTGACAACTCAAGCTGTGACGTGAAACTTCGGTGGCTCTCCAACGTTGCCAAGTCTTTCCGTCTCGATCGTGAGCTGGCTGAGGTGAAGAAGTCAGCTATTACATCTCGTTTCGTCTATGTTTCAAGACAACGACAAGACAACATTAAAAGTATCACGAGTGGGGAAATATTATCTTTACGTCTAGTCATCCAGGACTCCACGGAAAGACCACGTAAATTCCCTACATACCTCCTCACTCGATACCCTGTCAGCATCGATGCCTCTCATGCCAAGGAATATCCAGGGATACATACAGCTCGCAGATTCGTCCAAAATGGGACGCCAATCAACCGACTAGTCATCACGTGGAGCCTATTTGAACCACCGCCGCCTACTTTAGAGTTCCCCTTCCTACCTTTCCTCCCTCCCTGTGAGCTTCGCAAAATGAAAGATGAAATTCCATGGTGCTATAACTGCTGGGACTTCAAACATATCTCAAGATACTGCTCCGCTCCCGCAAAGTGTGCCTGGTGCGCGGAGAATCATGACACTCGTTCCTGCCCTCACCGCCCACCCACTCCACCCACCACGTCCGACGACTCCGCATCTACCTCAGAACCTTCCATATCCCCACCACCAGACACATCCCGATGGAAGTGCCCCCGATGCCATAAACCAGGGGTCAACGTTTGGCATGGCTGTACTAAGCGAACACCCACGGCCACTTCCCAAAGACTTGGACCACCACTATCATCACTACCACCACCACTTCCAGCCACCTCTCTCACGACGCCCAGCACCACGGACTCTGCTGAAGTACAAGCTCTTCGCCAAGCTGTTGCATCTCTCGAATCCCGCTGTTCAGCCCTCACGAAGCGATTCGATGCCATAGATGCCCGTATCGAAAGTTTAGTTAACCAACAGGCTACCACAGCAACCACACTTGCCAGTCTAGTTGAATCTCACAAAGTTGTTATCACCTCTGTCACAGCCCTTACAGAGCGACTTGATACAGTTGCCTCCCATCTAGAGAAGCTCTCGTCGTCTTTGAACTCCTCTACCCATGCTCCGCCTGGCAGCGCCCACATTCAAACACCAACCTCATCCGGCTCTCGCAAATCACATAGTAATAAGATTCTCTGATCTCGTATCGCTTCACGTCATCTCCTGGAATGCTTTCGGAATACGCCCTAACACGAAACTCACTGCACTCAAGGCATATGTCCATCGCCATCACCCCCAGATAATATTTATTCAAGAAGCCTTTCCCGGTGGTGCTCAACCATGCGACACAGCACCTACGCTGTCTGGCTATGTCTCGTACATACATCCAGCCAGGAATGGCCTCATTTCTTACGTCCACGCATCCATGCCACACAAGCTCCTTCGATGCTCCAGGGATACTACTATGACCTTTCAGTTAATTGAAGTCACTGTGGGCAATGGTAAACTTCGACTTTGCAACGTATACTCTGCCCCTGGTGCTATTAATCTTGTTGCCCTCCCAGTACCTACAAATCGTGGAATGATTTATATGGGGGATTTCAACGCTCGACATCCTGATCTTGGTGATGCCTCCCCTGTCCCCAACCGTAGTGGAATCCCTCTACTCAACTACATACATCGGTACCGACTCACACGATGGGAAACTGGTGAAGCCACACATGCACGTGGAGGCACAGTTGACCACATCATCACGTCTGGCCTCGTGCCATCCCGTGTCGCCTGTCAATCAATTCTTTCTCTCTTCTCCGACCATATTGCTCTTAGTTTATACTACTCCATACCATCTCGGATTCCAACTCCTCATCACCGGACCCGTATATCCATTCCTCCTAAATATTGCCCTACGTATATTTCGTACATCTCTAGTCTCCTTCTCACATTTGGCTTCCTATCCCCCGACGCACTATACACGTCCTTAGTGAATACCACACACGACTTCTACAGCCGCTATGTAACCAAAGCTCACCTACCACGCCGCCCTGTACCTCACTCATGGACGGTGGACCACCGTATTATCCAAGCGGAGAGAGCTACACAGACTACTGGTCATACTTTTCAGACGCAACCCACACCTGATTCTTTACATCAGTACCAAATAGCACGGGATAATATGGTCGCCCTCCAGAACTGTGCCTACACAGAGTCTTGGCAGAAATACACTGATTCCATAAATCACCAGACTAGTATCGCGACTATGTGGCGCCTTGTAAAAAGGGTCGTTAAGAAGCAACCTCCCAGCGCCCTCCATCACAGTCCAGACGCCTACGCCCAGGACCTCATTACTTTATAGTCGTCACAGTCACAGACTAACAATCTTCCTACGCATATCCAAGAGGCACTCTCCACTCGTCGCAACACCCGTAATCTCCACCTAATGGCTGCACTTCTCCACCCAGATGAAGAAGACGACGTCCCGATTACGGAGAATGAATTACGACTAGCCATGACTAATACAAAAACTTCTGCACCTGGGGATGACGGCATTACATAACAAGTGCTCCGACTCCTACTGGAAGTTCCTGGCAACCCCCTCCTTCGCCTCTTCAACCTCTGCCTCCTTCGTGGACATGTACCTGTAGCCTGGACTTTAAGCACGATTGTTCCGATACCGAAACCAGGTACTGATAAATTCAGGCCCATTTCCCTAACTTCATGGTTCAGCAAGGTGCTTGAACGTATCATCCTTGCCCGGCTCATGAATCGTCTACAAGGTCAACTCTCCCCGCAGCTGTATGGTTTCCTCCCACGTCGAAGTACGCACCACTGCCTTACTGAGCTCTACACCCGCCTCTCTCCCACCAGCGTAGTTGCCTTCCTGGACCTCAAAAGTGCTTTCGATGTAGCCAACCATGAAATAATTCTTGACCAGCTGGTTACCTTCGGAGTGCAAGGAAACCTCCTTCGATGGATTCGAGGTTATCTGAGTAACAGGAAATCACGTGTTCTCTTTCGAGGTGTGTGCAGTTCCTACGAGCAGTTCGAACTCGGTACACCGCAAGGTGGCGTACTAAGTCCATTTCTTTTTACCGTCTTGATGCACCGCTTACTCTCACTTCTTCCTAACGTTCCCGGTACAACCCTTCTCTGCTACGCGGACGACATCTGCATCCATTCCAACTCGCCCGGTGACCTCCAATTCGTCCTCAATGGCTTCTACACGTCAACTACCGCTTGTGGTCTCATCATTTCCCCTGAGAAGAGCAGAATATTTTCATCTCGTACTCTCCAAGCACTACCGACGTTCAACATGGGAGGTGATGCTATCTCTCATTGCACACAGTACACATACCTTGGAGTACCAGCCCGGATCACTCCAGTCATACCGACTCGACAACGTATCCATCCCCTTGTTAATTATCTCCTTGATCGTCTGCAGGCCCGTTTTACCCCTATCAAGTGGCTTGCCACAAATTCCACCGGCGTTTCATTACCAATGGTCAGAACTCTATACACCACATTTCTTCGATCACTCGTTGACTACTTATCACCTGCCCTTTGTCAACTTCCCAGGAGAGCTTTGGAACCTCTCGAAAAATTCCAAAATAGAATAATGAGATTTATCTTAGGTTGCCCTCCTTCGACTCGCATCGTTAACATGCAAAGTGAACTTGGTCTACCCTCGCTCGTAGAGAGAATATATGCTAACATGGCCATTCTCTCTGTAAAATGCCTCCGATCGCCCTATCTGTCCCCAAACTTTACTGCTACCATCAGAGCGTCGCTCGAACCTGACGGTGCACCCCGCCTCCCACTTCGACCAGGAGGCCGCAACCTCGTCACTACAGTGTGCAACACACTCAGAAACCTTGACCTCCACGTCCCTGAAGAAACGGTTGAACCTGACTTGCCCCCGTGGCGAATCTCCCTCCCTAACGTCACCTTCACACCAACCTCCAAAGATGACCTTCCTGCACTTCAAAAGCAACTAGCACTAGAGACCATCGACAGCGTATCCACAAAGATCCCCACAGCGCATGTCATCTACGTGGATGGCTCAGTACAGGCTGATGGAAGAGCAGCGTGTGCCATGTACTCACCCACCTTACAGCCACCTGTGGAAGCTGGATGGATTGGCCGCAGGTTACCTGTCACATCAAGCTCAACGTTTTGTGAGCTACACGGAATCCTCGACGCAGTAACATATCTTGTAGACTGTAACGTAAATGGTGTGATCGTTTGTGACTCCCAACCAGCTCTACACGCCCTCTCCTCACCCAGACCCAACTACTATCGTGTTGTACAGGCCATACTGACCCAACTCGCCGTTGTTCATGAAGCATCTATGGCCGTATCTTTCATATGGGTGCCTTCACACGTCAACCTTGCTGGCAACGACACGGTGGACCGTCTTGCCAAAGCAGCTTGTGCCTTCGTCTTAGACAACGAACGCGTAGTACCCTCTCTCACATGCCTCAAAAACAGAATACACGCTGTTACTCACACCATAACAACACGCCGAAGGGATGCGGAACGAGCCACCAGTGTCTCCATTCAACACCACGACCACTTCCTACCCAGCCGCCACAAGTATCGCCGACGCGGACCCATGGTACGGAGACACAATGTTATCAGTGCTCGGCTCAGACTCGGATATCGACCTGTGTGGCAAATATCCCAGGCGGAAGATATTTCACATTACTCATCATGCAGGCTGTGTAACCGCCCTAACGCCAACACTCTTGAACATTACTGTCTCCAGTGCCCCATTGTGACAGACAGTATTCCACAGAGACAAGACGTGATAACTGTATGTAAATATTTACTTAGTGACGACAACTTAGATACACTCCTAGCTCGCCACCCCCATTTTGGGGGATTTTGATTGTTAAATCCAACCATACCTCCTTTTGTATCTCTTTACATAATACTATGACTAATATACAATTGTTTGTCGCCCTCAGAAGCAATGAATTTATTAAACGGTGGACCATCTTACCAAGGCAGCCTGTACCTACGTCATGGACGTCACGCGCAATGCTCACCCTATCATGCCTTAAAACAAGATACGAGTACACGCACCCACTCATGCCATGTCAACACACCGAAAGATGCGGAACGGTCTACCGATATCCCCATACGACCACCTCCTACCCAACCGCCACAAGTAACGCAGACGCAAGACCATGGTACGAAGGCACAATAATGTCAGTGCTCGGCTCGGACTTGGGAGTAGACCTGTGTGACGGGGCTCCCAGACGGATGATATGCCACGGTGATCACCGTGCGGGCTGTGTAACCGTCCTAACACGAACACCCTTGGTATTATTGTCTCCAGTGACCCATAGTGACAGACAATATTCCCCGGAGACGGGGCATGATGATTGTATGTAACACTTACATAGTACCACTATCTCGCCATCACCATTTCGGGGGATCCTGAATGATTATTGTATTATGTCTCCATTCAAAGAATGTGTGTAATATATGACATGTCCTCTAACATAATGCTGTGATAGATGTACTATTGTTTGCCGCCCACGGGCGTAATAAATTTATTAAAACCAAAGACCTTGGAATTCATTTAGTTTGATATGTACCGGTAACTCAGATTTGAGTTACGAAATCTGAAACTTGCAAGTTTACATACAAGGGTTTGCAGTAAAATTTCGAGTTTATCAATGAAGAATTTCCATGCATGCAAGTAGGCATCAAGACTTGTGCATGGTGCAAGATACAAGGTCTGTCGGCCAAATTCTGGAATATACGACCTCACATCTAAAAAATCCTCGCACATTAAAAGACCCAAACCTTAGGGTACTTGTTGGAAAACTCCCAGACCCTCTTATGCCTTTACTTTTTTTAGGGGTGTCCCCTATGGGACTACAGGTTGCAGGACTCCTAATCACATCCACCGTCCCGTTTTTGTCGCCTCTTACGACTCAAGTGGGAAGACTTGGTGGTAGCATTCTTTTCCCCCACCACAGGGTAGGGGGAAAAAGGAAATGGATATTCAGAGAAATGGTACAGGACAGTAACAAGGGGTTGGAGGACAGCATAACGGATGGACAGTCATTGTATAAAAGTGTCATCATTTCTCTGTGAACAGAGTTTTCCTCTATCACAGACAAAATTATGTGTGTCTCTGGTCCGTAGGGGCGCCCCAGATAGACCCTAAAGTATCAACTGCATGCCACTTTGCCACGATAACATGCAGCCAATACCGCAGACGGAAATAGAAAGGCATAGATGTGGTACAGATGAGAGTAAAAGGGAAGAGATAGGCAGTATATTTGTGAGAAGAGAGATGGATGTGCTGGCTTTGAGTGAAACTAAAACGAAAGGGAGAGGCGAGTGTGAGTTTGGGAGTGTAGCTGGGAGGTTCTCAGGAGTGAAGAGGGGACGAAGGAGAGAAGAGGTGGCTATACTTGTAAGTGAAGAGATAGGTAAGTGTGTAGTGGAGTGGAAGGAGGTTTCTTCAAGGTTGATGTGGATGAAGGTGAAGCTGGGAAGGGTGATGTGGGTTTTTGTAAGTGTACGAGAATAAGATAAAGGAAGCAAAGAGGAGAGCAGATGTGAAATGGGGAAAGAGTATGACAGAAAATTTTGAAAGCAATAAAAAGATGTTTTGGAAGGGAATTAAAAGAGGAAGGGAATGCGAATCAAGTAGAGAAGAAAAGGTAAAAGGTGTAGATGGAGAGATGAGAATGGAAGAGAAGGCAGTGAGAGGAAGGTGGGCAGAGTATTTTAGGGAGTTGCTAAATGTGAAGGAGGATAGGGAGGGAAAGGTAGTTGCAGTGGGAAGCGCTATGAAAATGACCATGATGAGTGAGGAAAATGAAGGAGAAATAGGGAAAGATGAAGTGTAAGCAGATGTCAAGGTGATGAGAGCAGGTAAGGCACCTGGGTTGGATGGATGCCATGCAGAATATCTGAAGAAAGGAGGTACAGTGATGGTGAACTGGCTGGTGAGGTTATTTAATGTTTGTTTAAGAGAGGGTAGAGTGCCAGAGGACTGAAGGAGTGCCTGTATCGTTTCGTTTTACAAGGGAAAGGGGGACAAGTGTGAGTGTAGTAGTTTCAGAGGATTTAGCTTGTTGAGTGTAGGTGGGAAGGCTTGTGGGAGGGTTTTGATTGAGAGGATTAGGAGAGGAACAGAGGGAGTAATTGGTGAGGAACAGTGTGGTTTTAGGACAGGTAGGGGTTGTGTAGATCAGATTTTTGTGGTAAGACAGATATGTGAGAAAGCTATAGGAAAAGGTAAGGATTTTTTGGGCTTTTATGGATTTGGGAAAGGCTTACGACAGGGTAGACAGGAAGGCACTGTGGGAGGTACTGCAGATATATGGGATAAGAGGAAAGCTGTTAAGAGCAGTCAAGAGTTTTTATGGGAGTAGTAGAGCTTGTGTTAGGATTAGAAATGGAGAGAGTGAATGGTTTGAGGTAAAGGTAGGGCTTCGTCAGGAATGTGTTATGTCACCCTGGCTGTTCAATCTATACATGGATGGGGTGGTGCGAGAGGTGAATGCAAGGGTGGTGGGTCAGGGGTTGGAGATTGTTAAAGAAAATGGAGAAAAGTGGGAAATAAGCCAGTTGTTGTTTGCTGACGCCACTGCGCTTGTAGCAGGATCAGAGGAGGGATTGAGGAAGTTAGTGACAGAGTTTTAGAAGGTGTGTGAAAGAAGGAAGCTGAAGATAAAAGCGGGCAAAAGTAAGGTGATGAGATGTACAAGGGGAGAGAGTGACAGCATGCTAGAAGTGAGCATTAAGGGAAAGCGACTGGAGGAAGTGGATAGATTTAGATACTTGGGTTCGAATGTGGCAGGAAAGGGAGAAGTGTGGGTGGAGGTAGAATGTAGATTGACAGAAGCTAGTAAATGCCTTGGTGGATTAAAAAGTGTAATGAGAAATAGACATATGGGAATGGATGCTAAGAGGAGTTTATATGAAGGAGTGATTGTGCCGACAGCACTGTACGGGGCAGAAACATGGAACATAAGAGAGGAAGAGAGAAGGAGCTTGAATGTGTTTGAAATGAAATGTCTGAGAAGTATGATAGGGGTTACTAGGCTAGATAGAGTTAGAAATGAGGAGGTGAGGAGGAGAACAGGGGTAGTAAGGAAGTTGGGAGATAGGGTTGATGAAAGAGTATTAGGATGGTTTGGACACATGGAAAGAGTGAGTGAAGAAAGATTACCGGTAGTAAAAGAGTTGTGAAAGGCAGAGGTGGAAGGAGTGAATATAAGGGGGCGTCCTAGGATGAGATGGGTGGATGGGGTGAAAGGGGCATTGGGAAAGATGGGAATGCGTGTTGAGGAAGGGTGGGAGAAGACAGAAGATAGGGGTGAATGGAGAAAGGTTGTGTATGGGTGATGCTGCGATGCATGAGGGGGAGTGGATGGGGGATGGGGGATGAGGAAGTATGAGTGAGAAATAATTTGACGCAGCCCGAAGGGATTTCTCCCCGTCTTCTTCTTTTATGCATGAGGGGTGGGGAGGGGGGTCGCCGAATTAATGAAGCGGCCTTGCTGTGGATGTGCTGTGTCTTGCGAACTGCTTCTGACCCAGGGCAGTGGACAGGATGCAGGGATGACCCGTCATCCAAGAGGTGACAAGATGAGAGGCAAGGAGGAGGGTGGAGGGGAGTTGAATATGTAGGGGATGGAATGGGTGGGAGTGGTTTCTATGCCTTTTTCTTTTTGGCTACGCCCCGTGTAAGGAGGAAAAATCCTTTGGTATATGTATGTATGTACATCTAGAAAAATATATAAAAATCTTAAACCTCGCCTGCCCACACTCAACCTCAGCCCTATATAGGAAATGTGACATTATTTGTGGAAAATGCAGCTGAAAAAAAAACTTGCAGAAATATAGGGACAACAACTTTACGAGGAAAGCATCCTCAGATGAGTTGCTGAGATGGAATGTTTGAATTTTTTCATTATACACCGTTGTATTTGGCAAAGTACTTAGTTGTGGTGCATCTGAGTATGCTTATAGACCGAGATATATAAGTCTGATACATAGAAATCGTAACATTTATTGTGTATTTCTTGCAGCCAGATCCAGACTTGTACTGATAATTCAAAACATTAATTATGTAAAGCTACAGTAGCAGTACAATTTGACGAAACATCAAATTAAGAAATTAACTTTGAGTTACAGGAAACCGTGTTTTGGCGGACAGCATTTCAGTGATCTATATCAGAAACAACCCCATGAGATTCACAACACTCGCTGTCAAACGTTTAGCACAAATTCAGCAAAGCGTGATTGCTAAACAGTTTTTAATATTATAAGATAAAGAAAAGACAACGGTGGGCAATAGGGTTGAAGTTTCTGTGGAAGTTAGAAGAACAATGGCCATTGTTTCCTGAAGGATAAAAGAACCTAGTGCATGATGCTGTTGGGATTAAAATAGATAAAAGGGTGAGTGCTGTATTAACTCAGCTGATAAATCTATTTAAAAAAAAATCCTACTGGTTTCGTATGAAGAAAGCAGTAGCTTGGGTAAGACAGCTAATCGGAAAAAGCAGTATCACAATTTGAAGGTCCTATAATATCAGAAGAATTATGTGAAGCTTATAATATTATTATCTTCTATATAGAAGGACAAAATTATATTGAAGAAAAAATAGATTGTATAAAAAATGAATTTATTTCGAAATTAAGTTCCGATACACGAACTCGAACCTTTCGTAGACAAGAAGTGGCACATAAGATGTGCAGGCACATTATATCTAGTTCCGGTTTCTGAAGAAGTTAATCATCAGAGGAGTTCATGACAAACCTGCTCAATCAAGAAGTAACACTATGGCTATTGTCAGGTAGAAATACTGGACCCTTAAGGCCCGTCCTTTAATAAAAGGAATTATCAAGAAATGCATTACTTGTGACAAATACAGGGACACCACTGAATCGCAAAGGATGGCAAATCAACACAGTGGTGAAAATGTTAAAATCTGATACCTGTGATCAAACAGTCCATTGTCCCAATTGTTTCTTGTAGGAGAACAAATTGACCTGGAATGCGTGTTAGTATGCTTGCATTCCCCACGTTCCTTCTATATATCACCCCTAGTATATAACCCCATCAACCCATATATATAACCACACTGAAGAGGTTCACAGGCAGTGATTGTAATATACATATCTTTCTACAACATTCTCTCTCTCTCTCTCTCTCTCTCTCTCTCTCTCTCTCTCTCTTCGATAGTGGGATCTACATTTCATAATGAAAAGTTTTTCGTTGTTTTCCAAATTGTGTACCTGTCACTGTTCTTATTAGAGTATCTTATTTGCCCTTACCTTCAGGTTTTTGATAGTGGGCTAAAGGTCATTTGAGTATCAGTTTGGAACTCAGTACTTCAGGGAGCTCATCCTATAGAAGAGATTAACTAATTTCATCTGGGTATTCAATGTTTCTTATCCATGCCAGCTGTAGTTGTCTACTTTCTTGAGATAAATACGTGTGATTCAAGATGACAATTGCCGACAAAATGGTTAGAGTAGATACCATATTAAATGTACAACGTTTCGCTTGTTGAAACTTTTTCAAGTACAATTTCATGTACTTGGAAAAGATTCAACAAGCTCTGACCATAAATATATGTTTTTTGCTGCTAATTTGTAGTTACAGTGCTAGGTTATCACTGTTGGGTCGTCTGTATATACGAGACTTTTCTATGTTGTGCTCTAGGTTGGGTATGGGGAGGTTACATTTGCATAGCATAGGTAACCTCTCTCACACAACCAACAAGCTACTTGCCCAAATTTTTCAATGTGCTTATCCTCATTTCAACCACAAAGAATATTGGAAGCTATTCATGGTCTCCCTTTGGATAATTTGCCCATGCAAATCAACAAAAAACTTTAGAATACACTAATGAAAAAAGTGATTTAGCAAAGTTTGACACAATTCAATTCCCTCCCATAGATAAAGCCAAAGAAAGGATTAAAAGCAACATATTAAAAACAAGGCACTATCGCCTCCCTAATAACAAGAGAAAACAAAAGAGAAACTAATAGGACGAAGAAAAACAGCTACAGAAAAAATTGGGAGAAGTATACAGGTTCCTCAGATAAATAGACATGTGAAGAACATTAAAAGACAAGAAAAATATCCCTCACGAAGAATTTGGTACAAAAAAGAAGAAAATGCTATCACCAAAACAACACGACTGCATTGCAAACATTTCTTCAAACAAAATCCAAACCCACAATAGGAAGCAGGAAAATAACTAAGTGGATGAGCAATAGAAAGCTAGACACAAATGTTGTTCCATCCTTCTCCAATAAATACACAGAAAACACCATAAAACTAGACCAAAAAAATGCGCACAAGACCCAGACAAGATATCAATTTACCACTTGACATACCTGGGCCTTCAAAGATATCTTGAGCTACTTCTGCACACATTAGCATCCCGATAAACTGGAAAGGATTAAACATAAACCGCGTCCTGACACCAAGCAAACCACCAGAAAGTCCAGTATCCTACAGACCTGTTTCTCTCCTCTCCCGTAACTAAATTGATAGAAATATTGATCTAAGAAAGAATTAGAACACAGATACCTACCTCATCAGATCAGCATGGATCCTAAGAGGGTAATTCCACAAACATATTGTTTGCAAACCTCAGCTTACAAGTGTTAGAAAGCTCCAAAAAGAAAGCGCCACCTGATACAATAGTAATGGTGGTAACAGACTTGAATATAGCTTTTGATAGTCTCCAGACGCATTCTGTACAAAAAAAAATCGAAACTGATATAAACAGTAATGGCAAGAATTGACAAATTTTCTGGTCGACAGAGAGAACAGTGTCACAGTACAGCGATTTCTCGGGATCATAATATTATTCAAGGAGACCTCAAGAAACAATACTACCACCTAGTGCGAAGTTTGGTTAGGTTGCGGGGTTAGATTAGAATTTTGTTTCTTTGATCTGTTGTTTGTGTGTAGCTATATAGGGTGGTATTCATTCAGGACACCTGCCAATACGTGGTATGTTAGGTCATTGGAATGCTGATGTGGTGAGTAGGATGTAGAAGTATGGTTTTTTTTTTTTTGTATGTTTAAATGGTGATTATTTCTACTGTGGTATCTGTAAACTATAATTCATTGCCTTTTGTTTTGTTGGAAAATGTATAATTTTGTGTATGAGAGTTATGAGTCTACTTTTACGTTGTGCTTTGTCTTCTCTGTAGTATGGTTTGTGAAGCTAAGTAGTGTAGCTTGTGGTGATAGTTTTGTTTCTTGTGTCATAAGAGCATTAAAATGAAGAAGACTGTAAGAGACCATAAGGCCTACATTAAGCAGTTCCATGTTTATGATCACCTGTCATCCCCATCCATAGAATTGTTTAACCTTTCCACAAAAAACGTAAATCAGTTCTTGATTATTTCTTTCTTAAATATAAAAATTTTCAATTTAGATCCCTTACTGCGAGTCCAGCCCTGTTGTCTTGATATGATGACCTTGCTTGCGTCACCCTTGTTAAAGCCTTTGATCCACTTGAACACCTCTATTAAATCACCCCGCACTCTTCGTCTTTCCATAGGGTAAGTTAAGGTGCCTAGCCTCTCCTTGTAAGGTAAATTTTTGAGCCCATGTATCATTTTGGTCATTCTCCTCTGTACTGATTCTAGTGAATTAATATCCATTCTATAGGACGGAGACCAAAGCTCTACCGGATAGTCAAGGATGAGTCTAACGCCAGATAGAGCTTGATAATTACCTTTGTACTTTTATTCGTAACAGTCTTAGCAATGAAACCTTATGTTAACTATATTCCTGGCGCTAATACACTGTTTCCAGGATTTAAGGCCAGGACTCACTAGAACTGCTGGGTCTCTCTCGCACTCAGTTTTCTAAAGAAAAAATCAATAAATAAACAAATAAAGTGTTATGTAAGGTATACCAGTTTAGGGTGTTTCGTGTGTTTGTATATGAATAGCTAAGTATAAGTTTGTGTTTGCGTTACTGTTAGTGCTAATTGTTAGCATTTTTAGGGTGTGTTTGTTTTGTGTTGGGGTGTTTTTGAATGTGGGTTTTGGCGAGTGTTGTCTGCTATCTATGATGACTGTGTACCCTCACCTGGTTCTTTGCACTCCTTCCAGCACCTCAGGCGCGATGGGTTGATGTATGTGACGTGATCTGTGCCACATATTGGGTTGTAGTCAGACGTAACTATGCAATCCAGGAGGCAGTCTCTGTAGTCTTCTTTCAAGGTCAGCGCTCCGCACGAACTCGCACCAAGTCCTGACGAGAGAAGTCGATTGACTCAGTCATTTGACTCATGAAAATGCACCATACCTTACTTTACTGTCATAACATATTATGAATAACAAAAGTTTATCCTTACTCAATGCCACCTTACTGGCACAAAAAAAATGAGAGTACAAAAAGTAATTTTTTGGGAATATTTTTTAATTTGACATAAAAATGTCATGATACTTTCGATTGACTTATGCAAAATTATATGTTGCAGGCAGTAGAATATACCGTATAATGCTAAGTCTTACTAAAAAAAAATTATATTTACGTAACGCTTGCATGTGCATACGCGTCTGCACGCCTATGGAGAAGTACATTAAATCCAGACTTCTTATTATGTTGTTGGATGTAGAGGAAGCTAGAGAGTGATTGACTGTGGTGGTGAGAGGAGTTAGGATGGTTACGGTGATGCGAGAGGAAATTTACAGGAATATAGAAAAGACTGAGGTACAAATAGAATTGAAAGTGATGAGAACTGATAAGGTACCTGGGTTCGATGGATGTCATGAGGACTGTCTGAAAAGGGGAGGTACGGTTTTAGTGGATTGACAAGTGAGGTTGCTCAGTGTGTGTCCAAGGGAGGGTAGAGCGCTGAAGGACTGGGGGAGTACGTGTATAGTTCCTCTTTACAAAAATAGATAAATAAATGAATGTGCAAATAGAAAATTTAGAGGGTTCAGTTTCTTGAGGAACAGAGAGAGTATTTTGTGAGCAACAGTGTGGGTTTAAGAAAGGTAAAGGGTGAGTTGATCAGATTTTTGTAGTAAGATATGCAAAAAATGGCAAAAGGTAAGGCTGTATTTTGGTCCTTTATGGAATTAGAGAAGGCTTATG
>NC_134816.1:16187959-16252959 GCF_046742065.1 Oratosquilla oratoria
ATTCTTGAATGTATATAAGGCCCCCATGCCCTAACATATTCAGGAAGATATAAAGATTATTTTTTATAGATTATTATCGCTAAAAAAAAAAGCTGAAACTTTAGCGTAGAATTTTTTTTCTACACGGTAAAAACGTATCTTTTGGGGTGTATTTTTTATAAGTAACACAATTACCAATAAAAGTCATATGTTGATGTACTATTTATTATTTGATAACTAGTTCTATGATTTTTAAACAAAAGTTTGAGTTTTTGAATGTTTTTAACAGCCTGCTGATATGTAGAAAAAAAAATTCCTCATGTCCTTGTGCAGTTGCCACATGCCACTATTTTACTACGTTTTGGTACAAAATTCTACGAAACGGCAGCCCTGGTGGCGGCCTGACTGGTCCGGGTTTGAGTACACGTGTACGGCCATCGCTGTCACCTACCGGACAAATGGGGAACTTTGCTTGAAAACTCCGCCCTTTGTCCATTTCGACCGGTTATACGAGGGTCCGGGCATTCGGGGTCCGGGTTTTCGAGGTTCGACTGTATATATATATATATATGTCTGTGTGTGTGTGTGTGTGTGTGTGTGTGTGTGTGTGTGTGTGTGTGTGTGTGTGTGTGTGTGTGTGTGTGTGTGTGTGTGTGTGTGTGTGTGTGTGTGTGTGAGTGTGGAAGGGTGGCGAGTGTAAACACCAAAAACCGTTGGAGTTTTATTCCTAACGCTTCGTTCTACAAGAGCTTCCTCAGAGTGAACACAAACAGCTTATCCCGTTCCTCCCCGACCAACGTCGCTCTTCCCACACCTCAGCCCAGCTTCGCAAAAAACATGCCGTTCGGTAACCTTGTTATGGGTGGCTAAATTAAAAAACAATAAAACAATAAAAATATATTAACACCGACAACACGAAAAATAATACAGCGAACGTGTGCTCTCGTTCAAGACTAGGGAACTTGCTACATGGTTCTACGTAATTTTATACATACATTTACATAATATATAATATACAATGAATGTTATACATATACCAACCCTATATGGCTCGGCCACAACCTCTTAGTACCCTCACCGAGGAAACAACATTTTATACAAAAACATTAACACATACTAGCACACCCAGAAACATAAATATAATATACATTATTACATGACACAAGGAATATATAAATATACATACACAAAACAATACAACATATAAAGATACACAAAACAATACAACATATAAAGATACATACGAACTGCATACAAATATAAAAGAACAAGAACTGGCGCCAGTTAAACAAGAGAAAAAGACAGCAACTGCCGGACATCCGGGACATGATACTTAATAGCTAACCCAAAGCTATGCATTATACAAATCAATACACATAATAGATAAAAAAAAATACAAAGTACAAATCAAGACAAGCATTAATAGTAACATAAACAATGCACGTATTTAGTTAGGAGGACAAAGGACCCCTTGAATGGAGATTATGATTATGAGGGGTAGATACAAATGGCATAGTCTTTACAGTAGGACCTGGGGGAGGCCAGGTAAATGCAGGGATAGGCACTCTTGTAACCTTAAGCCTATCTACATGCAACACTTCGCTCAATCCCTGTGAAGGATCAAAGACCCTAAACTTATTGGGATGGAACTTTTCAGTTACCAAAAAGGAACCGGCAAATCTACAATTGAGTTTAGATTGGCGTTCAGGCATGCTTTTTTATACATGATCACCAATACTGATGTTAACAGGCTTAGCCCGTAGATGTTAGTGTTTCAACATCTTGGCTTTGGAGACATCAAATTTATCTCTTACACAACTATAAATATTATGAAATGTGTGATTTTGGAGTTGAATATAATCCTCAATATTGTAGAGGGGACGAGCATGACTATCAAGTGCATCATAAGGGAGTCGTTTTTCCACTCCATAGATAACATAATGAGGCATCATGAAGGCCAGTAGCAACGTGCCTGAGTATATCCAAAATCTTCCTGCTCGTCTTCTCCACAAGACCATTGGACGCAGGATGGTAAGCAGTCACGAATGTTTGCGTGATGCTGTAACGCTCACAAATGTTTGCTAAAACCTCGCTCCTAAATTCCGACCCATTGTCACAAAGGAGCACCGAAGGAGTAGTATATGGGCAAAAAACATGAGAAATTAAAGCTTGGGCTACTACTGGAGCAGACCTGCTAGTAAGGGAGCCAATATTACAAAACGACTAAAGTGCTCCGCACATAAAAGGACATACAGAGAACCTTGACTACGAGGCAGTTGTAAAAGGCCTACAGTCATAGTCTGAAAAGATAAGATAGGAGTAGTGTGCGTAGAACCTTTGTTCTGGGCACAAGAGCTACACTAGGCTACGTGAGTGGTAATGTCTAGTCGCAATTTTGGCTAATAATACTTCTTACATGCCATAACCAAAGTTTTGTCACGACCTGGGTGACCAGCCTGAGGGGCAAATCATGAGCAAGGAGCAAAACAAATGGAACTAGGGAGTCAGGAATCACTAGCTGTGCCCCATCCTGCTCAACCTTGTCTTGAAAAGAAAATTGAGACAGGGGAACAGGTAAATCTGGTAAAGTGGTATCATCACCAGACTCGAAAGCATAAGTAACAGCAGACCAGACAGGGTCCTCACGCTGAGCTTTGGCCAGATCCTTCAGAGAGAAGTTGGCAAGTACTTTAATAGCAGCAACAGGGATATTACGTGAAAGTGCATCAGCAACATTGTTTGCACGCCCTGGAATATGCTTAAGAGTTGGGTTAGATTCCTCAATCGTGAGAAACAATCTGGCTAGGCGGCCCGATTTTTTTTTTTTTTTTTTTTTTTTCCTGTGGAAAAGTTGAGTGACAACAGTGTGGTCTGTGTAGACTGTAACAGGATATCCAAAAATGATATCACGAAAATACTTTAAAGCCCACACCACTGCCAGGGCCTCCAAATGAGTAACAGAGTAACGAGACTCGGGCTTATTAAGAATGCGACTAGCATATGCAAGAACATGGGGTCTACATCCGTCTACTTGCTGCATAAGTACAGCTCCAATACCTGTACCAGAAGCATCTGTACAAATAGTAAAGGGAAGGCTATAGTCCGGGAATGCCAACACAGGCGCTTCAGTAAGTGCAAGCTTCAAGGAATAAAAAAATTCCTGGTGAACATCACGCCACTGGAAGAATCTGTCCTTCTAGAAGAAACGTTTTAGGGGGGGGAAGCAATTAAAGCGAAATTCCTAATAAATGCACGATAGTACCATGACAGACTAAGGAAGGAATGTACATGCTCAACTGACTTAGGTGCAAGGAAATCCCTAACCACCTTGACCTTATCGTCAGTAGTGTGAATACTATCTTTGTCAACAACATGATCTAGGAATTGGATGCTAGACTTTAGAAAAGAACACTTGAACACATTGAGTTTCAATCCAGCATCAGCAAGCCGTTGCAAAACCATGGACAACTTAGTGAAGTGGCTCTCCACATCCTTGAAAACTAAGATTGAATCACCCAGGTAAACAAAAAGTCCGTTGCCTATTAGACCATAAAAAATGGAGCTAATCAAGCGCTGGCAAGTCAAGGGAGCACTCCGCAACCCCATGGGACAACGAAACCGTTTATAATGTCCACTGGGAGTAGAGAAGGCCTTGACCGTACGAGACTTCTCCTCCAGGGATATCTGCCCCCCCCCCAAAAAAAACAACAACAACAACTTCTAAGTCTAAGGTGGTGAGCACCATGTTACCAGTGCCAATGGACTGAAGAAAGTCACTTAATACAGGCAAAGGGTAATGGTCTGAAATAGTGACCTCGTTAACTCGCCCATAATCAATAACAGGACGAAAAGATCCATTCTTCACGTAATATGTTGTCAACCAAGGACTGTACTATAAGCCGGCGAGAGTGAGGCAACCTGTAAGAGGGAACGTAAACAGGACGAGCACCTGGCTGAAGATCAAATCTATGAGCCACACGATCTGTAAGTTCTAATGGATCACCAGGTAAAGACAAAGCCTAACGGTAGATCACTAACAGTTAAATGAGATGAGGCGTCTCATTAGGAAAATCAATCTCACCTGTAAACGTTGCAAATTTGGAGGCCAAGTGAGCCGTGTCACTTGCTTTTGGATACTGTAGCACAGAAGTTGCAATGATAGGAGGTGAAAGCATCAACGTCAACTATTTCAAAGGAGCCTAAGTGACTGCCTGGAGAGAGAGTGATAGGAGCACCCGTGACGCTGGTTACCATAGCTGTGGTAATATGATCCTCGCGAATAGTGGAGAGACTACCTTCCAAAGCAAAGCGACGAACACGAACAGAGTCAGGCTGAGATAAAATGTCAGACCCAATAGGAGCACCTGAAATGCGCACCAGAACTCGAACTGCACTTGAAGGTCCAATACAATGCTCTCCTACAACAACAGTAGCACAAGGAAGAATAGAAGAGTTAAAGCGAGGAGGTCCCTTCGAAGGCAACTGAACGGCCTGATCATGCACAGGAGGGGAGTCACAAATGGAAATTGGCCTATCTGTTGCAGGAATAACAAAATTACAGAAGGTAACTACACAGCGATTATGAAATACATCAATGCCCTGTAAGAGCATCGATACCCAAGAGGCAATGACACATAAGGGCAAGACCAGATACAACAACAAAAGTAGCATGGAAACTGTAGCATGTGAGGAAGACCTTAAGGGAATGCAAACAGACCCAAGAATAGACTAGGGAGAACCTTGTACAGAATGTAAACTATTACAAAAAGGAGATAAAGGGAGATTGTACAAATCCCGGAGAGCATGATAAGCTTTTCTACTTATGAGACTACATTCTGCACCAGTATCTACAGTGACTGAAATAGGTGTATTCCCTGTAAGAAATTGGAAGGTGAGTAACTGAGAAGACTCAGCAGCCACCAAGGGGATGATCTGTGACCTAACACTACTGGCCAAACCTTTGGGTTGTGAAACGAACACTTGCGAAAGTGGGACAGAGATTGTCTAGTGCATCATCATTAGTACGATGATATTGGCAATTGAGTTCTTTAAATCCTACAGGATAACCTAGTACATTTATATATTTGTGTATTCGTGCATTTGAATATCTATGTTGTGATAATTGTTATTGAGAATCGTAGTTTTTACCTTAGTTCGGCAAAATTTCCCTCAAAGCGTTATTTTCTTCGATTCAGGAGCCTTTCCTGTAACTTTGAACCGCGCCTATCGTAACTTTAAATAAGATACGATTAAACTCCCCTCCTCTTTATTTTGTTTACTAAATGTATGTAACAACTTTGGTTTAATGAATCGGGAATTACTTTGAGAAATTACTGAGGAAAAAAGGAGAGTGAGTGTAAGAAGAAACTGAAAGAGGAGTGGGAGGGAGTAAGGGATAGAGTGGAACTAGGAGTGGAGGAGGAGTGGGGATGGTTCAAGGAGGGAGTCATAAGATGTGCAAAAAGGGTGTATGGAACAAGGAGGGCGGGAGGAAAAAGAAGGAAGGGTAGTGAGTGGTGGGATGAGGAAACAAAGAAATGTGTAGAAGAAAAGAAGCAGGCATTCATAGATTGGCTACAAATTAGGACGAGGGAATCGTATGAGAGGTACAAAGTAAAGAGAAAGAAAGTTAAGAATAAGATTAAGGAAGCAAAGAGGAGAGCAGATGTGAAATGGGGTAAGAGTGTGACAGAAAATTTTGAAAGCAATAAAAAGATGTTTTGGAAGAAAATTAAAAGAGAAAAAGGAGGCGAATCAAGTAGAGAGGAAAAGGTAAAGGGTGTAGATGGAGAGATGATAATGGAAGAGAGGGCAGTGAGAGGAAGGTGGGCAAAGTATTTTAGGGAGTTGCTAAATGTGAAGGAGGATAGGGAGGGAAAGGTAGTTGCAGTGGGAAGCGCTAAGAAAATGAGAGTGATGAGTGAGGAAAATGGAGGAGAAATAAGGATGGATGAGGTCAAGGCAGTTGTTAAGATGATGAGAGCAGGTAAGGCACCTGGTCTGGATGGATGCCATGCAGAATGTCAGAAGAAAGGAGGTACATTGATGGTGGACTGGCTGGTGAGGTTGTTTAATGTTTGTTTAAGAGAGGGTAGAGTGCCAGAGGACTGGAGGAGTGCCTGTATAGTTCCGCTTTACAAGGGAAAGGGGGACAAGTGTGAGTGTAGTAGTTTCAGAGGGATCTGCTTGTTAAGTGTAGTTGGGAAGGCTTATGGGAGGGTCTTGATTGAAAGGATTATGAGAGGAACAGAGAGAGTAATTGGTGAGGAACAGTGCGGGTTTAGGACAAGTAGAGGTTGTGTAGATCAGATCTTTGTGGTAAGACAGATATGTGAGAAAGCTATAGGAAAAGGTAAGGATGTTTTCTGGGCTTTTATGGATCTGGAAAAGGCTTATGACAGAGTAGATAGGAAGGCACTGTTGGAGGTACTGCAGATATATGGGATAGGAGGAAAGCTGTTAAGAGCAGTCAAGAGTTTTTACAAGAATAGTAGAGCTTGTGTTAGGATTAGAAATGGAGAGAGTGAATGGTTTGAGGTAAAGGTGGGACTTCGTCAGGGATGTGTTATGTCACCCTGGCTCTTCAATCTTTACATGGATGGGGTGGTGCGAGAGGTGAATGCAAGGGTAGTGAGTCAGGGGTTGGAGATGATTAAAGAAGATGGAGAAAAGTGGGAGGTGAGCCAGTTGTTGTTTGCTGACGACACTGCGCTTGTAGCAGGATCAGAGGAGGGCTTGAGGAAGTTAGTGACAGTTTAAGGTGTGTGAAAGAAGGAAACTGAAGATAAATGTGGGTAAAAGTAAGGTGATGAGATGTACAAGGAGAGAGAGTGACAGCAGAGGTGAGCATGAAGGGTGAAAGACTGGAGAAAGTGGATAGTTTTAGATATTTGGGTGCGAATGTGGCAGGAAAGGGAGGAGTGGGGGTGGAGGTAGAATGTAGATTGAGAGAAGCGAGTAAATGCCTTGGTGGGTTGAAAACTGTAATGAGAAATAGACATCTGGGAATGGATGCTAAGAGGAGGTTATATGAAGGAGTGATTGTACCAACAGCATTGTACGGGGCAGAAACATGGAACATAAGAGAGTGTAAGGGCCCATCCCCCTTCCCCGGGCGACAAGTCAATTCATCGTGGCTGCTCTGATAGTCGTTGGGCTCCCCACCTCGGCGAATCGGCTTGTTTGCGCGCCAGTACAACGAGCAAGTCAGCTTCGAACTTTTGAAGCCCGAGAAGACTGCGCCTGCGCGGAACAGCCACGTCGGCAGTTTTGGGGGTATATATACCCCTCCTCCCCCAACGTCGGATAGAACTTGATCAGAAGACGTCCTGCGAAGACTACCCACGCCAATCCCAAGTCTTCATTACTCCAGTTGCAGGCTACTCGACGTCGGGTCTTCTCATCTTTGCTGTTCTCAAGATCAACCGCATCCGAATGGGCCGGAACGGTTCGTCCATACGCACCCGAACATCGCTACTGTTGTTACGATACGGAGGTGCTGAGCACCTCGTATCAGATGTTCCCCTTCTACAACATTGTATTGTACACTTTTGATGGTTTATTGTATTCGTTAACTCTTTTAAATCCATTAATTCCTTTTGATGTTTGATTAAAGCCCCAGCAGATCCAGTAGCACCCGAACTGGTATTACTTTTCAGGGTCGAGAGAACATAGTTCCTCCTTCGCCCTCACAGAGAGGAAGAGAGAAGGAGTTTGAATGTGTTTGAGATGAAATGTCTGAGAAGTATGATAGGGGTTACTAGGCTGGATAGAGTGAGAAATGAGGTGGTGAGGAGGAGAACAGGGGTGGAAAGAGAACTGGGAGATAGGGTTGATGAAAGGATATTAGGATGGTTTGGACACATGGAAAGAATGTGTGAAGAAAGATTAGTAAAGGAAGTATGGAGAACGGAGGTGAAGGGAGTGAATTTGAGGGGGCGTCCTAGGATGAGATGGATGGATGGGGTGAAAGGGGCATTACAAAAGAGAGGAATGTCTGTGGAGGAAAAACGGGAGAGGACAGAAGATAGGGGTGAATGGAAAGGGGTTGTGCATAGATGATGCTATGATGCATGAGGGGGAGTGGGTGGGGGATGGGGGGGTGAGGAAGTATGTATGAAAAAAAATTGACGCAGCCCGAAGGGATTTCTCCCCCGTCTTCTCCTTTTATGCATGAGGGGACGGAGAGGGGGGGGGGGTCGCCGAATTTATGAAGCGGCCTTGCTGTGGATGTGCTGTGTCTTGCGACACTGCTTCCGACCCAGGGCAGTGGACAGGATGCAGGAATGACCCGTCATCCAGGAGGTGCCAAGATAAGAGGGAGGGAGGAGGGTGGAGGGGAGTGGAATATATAGGAAATGGAATGTGGGTGGGAGTGGTTTCTATGACTTTTTCTTTGTGGCTACCCCCCCATGTAGGGGGAAAAAGCCTTTGGTATATGTATGTATTTAAAAATTAACCCGTGGCCTTCTGAGCTTTTTTCAAACTCGTATGAGTCCCTTGGAACACGGCGCATAATAACGTCGGAACACTCACATTACCCTGAGCTCAGGACGAAGAAGGACCTCTTTTTTGGAAAACTTCCTCCTTGGGACCACGTGGTCAGTTCTGAAGGCCTTGAAGTTGAGAATTTCTGACTTCTAAACGGGCAACAAATTTTAGAGAATCTTCGTTGGTTGAAACAAAGTGACCGGTAAGTTCTCTAAAGTAACAACTGATATTGTTAAACCGTAAATTTCATAATCTAACGTATTGTAATTACTAAGTTTATATATTACAAACATGTTTATTCAGTTGGTGATTGTATAATGCACTGAATTTGTAAATTGGGTCGTTCTTTCCTGCGATGTCACTACGCACTTGTTCATATGACGCCGACACTCTGCTCAGTGAAGGAGAGAGGTGAAGTAGGCTATGAACGGAATCAGCGACCAAAGGATAATATTGTGAAGAGTTAGGTCCCTGTCTTTTTTTTACATTCACACTAAAAGGCATGGAGCATTAATATGAGCTTGAATTCCAGTTTTATGTAGTAGTTACGATAGGAGCATTGTAATATGGTTGATAAATGAATTACTTATGTGAAATAGTACTAAGTGCATTACTTTCAATTACGACTGTTTGAAAGATATTATATAAAGATTCAGGAGAGAATTATATTCACTCTCGTTTCAATGTATGTTGTTTAAAGTATTTTTGTCATTCTCTGATGTATTTGCTGGGTTTCGATGATTTTTACACGTACAATATGGATCTATGTACAAGTATTAATTTGTATTACAGGTTGAAATTAAACGATTATGACAGTTCACAAAATTTAGTATGAAACAATCTAGGCTGATAAGAAGTCTCAGCTTTGTTTCAAAATCTTGAAACACTGATCAGTCGAATGTTTACAATGACCATGGATATGACAGTAGCTAAGCTTATCCTGCGGCTCTATTCTAGAGAGGTAATGCGTCACATTAGAAGAAACATCTGATACATTCCTACGGACAGGGGACTGCCTTGACTTGTTTACATGATGTTTACGACGAAAACAAAAATCACTCGAATGACCTGACTTGTTACAGTAGGTACATGTAATTACAGGAGGGGTAAAGGTAGAGGGAGGGGAGCTGCGAGTAAGAACTGAAGACTGAGAGGGTGGAAAAGGAGATCTAGGAACATTTGCATGTTGCTGAGCGTTGCTAATACACAAGGAACCAGAGGGCACTTCCAGAATTTACACGAAAGCCTAGTTACGAAAGACAGTAGGGTCTCATCTGTCTTATAGCTGAGAGAAGAGGCAGCTCTCTTCTCAAAAGACGCTAAGAAAATTATGTATAAAAGAAACTCCAAAATAAGGCGGAACCTAACTAAAGAGATAGTGCCATGGTCAACCCACTCTAAATGGGAGAGAAAATCTAAGGCTTCAACTACAACTTTGCTGGGCTGGGCCTGAGCACGCCTATAGTGAAGAGTGCCCAATTTGAATGTAAGAGCACCAGCCAGCTTAAAACATCATTAAAAAGAATTCCCTACAGAGGTATTATATTTTTTAAGGAAGTTAGATTTAAAGATATCATAATTGTAATCTAAAGACTTGGGGTCGAGACACAAAGCAGATAACATCTCAGAGGCCAAAGAGTTGGGCACAAGCTGTGACCTCACAAAAGAATTTTTTTTAGACCCCGTTTAAACATTAGTAATTACAATACAATCTTCGCACTGGCGAAGAAAATGAATGGCTTTAGAATGGGGATAATCACCTAAAAATTTAAGAACAGAAGGATCTAATGTAAAAGTATGAGCCATTGTCTGAGGTGATGTTTGGTTATTAATAAATGAGGGCAGCTTATGTTTAGTAGATGTCATTAACGTGAAATATATATATATATATATATATATATATATATATATATATATATTATACATATATTAAGTATTACGACCGCTTACAAAAGCACATGTCCCTTTACAGAAAAGATGAATCCATCTAGGTTGGTGATCATAAAATAATATCAAAAAGGGAATATCTTTAAAAAGGTAAACAATAACACAAATTTCCTTATAAACAACCAAAGTAAATGTGTCCGTCAAGGAATGACATCACGATGAAAACAAACATGGCCGCCATAACCAGTCTTTCGGAGGTGATGGTGAAGTACTGCAAACGGTAATCACGCAGGCCAACTCCTCATAGAATCTAGGCTGGAACAGTAATCCTTCCTCATCCAGTCTCCAGATTAATCGCCTTAAACACAGCAACAACAGGCAAGCGATCCACCAGTGTAGAAGACGATGACGATAACCAAAATTTCAAACGAAACCCGAAAACTGGGAAACACGAGGTATTCGTCTCTCAATAAAAACACAAGCGCTCATTTCAAATACGCTGTTCCTGAGCACCATCACACAAAAAATCAAAAGTCCCTGGTGTGAGTTGTTCCAGAATTACTGGTAATAATCACCTGGCTGAAAAAAAGGAGAAAGGGGTGAGAAAGCATACGTGCCCGCGAAAGAAGCAAAGGCCGGCCCCAAAGTTTATAACACTCCAAAGCTCAAAGTTGCGTTTGGAGTGCTTTTTAACGCACAAAACAAAATGTTCACACAATGGCAATTTTTTTTAACCCGCTGCCACAAATTTATGTGATGGGTGGCTAAATTAAAAAACAATAAAACAACAGAAACATATTAACACCGACGACACGAAAAATTATAGAGCGAACGTGTGCTCTCGTTCAGGATTAGGAAAAAACTGATGCCTCACAGCGCGCATTTTCGCGGGAACTTGCTACATGGTTCTATGTAATATTATAAATACATTTATATAATATATAATATATGCTATGTAATATATAATATATAATATGTAATATATAATATATAATATATAATATATAATATATAATATATAATATATAATATATAATATATAATATATAATATATAATATATAATATATAATATATAACATAAAATATATAATATACAATATATATATATATATATATATATATATATACATATATATATATATATAATATACAATATATAATATATCATATAATATATAATACACAATATATGATATGTAATATATAATGTATAATTTATAATATATAATATATGACATATAATATATAACATATAATATATATATATAGTATATAATATATGATATATGATATGATATATAATATACAATATACAATATATATGTAATATATAATATATAATATATAATATATAATACATGGTACATAATACATAATACATAGTACATAATACATAATACATAATATGTTATGCATAACACATAATATATGATACATAATATATGATATATAATATATAATATATAATATATTATATATAATATATAATATATAATAAATAATATATAACATATGATATATAATATATTATGTATAATACATAATGTATTATGAATAATGTATAATATATTATATATAATATATAATATATAATATATGATATATAATATATAATGTATAATATATAATATATAATATATAATATATAATATATGATATATTATATATGATATACAATATATGATATATAATACATAATATATAATGTATATGTAATATATAATATAAAATATATAATATATGATATATAATATATAATATATAATATATACTATGATATATAATATATAATATATAATATATAATATATAATGTATAATATATAATATATAATATACAATATATAATATATAATATATAATATATAGTATATAATATATAACATATATTATATAATATATGATATTTAATATATAATATATAATATATAATATATAGTATAGTATACAATATGTAATATATAATATATAATATATAATATGTAGTATATAATACATAATACATAATATACAATATATAATATATAATATATAATGTACAATACATAATATATAATATATAGTATGTAATATATAATATATAATATACAACATATAATATATAGTATGTAATATATAATATATAATATATGATATATGGTATGTAATATATAATATATAATGTATAATATATAATACATAATATGTAATATATAATATATAATATATGATATATAATATACAATATACAATTTATAATATGTAATATGTAATATATAATATATAATACATAATATATAATATATGATATATAATATATATATATAATATATAATATATAATATACAATATATAATATATAATATGTAGTATATGATATTTAATATATAATATATAGTATATAATAAATAATATTTGATATATGATACATGATATATAATATATAATATATAACATAGAATACATGTTATACATGTGCCACCCCTACAGCCTTGTCAGCTTGATAAATCAACCTACGAATTTGAAGTCCGGTGGGCTCAGACATCACTTTTTTGCTCATATATGTCTGTTTCCTAATTCCCCTACCAGTTTCTCCGTAATAACTAATGAACAGCTTTTGCACCGTATTTTATAATCAAACTGTTCTTTTCCGCTTTAACCTTGTTAATGTTATTGTTTCTCATCATTTCACCTATCTTGGACCCTGTAATGTAAGCAATTTTGGTGAGTAACTATCCCATCTGGCTCGAGAGTTTTGAGTTGAGAACGGACAAAAAAAAAGAGAAAAAGAAAAAAGCAAAAAAAAACGTTATCGACATCGGCCTCTCCTCTCTTTCTCGCCTCTGTTTCGTATTTTTAGTGATTTTTCCTTTGGATGGCATTTTTTTTTTTTTTTTTACTTCAAATACTCCTTGAGGAATTCTTCTCTGCATATTCGGTATGCTCTCAGGGGGAGACCTATGATAACTCCACTCTTGATTTTGTCATTGTGGGTAGTGGTAGTGCACGACGCCATTTTTGTTCGAGTTTTTTCTATGGACTTACATTGCGATCTTATTCCCTTTTCTCCATATCACTGAATGCCCTGTTCTATCCCGTTTAATCAATTCAGCTTTGCGTTAAGATTGGTTTCTCTTGGGGCGATGACAAGTATATTATCCACGTACCGCATCAGTGCCGTGGACTCACAATAGGGAGTGTTAAAGAGAGGTAATTTTATAACAATAATGGGCCAGGATACCACCTGGATGCGGTACGTGGATGATGTACTTGTCGCTCCCAGAGAACCCGGTTTTCACGTAAAGTTGAATAGATTAAACAAGACATTCAGTTCACAGTGGAGCACGAGGAGAATAATAGATTGACCCTCTTGGACACGGTGATATGGAGAAAAGGAAATAAGACCCCATTCTCAGTCAACAGGAAAAACACGAGCAAAAACGATGTCATGCACTATCACTCTACCCACAATGACAAAATCAAGAGTGAAGTTATCATAGGTTTCTTCCTGAGAGTATACTAAATATACAGTCAGGAACTCCTCCAGGAGAAAATTCATTACATATCCCTCTCCTTTTAGACTTGCTTCCAACTCACTGCCATCCTCTCCCCTTGTACATATCATCAACTTACTTTCACCCACATTCACCTTCAACTCTCTCTTATTGCATACTTTCCCAAATTTCGTCACTAATTCCCTTAATCTCTCCTTTGATCCTGACGCAACCGCAGTGTCGTCAGCAAACAATATGCTCACCTCCCAATTTTCTCCATTATCTTTAATCATTAGTCCTTTGCCCATTATCCTCGCCTTTACCTTTCGCACCACCCCATCCAAGTACACAGTCAACAGCCATGGCGACATGACACACCCCTGATGTAGTCCCACCTTTACCTCAAACCACTCGCTCTCACCCTTTCCCATTCAAATACAGGCTCTACTACTCTCCTAAAAAAAATTACTGCCCTAACACCTTTCCCCAATCCCATATATCTGCAAAATATCCCATAGTGCCATCATGTCCACCCTGACATAGCCTTTTTCAAATCCATAAAGTCCCAAAAACATTCTTACCTATTAATGAGAAAAAATCTGATCCACGCAGCCCCTGCCTTTCATAATTCCACTCTGTTCTTCGCTAATTACTCCCTCTGTTCCTCTCCTAATCCTCTTAATTAAAACCCTCCTATAAGCCTTCCCAACTATACTCAACAAACTGATCCCTCTGAAACTACTATACTCACATTTGTCCCCTTTCCCTTGTAAATTAGAACTATACAGGCACGCCTTCAATACTCTACCCTCCCTTAGACACACATTAAACAACCTCAATAGCCATTCCACTATTACTGTACCTCCTTTCTTCAGACCCTCCGCATGACGCTCATCTACCTCAGGTGCCTTACCTGTTCTTATAATTTTCAGAGCTACTTGAACCACATCTTTTCTTATTTCTCTTTCATTTTCCTCTCCCATCATCGTCATTTTCTTAGCGCCTCCCAATCCCTCCCTATCCTCTTCCACATTCGAGAGCTCTCTAAAATATTCCACCCATTTTCCCTTTACCGCCTACTCTTGTGTTAAAATATGTCCATCTGCGCCTTTTACCTTTTATTCTCTATTTGACTCACCTCCCTTTCCTATCTTGATTTCCTTCCGAAACATTTTTACTACTTTTATAAATCTCTATCATACTCTTTTCCATTTTATATCTGCTGTCCTTTTGCCTCCTTTATCTTTTGTTTTGCTTCTCTTCTTTTATTATACCTCTCATATTTTTCTCTCATCCTACTTTGCAACCAGTCCCTGAATGCTCGCTTTTTCTTTTCTACTACCTTCTTCATTTCATCATCCTACCACTCACTACCCTTCTTTCTATTCCCTCCCATCCTCCTTGTTCTACATATCATCCTTGCACACCATGTTACTTCCTCCTTGAAACACCCCCATTCATCCTCCACGCCTACTTTTACTCTATACTTCACCACCTCTCACACTTTTCTCGGCTTCCTCTTGTACTCCTTTTACTCCTACACCTTTTCCTCTTCCTACTTCCTCCACCACGAGCCTTCACCCCGGAAAACGAGAAGCTACACGGCTTCTTGGGTAGGTTCAAACCGGACGTACGAAGCGCGGTCTACGGCCTGACGACATGGCTCGATCCCTACCCCCTGAGCTCCATCAGGATTACTATAAGGTCCGGAAGCTACTGAAAGACGTTTACCAGCTGACACTGGCGAAACCCCGCAGCAGTTTCTTCAACACCACACCAAAAGCCCATGGCGATATGCGACGGGTCATGCTCAGGGCCCTTCAGTACCTGAACGAGTGGTTCGAAGCCTGCCACGTGCCGCAGACATTCGGCGTCCTTTGTGATTTCTTTGTCACAGACCTCGTCCATAGCCGGCTGACCTCTATCATGGTAGCTCACCTGAAGGAACAAGACTGCACGTCACTCGAGGAAATGATCACGGATAGGAGCCAACACCTGACTGCACGCCCGCACGCTACCTTACAACAGCTGCACCGAAACCAGGTACCTCACAAACCTCCTGTATCATTCTCTAACCCTCCTCCACTGGCCACAACCCCCAGCATTCCGTGCAGAGTCGTCAGCCATGTATCAGGGTGGCGGAATGAAAAAAAAAATAATGATATTTTTTAGAGTAAATTTATCAAGCACAGACAGCGTGCGTTCACTTAGGAGGCGAGAACTGGAAATATGTACATAAATACACAAGCAATGTCACCATTACAGCCACGTCCCCGGTCCATGCTGCTCCAAGTCACCCAGAAAATCCCGGCAGAAACTCGCAAAGTTGTGATTTTCACGGGTCAAAACGCCTCCATACGACCCAAGAATGCTGATCCCTGCAGCATAGCTCAGGGCCAAGAACGTCATCAAACCCCCGTGCCACTTGCGTCATTACGACAGACGAGACGCTGCGACCGTCATGTTTCTCACAACCACCCCGCCGGTGGAATATTCTACGCTGGGAACCGACGAAGGACCAACAAATTCTATTTTGAAAACCCGCGCCGTCCTACTGGACTCAGGAATCGATCCCATCTTTGTAGCAGAGGCCCTCGTCGACCCTAGCAACCCACCCGCTTACTAAAATAATTAATCTTAAAGTGTCCTTATTTTTAGGGAGATGTCGTTGCAGTTACGCTACCTCAGCCACTGTATGACGTGATCCTAGGACGAGCCCCAAATACGAAGTACTTCAAACGGCCTTCCGAGATGAATAGCATCCTCGACGTCAATCAAGACGGACAGGACGACACAAGTCCCACGGGAAGAGAGCACCCCGAGGCCAAAGAGGAGGCTCCCCTTTCAACATCCTCTTAAACCTCCAAACCAGAATTTCTAGGCAAGCAGAGGACTTGTCCGGGCCTCCGGCGGATATACCAAAGAGCAGCAGAGGCCCGAGAGTGTTCCGGGACCCGTGGTGCGCTCATCACACACCTGCTCCGCAACAAACTTCTCTACCGCAGGACCCTACGGGAAGGCCATGAAAAATTCCAATTGCTCGTTCCGGAATCCCGCCGTCAGGAAGTCCTCCAACTGGCGCATGAAAATCCATTGGTAGGACACTATTTTCAGAAGAAAACGTTGGCACTCCTTCGGCGTGATTTCTACTGACCAGGTATGTACGCAGATACTAGTCGATACTATCTTTCTTGTTCTACCTGTCAGCTCCACGCCCCGAGACGACGCATGGGTTATCTTTATAGGCAAATATCTCTCGCCCCTGAAACTAAGCCCCTAACGGCCTTCAAGACTCACAGCGGCTTGTTCCATTTCGTGGTCATGCCTTTCGGGATGATGAGAGTCGGTCTTTGAGATGTATCGCACGCCTGCGCCTACCTCCACGACTTGTTTGTGGCCACTCCGACGTGGGAGGAACACCTTCAGCCTCAAGGGCTTTGCACGGTACTCCAGTACTTAGGCCACACGGTAGTGAAGGAACGGTTTCGCCCATTGTCAGACTGGGTTGACGTCTTTACACGGACTGTTTTGCCCAAGGATAAGACACGACTCCGCTCTTTTATGGGCACGATAAATTACTATTTCCGCTTCATTCCTGCTTTTTCAGACCAGGCCCATAGTCTACGTGGGCTCCTGAAGAACTCCCCAGAGGTCGTCCATTGGACAGACGCCACCAAAGCTGTATTCCACTAGCTAAAGGGTTCTCTGCAGTCCACCCCTGTTCTCTAGCTCCCTGACTCAGAACCAATGCCAACAGCACCGGACTAGTAGGAGTTTGTAGTGTTCTATAGCCAACACGTGTAATTACCCCTTCAGGACTCGTGATCGCCGAGTACGGGATAAACAATAGTCACCCCTTAGAACATGCGTTCGACTAAACATGCGTTCGACTAATTTTGATTAATATAATAACAATGTTCATTATAATAACTTAATTCATTTTATAGATAAAATAAAACATATTCCTCTGCATCCTGTAAAAAGGATATTTATGTATTGTAAATATATTTTGAATAATTGTATACTAAACACAAAGAATCCAGAATTTCGCCACAAGTTTTGTAGATACTGTCATCGACATTTTCAATTAAGAGAGATCAGTCATGGGATTGACTTTAAATATCCTAGCTTCCTCCAAGAAGTACAATTGTAGTAACCACTACAATTGGTGACCCCGGAGTGACCGACCGCCAGCCCTGGACTTCCGCCGCCTCAGCTGCCAGCTGTGGACTCTCAACACCACTGTCGCCTGCCCTGGACTTCAGCCGCCAGCCCTGGACTTCAGTCGCCAGCCGTGGACTCTCGACGCCCCTGCCGCCCAGCCTGCTCGTCCAGCCCGGTTCCACCCGCCCGGCCTGCACGCCGCACCAGCGTGCCCAGCCCCGCCCTGCCGTCCCGGCTAGGCTGCCCAGCCCAGCACCACCGCCCCGGCCTGCCTGCCGCACCAGCGTGCCCAGCCCCGCCCGCCGTCCCGGGTTGTCCTGCCCGTTGACCCAGCCTGCCCAACCCCGCCAACCCGGACTGCTCTGACCAACCCAGCTGCCCACGAACATCGCTGCATACTAATCACGTAAGCATGACGGACGATCAACAACAGGAAATAAGTGCATTCCGCGCACCCCCTTTTTCCAACCGCGACCCAACAATATGGTTCACAATCCTCGAGTGTAACTTTACGGCAAACCGCATTACCACCAGCCTTAAGAAGTTTTCACATGCTTGTGGCCTCTTACCACCTGACGTACTCCTCCAAGTTTCAGACACCATCTCCATGGCACCTACATCCGTTACCCCATACGAGGATTTGAAGAAAGCCGTTCTGGACCGCCTTGAGTCTTCCGAAGCTACACGCCTGCAGGAGCTCCTCTCGAAAGAAGAACTTGGAAATGAGAAACCATCCGACTTGCTGCGACGCATGAAGCGATTGCTCGGAGACAAATACGCAACATTCGACACCTCCATCTTGCGCCACCTATTCTACCAGCGCCTACCAACAACCATCCAAGGCAACCTCTTCAGCGCCAAGAACAAGCTCTCGCTCGACGAGCTAGCCACGCTCGCTGATGAGTTCATGGCTTCGGTACCAGTTGCGCGCCCTACCATCGCTAACCTCGCCAACCAGTCCGCAACTCAGGCGTTAACCGAGCTAGTCTCCAAACTCACCCTCCAGGTTAGCGCCCTCCAAGAGCAGGTTGCCAATCTTCAACAACGACCCCCGTCACCAAGATACTACCGCAACCGCTCCAGGTCTACATCCAGAGGAAGACCCAAGCAAACATCAGGCGTCTGCTTCTACCATCATCGCTTTGGACAAGATGCGAGGAAATGTACACAGCCGTGCACCTTCTCACCGGCACAGTTAAACAAGATGGGCGAACGCTAACGGCGCACAGCGTTCGCCAACATACATCGAAACTCTTCTTCGTATTTGATCCACTCTCCAACACCACATACCTCATCGACACCGGAGCTGAAGTCAGTGTCCTGCCTGCCACAGCATCCCAGCAATCACTGCCGCCGATGTCTTACCTCTACGCAGCCAACGGCACCAAGATACCCGTTTTCAAGAGGAAGACACTTCAGCTAGAACTCAACCTTCGCCGATCCTTTGAGTGGACCTTCTACGTTGCAGCAGTTTCCCAACCAATCCTTGGCGCCGATTTTTTTACCCACTTCGATCTCCTGATCGATATTAAAAATCGCAAGCTCCACGACCCCCTTACATCGATGTCATCCAACGCCAGGCCATCAACCGGAGTAAGTAGCCAGCTTTCAACCATCAGTGCCGATAACAAGTTTGCTTCTCTCCTCAGGAACTTTCCTGCCTTAACACAACCTTACTCCACGACCACGACTGTAAAACACCACGTAGTGCACCACACAGAGACTACGGGACCTCCAGTCTACGCCAAAGCCCGTCGTCTGGCTCCGGAACGCCTCAAGCTAGCCAAGGCAGAACTGGAAGCCCTCATGCGTCAAGGTATCATTCGTCCAAGTTCAAGCAACTGGTCGTCAGCTCTCCACATCGTCCCCAAAAGCAACGGTGACATCAGACCATGCGGTGACTACCGCGCCCTCAACTCGCGAACTGTGATGGATAGGTACCCAGTTCCCAACATACAGGAGTTTTCCTCAAACCTTGCAGGAACTCGCGTATACTCCCGGATCGATCTTGTCAAAGCCTTCCATCATATTCCAGTCAACCCGCCGGACATCCCCAAAACAGCTGTCACCACGCCTTTTGGCTTGTTCGAATACGTTCGAATGCCCTTCGGCCTCAAGAACTCTGCCCAAACTTTCCAGAGATTCATGGACGAAGTCCTACGAGGCCTGCCTTTTTGCTTCACCTACATCGACGATGTGCTCATCGCCAGCCCTGACGAAGCCACACACCAAGACCATCTGAAGCAAGTCTTTACCCGACTACAAGACTACGGCATCCACATCAATCTCGAGAAATCTGAGTTCGGTGTTTCATCCATCAACTTTCTAGGACACACCGTCACACCTTCAGGCGTCACCCCTGTCTCATCCCGCTGCGACGCCATCCAGAGTTTCCCGAAACCTACAACACAGCGCCAACTCAAGCAATTCCTTGGTATGTTAAACTTTTATAATCGTTTCATTCCAGACTGCGCTCAACTGCTCCAACCGCTCTACTCCATGATCAAGCCATGCAAGAGGGGACGTTCCATCGTACTCAACTGGGACGCCGAAACTGATGCAGCTTTCATGGCAGCCAAAGAAGCACTCGGGAATGCTACCGCCCTTAGTTTCCCTATTCCTGATGCCATCACTTCCATCTCGACAGATGCTTCAGACACAGGTGTCGGCGCAGTTCTGCAACAATACATCAACGACGCCTGGAAACCCATCGCCTTCTTCTCAAAGAAGCTCAACAATGCCGAGAAGAAATACAGCGCCTTCGACAAGGAACTCCTAGCCATCTACAAGGCTGTCAACAGGTTCAGGTATTTCATTGAAGGGCGAAAATTCCACATATACACCGACCACAAACCAACCACAACAACATTCATCCATAACAAAACAACATACTCCCCTAGACAACTACGACACACAGATTTCATCTCCCAATTCACCACAGATGTTTGTTATGTTCGAGGTGAAGATAACTGTCCTGCCGACACACTCTCGCGCAACATATCTGCAGTCTCTACCTCTCTCATCGACTACGCCGCCATCGCTGCAGACCAAGCTAGTGATACCGAGCTGCAGCGATTGATGGAAAACCCCGCGTTGCAGATGAAGAAGGTACAGCTCCCTGGAACCAACACTCAGCTCTACGCCGATGTATCCACGGACACCATCCGTCCCTACTTGCCCGAGAACCACAGGTATCCCTTGTTCCGCCATTTACATGACCTCTCCCACCCAGGTATTCGAGCTTCGTAGCACATGATGTCGTCACGCTTCATCTGGAGTGGAATCGCCAAAGACGTTCGTCACTGGACCCGCACCTGCGTCAAATGCCAAGCTTCCAAGGTCACACGCCACACCATCTCCCCTCCAGGTACCTTTCGCCCAGTCTCCACTCGACTCGAGCACGTCCACATCGACATCGTCGGACCGCTTCCCTTCTCCAACAGCTTCAGGTATATTCTTACTTGTGTAGACCGTTTTACACGCTGGCCCGAAGCAATCCCGCTTACTGACATAAGCACAGATACAGTAGCCAAAGCTTTTATAACTACCTGGATTTCAAAATTCGGTACACCACTCAGCCTCACATCCGACCGTGGTAGCCAATTTGAATCCAATCTATGGAACAAGGTTATGTCTTTGCTAGGTATCCGGCGTTTCAGAACAGCAAGATACCATCCTCAATCCAACGGACTCGTCGAACGCTTCCACCGACAACTCAAGGCTTCACTTGCAGCAACAGCACGCGACCGCGCCAACTGGTCTACGGTGCTTCCAATGGCCCTCCTCGGTATACGCACGTCCCTCAAGGAAGACCTTGGCCACTCCTCTGCAGAACTTCTTTATGGCACTCCACTCCGTCTGCCCGGTGAGTTTCTTGCATCTGCCCCTATAACGCAGCCCTGCAGCGTTCAAGATTATGCCACTAATCTCACAGATACAATGCAGAAACTCCAGCCAGTACCACCGCGTACCTCACCCACAAGAACGTTTGTGAGCCAGGACCTCAAAGACTGCTCACATGTTTTCATTCGCGTGGAGGGAGTAAAGAAGCCTCTTCAACAACCATACGATGGACCATATAGAGTCGTCAAGAGGACAAGGAAGAACTTAACCATCGATCGCCGTGGAACCAATGACGTCATCTCCATAGACCGCGCCAAGCCTGCATACCTCTTCTCGGACAATGAACAAGATCCCGTTGGTCTTCCGACACCTCCGGACACACGGGCTACAAACCACAAACACGCTACAAAGAAAAAACAGATATCGTTCCTCCTGCCTCGTCACTAGGGGGAGAGTTCTGTAGTGTTCTGTAGCCAACACGTGTAATTACCCCTTCAGGACTCGTGATCGCCGAGTACGGGATAAACAATAGTCACCCCTTAGAACATGCGTTCGACTAAACATGCGTTCGACTAATTTTAATTAATATAATAACAATGTTCATTATAATAGCTTAATTCATTTTATGAATAAAATAAAACATATTCCTCTGCATCCTGTAAAAAGGATATTTATGTATTGTAAATATATTTTGAATAATTGTATACTAAACACAAAGAATCCAGAATTTCGCCACAAGTTTTGTAGATACTGTCATCGACATTTTCAATAAAGAGAGATCAGTCATGGGATTGACTTTAAATATCCTAGCTTCCTCCAAGAAGTACAATTGTAGTAACCACTACAAGTTCTCCTGTAGTCTAACCTCCTCGATCCCAGATGTCTGAAACTAGTCGCCTATGCCTCCCGAAATATGCGGGGAGTAGAGAGCGACAATTCGGTGGTCGAACGAGAAGCTCTAGTCGTCTACCAAACCCTTCAGAAGTTCGACCTCTATCTGTACGGACGAGAGTTCGAGCTACAGACGGATCACCACCCGCTCCTGTACCTGCCGTCTGCTGACCGACTCAACCCCAGCTTTAACGGGTGGGTCGTCTACATCGGCCTCTTCAGGTTCAGGCCCCGTCACATCAGGGACCAAGACAAGTACGTGGACGATTTCTTGTCCTGACAATATATATATATATGTATATATAAACATATGTATATATATGTATATATATATACATATATATATATATATATATATATATATATATTTATGGTGGAGAAAGAAATGAGGAAATAGAAGGAGAATTTAACGCTGACGTTTCGACCTCACAGTGTCTTTATCAAAGCTTGATAAAGGCAATGTGAGGTCAAATTGTCAGCATTAAATTCTCCTACTATTTCCTCATTTCTTTTTCCACCATCATTTAAAATTCATCAATATTTTATTCAACACACACACACATACACACACACACACACACACACACACACACACACACACACACACACACACACACACACACACACACATATATATATATATATTCATATATATATATATGTATATATATGTATATATATACATATATATACATATATATATACAATGATATATATATATATATATATATACATATTGGCTGAAATGACCATGAAGCGCTTTGAGGATGAAGTCCCAACCACAGCATCACCGTCCTTAAGGTGTTGGTACGATACGTAGATGACATGTTCGCAGTCTTGAAGAAGGGGGTGGTGTGGAAGATTTCTTTAAGGATCTCAACAAAAAGAACAGGGCGATCCAATTCGAGATGGAGAAGGAGGTAGAAGGCCAGGTGCTGTAATTGGGTGTAATGCTGACGCAGCGGGAACTTTTTTCCACTAGTGTGCACTGAAAGACCACGCACAACGACTGTTTACTGGACTACGATAGCAGTCATCGGGTGTGCCACACAAAGAAGTGTGGTAGGGACTTTATGGAGCAGGGAGGAGATAGCCTGTTCATACGGGAAAAAACGATGTAGATGGGGTGAGATCAGAGGAGCTTGTTCGGAATTACAAGGTCCTCCTTCAGGAGATGAAGGAACGTGGGAGCCGTCACGTAGTCAGTGGGATCCTCCCGAGGATCTACGCAGGCTCGTGTTGGAACAGTAGAGCCATAGGGATCAATGATAGGATATCGCAGTTGTGCACACAATTGGGATACCACTTTCTTGATCCTTGGTATCTCTTTTTTAGGCGCCATGACCTTTACGCTTCTGATGGGATCCACCTTACCCGCATAGGCAAAGATGTTCTTACAAACCTCATTGTGGGAGTTTGTAATGAATTAGCTCCTTTTTTAGGGTAGAAGCCCAAAGGGAAGGGGAAATAGAATGTACTTGGGAAAACAGTGTAGAGTATATCATTAATGCAGAACAATGTGCCAGTATAGGACAAAATATAATTTTAGGATATAATGTCGCTATAGGACGAAATGTCACATTAGGATGTAATGTCATAGGGCAAAATGTCGCAATGGGATGTAATGACAGTGGAGGACGAAAGATCACGATGGGAAGTAATGATAGTGGAGAACAAAATATCACGATAGGATGTAATGATAATGGAGGAGAAAATATCACGGTAGGATATAATGTCAGTGAAGGACAAAATATAATTTTAGGAAGGGATACCGGACAGAATATCAATGAAGGCCAAAATATCATGATAGGATGTAATGACAGTGGATATAATGTCGCTAGAGGACGAAATGTCACATTAGGATGTAATGTCATAGGACAAAATGTCGCAATGGGATGTAATGACAGTGGAGGACAAAAGATCACGATGGGAAGTAATGATAGTGGAGAACAAAATATCACGATAGGATGTAATGATAATGAAGCAGAAAATATTACGGTAGGATGTAATGTCAGTGAAGGACAAAATATAATTTTAGGAAGGGATACCGGACAGAATGTCAATGAAGGCCAAAATATCATGATAGGATGTAATGACAGTGAAGAACAAAAGATCACGATGGGATGTAATTATAGTGGAGGAAAAAATATCACGGTAGGATATAATGTCATTGGAGGACAAAATATAATTTTAGAAAGGGATGCCGGACATAATGTCACTGAACGACGGGAGGCCGGCGTGAATCTCGGTGACGTAGGGGGACAAAATGTACAAAAGAGATCGGATGACCGTGATCGACCAGATGTCCGTGATGGGGGAAATGTTAATTTTGATGGGAGAAATGTTAATGGGACATTGAATGTCAATGAAGGACCAAATAATAATATAGAGCAAGGTATAAATAAAAAACAAAATGATAATGTAAGACATGATATTGAAACTCAAAATGTGTCAAAAAGAAATAATCACGGATTCTTAAAACCATGTACTTTAATGCTCGTAGCATTAGGAACAAATTTCAAGAAATACTGGCGTATGTCAAAAGCGAAAATCTCGATATGATAGGAATAACTGAGACATGGTTAAATGGTACAGAGTTCGAAGCTGAATTTAATATTGCGGGATTTAAACACTTTCATCAGGATAGAAACCACAAGAAAGGTGGGGGTGTTCTATAGTACATTAAAAACAATGTTCATGCTTGTGTTTTAGAGAAAGTGAAACAGGATGCATATGATAGTTTGTGGGTTGAGTTAACCCAAACAAATGGACAAAAAATGAATATAGGTGTAATATTTAGGCCAAAGACATTATCATTAGCAGACGACAAACTGTTATTTCAAGAACTGTCTAGTTTCTGCAACCGGAATTTATTGATAATGGGTGATTTCAATTTTACTGACATTGATTGGATAACCCTTGAACATGGCCATATAGGTAGTCGCTTGGTTGATTTTCTTGGTGACAATTACTTAATTCAGCATGTAAAAGAGCCCACAAGATATGGAAACTTACTCGATCTTTTGATCACTAGCCGCGAAAGCATGGTAACTGATGTAGAAGTCGGTGAATTTGTTGCAAATAGCGATCACAACTTAGTTAGATTCAAACTCCTAAACAATTTTAGAATAGATACTTGTGTTTCTAAAATGCCCGATTTCAGTAAAGCTCAGTTCATAGGACTACGTCAGGAGCTTCAGCTTACAGATTGGGAGGCAAAATTAAACGAAAGGCCTGTAGATCAGATGTGGGAAATATTTCAAAATACGCTCACTAAGATGATTCAAACTTACATTCCTTTTAAAGACAGACGTCCCCCAAATCAGGCTCGCCCAAAGTGGCTCGACAAAGAAACTGAAAAAAGTATTGCTAAAAAGAGACAGGCTTATAAGAAATATAAGTGCTCGGGTGCATCTGTCTATGAAACTTATGTATCAATACAGAGAGATTTAAAAAAGACAATAGGAAAAAGAAAACGACAATACGAAATGAACATCGCTGATAAATCCAAAGAGAATCCCAAAGAATTCTATAGTTACATTAGAGATAAAAAGGTTGTCAGGAATCACATTGGTCCACTATTATCTGCTGACGGTCAACTTGAATATTCAAATGAAGGAATGTGTAATATCTTAAACAATTATTTTAGATCGGTATTCGTAAACGAAACACCTCAAAGTGAATTCCAAACTAAAACCCGTGAAAAGTCTAGGGTAAACTTACTCACTACGTTAGATATAACAAAAGAAAAAATTAAAAGGTGTATAGACAAACTCAAAGATAATAAAACACCAGGGCCTGACGGTTGGCATCCAAGAATCTTAAAGGAAATGAAAAATGAGATTGTTGTTCCATTAGAAATAATTTTCAAGAAATCCATCATATCCGGAGATGTCCCAAGAGAATGGAAGCTAGCTAACGTTACTCCCATATTCAAAAAAGGTGACAAAAAGAAACCAAATAACTATAGGCCTATAAGTTTGACTTTAATCGTAGAAAAAATAATGGAAACTATCATCAGAGATGCTATCGAACATCATTTAGAAAGTAACCGTTTGATAAATGATAGCCAGCATGGTTTCAGACGGAAACGTTCTTGCGTGATTAACTTACTCGAATTCTACAACACAGTTATCTCGAATTATGACAAAAGAAACAATATAGATTTAACATATCTAGACTTTGCAAAAGCTTTTGATACCGTCCAACACGAAAGACTAATTACTAAATTAGCTTTACACGGAATAAGTGGTAGCCTATTAAGTTGGACTAGTAATTGGTTGAATGGTCGAAAACAGAGTTATTTTAAATGGAAAAACTTCTGGATGAAAAAGTGTTACAAGTGGAGTTCCACAGGGTTCCGTTCTTGGGCCACTTCTATTCATAGTATATATAAATGGACTAAAATCTACTGTTTCCAATTTTGCTGATGATACAAAACTGTGCGGAGTGGCAAATGATCACTCAAACCAATTAGATATTCAAGAAGATTTAGATAAATTACAGCAATGGTCTAAAAGTGGCAAATGAAATTTAACACAAGTAAATGCAAGGTAATGCACATAGGTAAAAATAACAGTAAGTACGATTACAAGTTATTTCAAAAGTCCATCGCTCATTAACAAGCTATATAAATAGTTAGTTCGTCCACATTTGGAATATGCTGTTTCCGTATGGTCACCAAATCTCATTAAAGACATTGACAGACTGGAAAAAGTACAACGGCGAGCCACAAAACTGATTCCAAATATCAAAAATAAATCATACGAAAATCGACTAAAACACATGAATCTGTTTTCCCTAAAAAAAAAGCGTAAACTCAGAAGTGACTTGATACAGGTCTTTAAGATTTTAAAGGGAATTGACAACATCAAAAGTGACCAAATTTTCACATTGAATGAGAATTAGACAAGAAACAATGGTCTCAAACTGTTCGGAAATAGATTCAATTTGAAAGTGGGTAGAAACAACTTTGCCAACCGTGTAGTTAATGAATGGAATAAACTTCCTGCACAGGTAGTGCAATGTAGTTCAGTTCGAAGCTTTAAGAATCATTTAGATAAATACCTAAGTAAGATGCTGTAATGATTATGATTTATCTTATATTATTTGTTTTTGTTTTGTTATATTTTGTCTGTCTGATTTTCATTTATTATTAGTTATATGTCAATTTATTATTATTTACTATTTACCTGTTTGTTTATTATTTAACTATACCTATGCATTTATTTATGTATTTTATTTGTTATTTACATTATTATGGTTTTTATTTATTATTTTATTATTAATATGATTTTTTTCGCATCCGACCTAGATATGGATCAAAAGGTCTCCTGTCGGTATGCTCCGCCTTTGTAATCCTTTGTTCAACGTCTTTTTCGTTGAAAGAATAGAAGAACAGGTTGAGGAAGGTATTCCGTGACAACGGATATTGCAGTCAAGTGGTGAAAAGGTGGGCGATTCCACAGGGGAAGGCAACCGAAGCGCGTCACCACCGGCAACAAGGGTGGCGATCTCATACGTGAAGGAAGTTTCGGAGATTGCAGCCAGAATGCTTCGGAGGCACGGAGTTTGTGTAACACACAGAACGAGTAACACGTTGCACGGGGCTCTCGCCAGAGTCAATGATCAGGAGTGTAAAGTGGACCTGGCCGGTGTGGTCTGCAACGTGGAGTATAAGGACTGCAACGCACACTATGTTGGGGAGACAAAAAAAAGAGAGACTGGCTACGAAACTGCAAGGAAATCGCAGAGCGGTGAGCAGGAAGGAACAGAGATCGGCTGTATTCATATATTGCGATTAGCATGTGCACAGGTTTGATTGGCAGGGCGCTGATGTCTTTTAAAAGAACAACAAGAAAGGCAGCAGGATGTCTTTTGGAAGATGGGTCAGCGACAATGACAACATTAACAAATCCGTCACACTTAACCCCATCTACAGAAGAGTAAAAGGGAGAAAAACAACCAGCAGCAGGCGAGGAATTAGGTGTTTGTAGGATGGTGACATTTTGTCACTGAGAGATTTCCAGATGTGAGAAACATGGGAAGCCCGACCCCCTCGCGGGACTCCAGGTCAACTCTCGGACATTAGGTCACAGGAGATTCCTGGGAAAGGAGAGGCGACTGACGGGTTCCAACGGTCCTCTCCGAGTGAACCGCATGTTTTAGTTATTTAGTTATTTTGTATTGACCAAAGAATTAAAGATGTACAGTTCATTCAAAGTAATAAGTTCCAATATAAAATACAATCATATATAGAACAACACAAATGTTTCCATATGAATGATATAAAGAATGTTTAATCCTATAAGTAGCAATGGTAACAGCACAATATCATGTATAAACATTAAGTAACAAATTATACCGTGAATATTATCATAGATATACCAGTCATTCTGCATAAGATATATCAAGTGCCTGTATATTATCTATCTATACTCTATATACCAAGATTTTTTCTCAAGTCTAAAGCACGTTCCTACTCATACCCATTTTAATCCCATCCTCCACCCTTCCCTCCCCCCCGTCATCTTGTATCGTCAACTGGTGTTGAATGGATACATTTTACGGAACTCTGGTGGTTTCTTCAAACTCACAGTACAGTTTCATTGGTTTTTATTCAAACCTCTCACTTGGTTCACAAATACACTACATAGCTTATATGTTCTATACTGTCAACTGTTTATAACACCTTTTTGCACAACACCCGCTATCACACCGACTGGTCTCTGCCCGGTGCGTCTAGGGATGTCATTCACCGGAAACGCTGAATGTGCAACATTTCCAGGTCCCAGCAATTACACTTACACTGTTTTCAATGGGAGTATTTGGTCTCCCACAACCAGTACTCTCATACTGATTACCGATTACATCCCATTTATTTATTATATAATATTTCCAGGGGGGAAAAGCTCGTTGCTATTGTGTTGTTCAACAATGTTGTGAGTTGGTGGTCGACTGCACTTATAAGTGTGCGTTCGTGTGTGTGTGTGTGCTGTCGGGCGGTCGCGCTGCTAAAGATTGATGTGTCAGCGATTTGTGTATTTTACTGGACCTCGTGATGCTGAATCGGCGTTTGATGCTTGTGGTGGACAGTGAGTGAGGAAGTGGGTCATATGACTGGGGTTATATTACTCGTCTTTATATGAGGTGTATACAATCTTAGCTCCTCATGGATGACGGGTCATCCCTGTATCCCTCCCACTGCCCTGGGAAAACAATGCTACTGTTCTGTCGTTACATATTTCTGTAAAGCTTTGACTTCATAAACACATTTATATAAATCGACCAAAAGGTCCCCTTCACAGAATTCAACGTAGGTACGTCAAACCAATGAAATTTACCCCGTAGGCGTACAGTAAGTGGACACTCCAATAACACATTGCGCTCAGTTTAAAAATGGTCCCCGTTGCACTGGCACAACTGCTGTCCCCGTGGAACACGGCTCCATCTCCAAGTCTCTATCTAAGGATTATGTGATATTAATTGCAGGCGTGTAAAGGCTTGCCGTGTATAGTTTGGAATGAACACTGCTAGAATATACCTCGTGCACATTCAAATTGGGACTCAATTCACTTTTGTGTGTTACATATCTGGTAGAAGTATCTGGTTTGTTGGCCATTATTTCAATTATTTTTTTCTAATGGGTTGGTGTCAGTGTTATACTGAAGGGCTCTACAGATAAATCTGTGGTTAGGTTGTTGTTTTTTTTCATTTCGACATAACTGATACACGAGATGAAAAGGATTGTACAGCCGCGACAAGTCACGTGGCAGGGAACGTGACTGATGTTCACGACCTGACGCTTCTCTGCCAGCGCGACCCTGCTTGACCCGACCTAACCCAGTGCAAAAACCTAATTACGCAACACGGGTAACTTGCCCACGCAGTATATATATCGGCTTCCGCCGCATGTAAAATCAGTTCACTCGTACCTTACAATAAAGGAGACGAACTCACCAAAACCTTTTTCTCTTCATCAATAGTAGCATCGCTACAGGCTCCTCTATACCAGGTGCCCTAAGCTTTGATTCTAGAAACCGTCTTCTATTTCTTGCCAAAAGCATGGAACACGGAATAAATTTCCAATTCTATGAGACACAGATCAATACTAGTTTTGTCCCTTACTCCGAGTAAACATTTGACTAGTTTAGTATATTGTTGTTGAGCCATGTTTCAGCGCTATATAGAAGAGCAGACGCGACAGCTGCGTCAAACACTTTACTTTTATAGGTAAGAGGCATATCTGTATAGGTCGCATAAAACACAGCAAACTTGTTGACCACAGTTTGTCCCTGTGCCTCATGCAACTGTATTGCCTCGTCTATCCTAGATGTGTACGTAAACCAAGTATCTAAGTACAGATATTTATTACAATATTTTATCATCTAGCATTGGATATTTGATGGTGCCTTATCACTATCATCGTAGTTAATCTAAAAAATTAACATTTATCTGCATACTATATTCGGTACAGTAACCCAATACAATGTTTAAATTTCTTATGCACATTTCACGCATCAATTACAATGTCGTCCATAAGTAGCATTGAATGAATGGTTCCTACGAACCCGACTGCTTCTATGGCATCCTTTAAGATTTCTACCATTTTATCCATGTAGATAATAAAGAACAGACAGGTTGATGGTGCACCTTGCCTCACTCCTGCCTTGGCCTTCACTGTAGCTGCTTTTATCACGTTCCTCGTACATCTATAATGTTTTGTATAACTAGCAGCCTGACTTTACCACAACCGATAGATTTTAAATAATCTATAGATTTGTTCCGTGGCACTCTATTAAACGCTTTGCTTTAATCGATGAAGACAACACATAATTTTAGTTCCATACGATCGGCATAATCAGAGCATCCTTAGTGATATGATTTGTTCTAAGCTTCCTCTCTTTGGCATAGCTCCGGGTTGGTATTTATCTACATCAATCCAGAGGCGCAACCTATTCAGTATCAGTATGTTATATACCTGGCCAGTGTATCCTGTCATGTATCCAAATGTTCACATGTATTCTTTCTTTGTGTGGTGGTCGTAAGTTGTCGGCCAGTACGCAGTTTTCACCTCCCTCCTCTACTTTATCGTCCAGCTGTGGACAAGTTTGACACACCCAGTAGGCCAAACATGGTCAGATCAGCGGCGTCTTTTGTTAATGTCATGCCCTCAGGTCAAGTATTTCTTCCACCTCTGCCTTCCACACCTCTTTTACTAGTCTTTCTTGACTCATTCTTTCCATGTGTCCAAACCATCCTAATACTCTTTCATCAACCCTATCTCCCAGCTCCCTTTCCACCCCTGTTCTCCTCCTCACCTCCACATTTCTCACTCTATCTAGCCTAGTAACCCCTATCATACTTCTCAGACATTTCATCTCAAACACATTTAAAATCCTTCTCTCTTCCTCTCTTATGTTTCATGTTTCTGCCCCGTACAGTGCTGTCCGCACAATCACTCCTTCATATAACCTCCTCTTAACATCCATTCCCAGATGTCTATTTCTAATTACACTTTTTAATCCACCAAGGCATTTACTCGCTTCTCTCAATCTACATTCTACCTCTATCCCCACTCCTCCCTTTCCTGCCACATTCACACCCAAGTATCTAAAGGTATCCACTTCCTCCAGTCTCTCCCCCTTAATGCTCACTTCCAGCCTGCTAATACTGTCTCCCCCTGTACATCTCATCAACTTACTTTTGCTCACATTTATCTTCAGCTTCCTTCTTTCACACACCTTCTCAAACTGTCACTAACTTCCTCAATCCCTTCTCTGATCCTGCTACAAGCGCAGTGTCGTCAGCAAACAACAACTGGCTTATTTCCCACTTTTCTCCATTTTCTTTAACCATCTACAGCCCCTGACCCACTACCCTTGCATTCACTTCTCGCACCACACCATCCATGTATAGATTGAACACATCCCTGACGAAGTCCCACCTTTACCTCAAACCATTCACTCTCTCCATTCCTAATCCTAACATGAGCTCTACTACTCTCGTACAAACTCTTGACTGCTCTTAACAGCTTTCCTCCTATCCCATATATCTGCAGTACCTCCCACAGTGCCTTCTTGTCTACCCTGTCGTAAGCCTTTTCCACAAGTAGTTAGAAAATTGTAAATATAAAAACGTCATGACAGGCTCTTTACCTTTATGATTAAGACAGCGTATGATCCCAGCTATGATCTATGGAAACTAACGAAGGCAAAGGAAACAAGGTAGGGAGTGTACGGAGGACAATGGAGAGGTCATTGCTAGGAATATCCGCGAGGGACAGTAAAAAGGCAAAGTGGATGTGAGAGCAGGCTAGAGTAAGAAATACTGTGGAGGAAATAAAGTTGGAGCCGGGCAGGAAAAGGAGCCAGAAAGGAGGATTGTAGAGGGATTGGTGTGTTACTAACTTGACACAGCGAGGTAGGAAGCGTGGAAGGAGACCAGACAGAATGTGGAAAGAAGAGATAGAGAAGGCTCTAGGAGTGTCATTGCAGAGGATGGCTTATATTCGTGCGACCAATAGAAAAATTGTGGGAGATGCCATTGTTCAGCAGTGGACCTTGATTGAATGAATGAATACCACATATGTCAAATGATAAACACAAATAAAGAATAACAAACAATTTAAACTTTGATTTCTATGTACACTAAAGTCGTCTAAAGGAAATGTAAACACAACATTTCGCATTCTTGCTCTATTTGTCAGTGATTTGGTGTGTAAACAGAAAGAGAACAGATTTGGAGATTGGTAAAAGTGAGACTTGGGAGAGCGATTTACATACCAGCTGAAGAACTATCTGAAGAGTTGTTTCGTTTTCGGATACGACGGATTCTGAAAGTGTACACTCCTTTCTCCTCCTTTGCCTGTGTGTGCCTGTGTGAGCATGTGTGTGCGTGTGCGTGCGTGTGTGTTTGTGTGTGTGTGTGTGTGTGTGTGTGTGTGTGTGTGTGTGTGTGTGTGTGTGTGTGTGTGTGTGTGTGTGTGTGTGTGTGTGTGTGTGTGTGTGTGTGTGTGTGTGTGTGTGTGTTTGCTCGCTCAATGGGGAGAAAACTTCATGACATTCTGATCCTACACTAAGAGTTTTTTTTCAGTTGTATCCCCTCGTTTCATGACTAAACACCGCTGCCAAATCCTTCTCTCTCTATCTATCTATCTATCTATCTATCTATCTATCTATCTATCTATTTATTTATCTATCTGTCTGTCTGTCTATCTATCTATCTATCTATCTTCTAACGTTGGGGGTCCGTTGGAGGGCCAGGAATAGCTTGTTACTGGGTATATTTTATAATCAAGATGTGGAATAATTTCTATCACAGTTCTTTTTTTTTTTTTTTTTTTTTTTTTTTTTTTTTTTTTTTTTTTTTTTTTTTTTTTTTTTTTTTTTTTTTTTTTTTTTTTTTAGACCATCCCACTTAAGCATGCCTCAGTCTTATACAGAGTTATCAATCATTTTTCTCATTATACCTTTGTTCATGTACTTGGACGACGATCCTGCTTTTTCTGCATCTTTTTAAATCATCTTACACATCTTCCCTGTGATCTTTCTAATGTGTTTTTCTAATAAGAAGTTTTTCTTTTTCATTATCCTTACCCCCAGGTCAGTCTCATTCTTTGCCTTTGTATCATTCCCCATTCCCCATCAGTGATTGTGTTTTCTTATTTCTACCCATTTCCAATACCTTGCATTTCTTTACAATGAAATTCATTCCCCACTCCTGGCTCCACTCAAATACCTCATACAGATCATTCTGTGAAAACCTCCAATCCTGGATGTCTTTCATTCTCCTCATAAGGTTTGTGCGCATGTGTGTGCGTCCATGCAATTGAATCTGAGTGTTGTTTTCTGTCTGTATGTATATTCCCTTGAATGACCTTCACCATTTGTAAATATAAAAGTAAACCAACCAAAAATAAAAATGTGATTTAAAGTGTAACCATTTCTGCTTTCCATCTCTCTCACTAACATAACTCCTTTTATTTTTTAATCATTTATCCTTATTTTATATTTTTTCCGCCCATCCCTTTTCTTTTCGTTTTGGTGATTCGATGGACCCACCAGGAGGCGACCATCTTCTTGAGGAGCTCTACCATGGATAAAAATAAACGAATAAGTGAATAAATATAACCACGTATCTTTGAACCAATGAAGCAATGAAACTTCCTTATGTTGTCACCTTACCCCAACTTTCTGAGCACACAGGGCAAATGTGAATGCTTCCTCCACGCATAAATTCCTCACTCTCACTTTCTTCAATGATTTTCCAGCTGTAAAAGTCGATCAATTAAAGACTGGATCTACTCTTAAAGCATCTAAGCATCTTGATAGTGACTAAAACCAAGCTAATCAACATCATCTTCGTTTCTACACTAAGCTATCAATACCAAACCTGGACCATGACTAAAACAGAAGAGAATAAATTAACCACTTGTGAGATGAGGTGCCTCAGAAAAACATTAATGTTACTAGGTGTGACAAGATCAGGAACACTACCATAATGTAAAACGAGGGATCAACACGAATCCATCATTACATACAGTACAGCAGCAGAGAACCAGATGGTTCGGGCATGTAGTCCGGATGCAAACGATACCAGCTACCGAGTAGAGCCTACTATAACAAAAGAATATCGGGATATAAGGCCAGAGGTAGACCAAATAGAATATGGAGAGAAGACGTCAATTAGACATTGACCTCGTAAGGCATTCCACTTCTCAGAGCTCCCCCAAACATACATACACACACACACACACACACACACACACACACACACACAAGAACCGCCAATTGTTTCTCCCTACGATGCCACTTTGGGTACAAGTGGACGGGGGAAAATAATACTAATTAGTCAAAATAGAATATCCAATTATTTGTAGAATTATTAAGACACGTAAGGAAACGGTTCTCAGACCACTACAGGTTTACTAAGTAACAGACACATACGATGTTATTGACCAATAACCAAGCACAGTTTTTTTTTGTTTTTTTTCCTATGGAATTATTGTTTCTCACTTTATGACAACCAATCAAGGGGTAATGGAAAAGGTCGATGAAATAAGGAAATTTTCATTAGGTTTTTAAGTGAACCCTTCCCTCTTTTTTTCATCTTATTCCTCGTCTTCGTCGTCATCGTCTTTTTCGCATTCTATTTCCTTTTCGATTTATGCTTCTTCTTCTTCTTCTTCTTCTTCTTCTTCTTCTTCTTCTTCTTCTTCTTCTTCTGTTTTCAATTTTCTTGCTGGATCGTTTGGGATCAAGTTTAAAGAGTAAGCATGACTTCTTATGAAACTTCAGTAATCTCTCAATGTTTGTACGACGTAACAAATTGTGAGCCCAACATCCAATCCTGTTTGGGCTCAGTGTTGGTGCGAGCTCAGTTATTGGGAACTTGCGTTGGTGACTATGTAATGAAGTCCCCCTTCCCCCATATGAGGGTTTGGGGCTGATTCAAAACACACGCATACATCAGAAATTAAAAAATTCAACCAACTTCCCGTCCCAGCACCTCAGAAATGATGGGCCAGCCCGTTCCCCGTCACACTTCTTGGGTCAAAAGCAATAAAGCGAGGCACAATTCTTCCACATCGGGGCCCGTATGGTGGCAGGCTCTACAGCTGAAGTTTAGTTTCTAATGGAAGTTTGGGTAATTGGCCGTATAGCCATATAGAAGATAATAATATGCATTCAGAGCATTGAGAAATGTTTAAACAAATACATTACAGTTGAAGATAAACAAACAAAAATAAAATATTGTATGTTTGCTCTAGTTTTGTAACATTCAGCTCACACACACAAGTGCACACACACACAAAATACAGACACACAACACACACACAATTTGGAACCATACATGAATTTTAAGCTGCTAGGTAGGACAAATGGAAAGTAATCGACAGGCCCCACGGACGTTGGTTTTTCGTTTTATACAAGAATTTGGTAAACACACACACATACACATATAATATATATATATATATATATATATATATATATATATATATATACATATATACATATATATATATATATATATATATAGATATATATATATATGACGAGTTAAACACCATGTGAGGACGGAGTCTTTATTTGTACGACGTTTCGCTTATTACAGCTTTTTCAAGTATTTGAAAAAGCTGTAATAAGCGAAACGATGTACAAATAAAGGCTCCTAACTTTTAAGTTATCATAAGCCAATAGGTGATTATGATAACTTAAAAGTTATTATATTCTATGGCAACCCCCGTACCTGTTCCCTTGTTGTGAAAAACAATCTGTCTGGCAATGGCGGCATATTATCGAGAACCAATGTCATATATGAATATCGCTGTACTACTGGGGGCTGCGCACCCCGTAATTCTTCATACATTGGGTTCACGACATGCCAACTGAGTAGACGGTTGTCCCTACATTTACAACAAGGAGCAATTAAACACCACCACCTCCAATACCACCAGGCTTTAATCGATAGGAAGACAATCGTGGATAACACTAGGATAGTTGCACACTGTGCCAAAATTAAGGAACTAAAAATGCTTGAAGCCATCCACATTAGGGAGAGAGCTCCAATTATTAATATTCAATGTAATATGATTTCTGCCATCCCGCTATTTAATTCTTCCACGAGATTTGGAGCCCAACAACAGCAACACCCACCTCCTTCCTCTCCCCCTCCCCCTTCTACACTTCACCAACCCCCAAATGATCAGCGTGGTGCCCCAGCGAGAAGACCTACCTTATCTGACTCCCCGGGTCACGAACCATGCACCGTTCCCAAGCGGCCCATATCTAAACCCATGTTGTCTGTACACCATTGTCAATTGTGAATCATGTAGCTTTGAAAATTGTGACTTTTCTCTTGTAACTATTCTGAAGGTGGCTCCCTGAAGTCGAAACGTCAATTAAATATGGAAGACTTGTATTTGCCCACCCTCCTGAAATGAGACCTATTGTGAGGAAAATTGAAAATCTCAGTAAGAAGATTAACCAGTGCCAAAATGTTGTCGTATTTAACTCCGTGTGTATTAGTGAGAATCTGCGCCCTAAATATACAATATATATATATATATATATATATATATATATATATATATATATATGTGTGTGTGTGTGTGTGTGTGTGTGTGTGTGTGTGTGTGTGTGTGTGTGTGTGTGTGTGTGTGTGTGTGTGTGTGTGTGTGTGTGTGTGTGTGTGTGTGTGTGTACGAAAAAAGCTGGAGTCCGGGAACCATAATGGTGGAAACGTAGAAAACACCAGACTCAGGAGTAGGTAATTTATTCCCGACGTTTCGAGTCCTGTCCGGGACTCGTCCTCAGGGGATACAATGGGATACAGTGAATTACATGTTCTTAATATACTAATAGCTACGTCCGCCGAGGGGGACGCGGTAACCTGTCATGGGGGGGGGGGGAGAGAAGGCAGGCGCTATGATCTGGTTCATGCGAGAGTGTATGGTGGTGGAGGGGAGAAGGTAGGCGCTGTGACCTGGGTCAAGCGAGAGTGTGAGGTGGTGGAGGGGGAGAAGGTAGGCGCTGCGACCTGGGTCAAGCGGGAGTGTGTGGTGGCGGAGGGATAGGGGGGGAGGAGGGGGAGGGAGAGAACCTGCTTCTTACCCCTGCGTATATAGAGTTGAGTGTAATATTACACTCAACTCTATATACCTTCTCCCCTCCACCACCATACACTCTCGCATGAACCAGATCATAGCGCCTGCCTTCTCCCCCCCCCCCATGACAGGTTACCGCGTCCCCCTCGGCGGACGTAGCTATTAGTATATTAAGAACATGTAATTCACTGTATCCCATTGTATCCCCTGAGGACGAGTCCCGGACAGGACTCGAAACGTCGGGAATAAATTACCTACTCCTGAGTCTGGTGTTTTCTACGTTTCCACCATATATATATATGTATATATATATGTATATATGTGTATATATATGTATATATATATATATGTATATATATATGTATATATATATGTATATATATATGTATATATATATGTATATATGTATATATATATATATATATAAGCACTAAAAACCCACTATCCATTGGAATTAAGAAAAGAAAGGAAATAACGATTACCATATATTTCGATCACTTACTGTGATCCTCTTCAAGCGATATTCCGCTTGAAGAGGATCACAGCAAGTGATCGAAATATTCGGAAATCGTTATTTCCTTTCGTTTCTTAAATCCAATCAATAGTGGGTTTTAGTACATTTATTAATGTGTTGCGACATTTCTGGACAGTGATATATATATATATATATATATATATATATATATATATATATATATATATATATATATATATATACACACAAATGCACACAGATACACCAAACACGGTAGAAACAAGTAGAAAAAATGTGAAATGAAACATCATAAGAATGCCCATACATTCAAGAAGCAAAAAATTGCTCCCGTGGACATAAGTCAATGGATAACGGCACCCCGCATATTCGGAAGGAGTAGCCAGTAGTTGTGGCACAGTCCTTTTGGTGTATTCTACGACTTTAGTTTTGAATTTCAGCTGCCGCCAAGCGAATTTATTCCCCTGAGAGAAACTCGTTCCGCAGATACGGAGTTCAACCAATGGTGAGACGATCGGGACGAGAGGAACGGGTGGGGCGTTAGACCCCAGACGTGCCTCGTTCTCGTACAACTCACCAAGACATGCACTCAGAATCTGGTGTAGGGGAAGTGCGGTCCCGAAGAGTTCATTCCTGAAACACGAATCGCTCTCCCACCCCTTCCGTGCTAAACAGAGCAAAATAAATTATCAACGGCCCTTTGAATATCCAAACAAGGCAATTTGAATATTAGGTAATAAAATTATTTTGTTGATTTATTTTGTCGTGTTTAACACGGGGAGGGTGGTGGACCAAATCGTGTTTCATTGTGGGACGGTAGCTCTCAGACTAAGATTACAGTGCTGGGCAAACGTCATGGATCACCCATTGTCTACTATGCAAATATTTTTTTTTTTTTTTTTGTCAGAGTATGTTCTATACAGGGTGATAGTTTTTACCGAGAAATCCATTCAATACTAAGCAATAAATCCTTTATATATGTAATGAGAATGTCGACGGTCGGTGTCGACAATACGCCATGTACCTCTCACAAGCCCCGCCTTCTTACACAGAAAAAAAAATATAGACTTCTTATACTTGAACCTGAGTGTCCATATTTTTTACGTTAATGTTGAATTGGAGAAGTAAGTTACTCCGCGTTGTCTAAGCAGCTACTGGCATTATGAGAGTTTGAAATCACATGTAATCGAAAAAAGAAGAAAAGTAAGGGACTCCTGTAGTCCATGCCTGACGAATAACAATACAACAGTTTTCTGCGTCTTTGTTATTACCAAGACTGAGGTACGTAAGAAAATGACGAGGAGCTGATAACTCAAGCGGTACATCCCACAGTACATACCTGCGAGGAAGAGGACAAAACCGTACTGGATCAAGGGACCCTGGTGTCTTCTGGTGCCACACATGCTGAAGGCGAGGCCTGAACTTCCCACAGGATCTCTGTTGCGGTACCGCCTTCTGTGGAAGCACAGAGTGATGGTATTACTATGACGTCAGAGAGAAATTATCGTCACTTACAAGGGCGTCTACGGAATATAAGGTAAGTAACCAGCTTCTCTTCAAACACTTAAAACGTGAGGTTCTTCTCAGTTGAATAGAATTTCCTGACGTCAACCAAAATAAGATCCTTAAATATGTCCACTCGGCCTCAACGAGTTTACCATCCCATGTAATTCTTGGGTTATTATGGGAATATTTCCCTTGGCAAATTTTAGGCGTTTCTTTTGCAGGGCAGCTGTGACCCATGATATATGAATTTAAGCATCTCAGAGTTTAAATTCCTTTCATAAACCTAACAAAAAGACAGGGTTCTGGAGGATTGAACCTCTGCCAAATATAATCACGTACACTGTTACCAAACAAAATCTCTTCCTTCAGAGCCAAATGTGTATATCTACACTGATTAGGCATCGATTAATGGGATGACTCATTTTCGAGAGTCGAGTGTCGCCTTGCAGGAAAGAGCTAACTGCAAGAACCAGTGACTCCAGCAGACCAAGAAGAAACAGGAATGGAAGACGGAGGAGCTTCCAGTTGCTCAGACGTGACGCAATCCAATTTCAGTGGAAAGCTAAACATCCCAGATTCAGTTAAACAGAACGGAAAACCCGCGTAAGGACTTAACCCATCATTAAACAGCAGTTGTTCCTCTCTGCCTCACTTCCCCATCACAGAAGTTTCTAGAACTCGTCCCAGACTAGGATGGAGGAAATTAGAAGGATTCTAATTCCACACAATACACAAGGTAAGAAAATCCAGAAGTGTTAACACGAATGCAAATGCGAACAATTAGATAAACAAATACATATGCGTGTATTTATATATAAAACACACACAATAACACACACTAATACACACATACACACACACACACACACACACACACACACACACACATACACACACACACACACACACACTCACACACACACACACATACACACAAACACACACACACACGCACACACGCACACACACACACACACACACGCAAATGTATATACGGCCCAACACGGGCGCGCGGGTGTGCATATATGCACGAACGTATGCATGCACGCACACTTCCAAATAAATAAAAAAAATCACTGATATTAGACACACTGTTACTGCACTCTTTAGGGAAGGGGAGTGTGTATATGATTCACCATGGTCTTGGATCACATGTTGGATTCGTGATAGATAGCTATTTTCCTCCCGGAAGAGAGCTCAGAGCTCATATATGACCGATTTATGAGTAATCCTGTGACCTTACACGCACACATACCCCCAACTCCCCGCCCACGAGTTGGAGTAACAACCCGCAGCGCCATATATATATATAGATATATATATATATATATATATATATATATATATATATATATATGTATATATATATATATATATATATATATATATATTCTGTGTCTCCCCCATACAGCGATAGAGGGAAGGGACTCGGCCAGGGCATGCTCCCATCACCCAAGACTACACACGCAGGAGGATAAGAAAATCGGGTTGTTGTTGTTGTTATTATTACAATTATTATTATCATTATTATTATTATTATTATTATTATTATTATTATTATTGTTATTATTATTATTATTATTATTGTTATTATTATTATTATTATTATTATTATTATTGTTATTATTATTATTATTATTATTATTATTGTTATTATTATTATTATTATTATTATTATTATTATTATTATTATTATTATTATTATTATTATTATTATTATTATTATTATTATTATTATTATTATTATTATTATTGTTATTATTATTATCATTACTATTATTATTACTATTATTATTATTATTGTTATTATAATTATTATTATTATTATTATTATTATTATTATTATTATTATTATTATTATTATTATTATTATTATTATTATTATTATTATTATTATTATTATTATTATTATTGTTGTTGTTGTTGTTGTTGTTGTTGTTGTTGTTGTTGTTGTTGTGTTAGCGGCAGATGATTTCATTACGAGAGGCCCATCGAAGAACGACCCATTCATCGCGTGGACTTACCTCCTCTTCCAAGAAGAGAGGCCTTTCATCACGAGAGGTCCATCGAAGAACGACCCATTCACCGCGTGGACCTCAGCTGCGCATCAGAGGTCACCTAGTGACCTCCTTCTCCATACATCTGTCAAATCACCCAAACAACAAGACTTTGCGCTCAATCCAGGGTCACACCTACGGCTCTGGCTCCCATGAATACATTACTAGATCAATACACACATATGATGAATAGGCATACCCACACTCAAGTATAAATCTATGTTAACCCAGATTTTTATTATTCAATGTTTGAGTTTTTTTTTTATCATAAATTAAGTGAAAATAAGTCACGTCTTTGTATAAACATGCAAAATTCATCACTACCTATCTGTATTAGATATTATGATGTGGAACACATGCTGCCCACCATGCAACCTGTGAATCACTTTCTCAAAAAGTCTAATAAACATTTTCATTTTGAGATCCATAATAAAGAAAATAACTTCAAATGAACTTAACGAAATCAAAAAATATAAAAGTAACATCTTTGTGTTATTCAAATTTTGTATTTAATTTTTATCCGTAATATAGTTTTTTTTTATGGGAACCAAAAGTAATATCTAAGAAATGTTATAAGAATTATCTTTGTAACTGAATTCCGTTCTGAAACAATCCATAACTAGTAATAAATCCTTTTCTCCAATTTATATATATATTTACTGAAGGCCTCATTCATTATATATCTGGTATGTCTTATGGTATGTTTTATGGCATGTCTTATGCGCATCTATAACTTATATACTACCACCTATAAACAACATTCTCTACATCAAAGGTAAATAGTGATGATAAGAAAAGTGGGTATTTCCCATAGATTATTTCTTTATTTCATGGGCATACCAAAGAAAACTATGTAGGCCATATTTGCACGATGGGTTACTATTTGCACGACCACAGAAATATGTAGGCTATACAGGATCTTGCTAACTTACGCGTAACTAAATGATACTTCTATAAAAATGTGTCTGAGGGTGTTCTACAATTGTGATACATTGTATTTACTTCAATTTTTCTTAAAACCTGTTAGGTTTAAAATATATGGAAAACGAAACAAAATATCTTATTTGCCACTCTACCTCTCCAACGGCGCTAGGAATATTGCCACTTGGAAAACTGCCACTGGGAACATTGCCATTGGGAACATTGCCAATGTGGGAACATTCCCATTGGGAACATTGCCAATGTGGGAACATTACCACTGGGGACATTGCCACTGGGAACATTACCCATGTGGGAAAATTGCCACTGGGAACATTGCCCATTCTTTTCAACAGAAGTTTGTAGCCTTATAGTTGAAATTAATGATAATAATTGTTTTAAAAAATCAAACTTTTATCTAAAAAGATTTTTAATGATTTATCTAAAAAGCATTATGATATCTAGAAATTGAATTCATATAAAGGTATATTCAATGAGTGATAGTATAATTAAAAATTGAATCAATCTAAAATCTAATAAACGATTATTCAAACAGCATTTACATATTTAGAAATTTATCTAAAATATTTGCATGTTATATACAATAAACTTCAAATATACTAATTGATCATGGGCATTTCCACGATTATCAACAATATTTCTTATGCGTGCATTAATGTCCGCATATTTTTTTATTACAAAGGATTACAAAGGCGGAGCATGCCGACAGGAGAGCCCCCGGTCCACAACTAGGTAAGATGCGAAAAAATATCTAATAATGATAAATGAAATAAAAATAAAATAAGATAAGATAAGATAAGATAAGATAAGATAAGATAAGATAAAATAAAATAAAATAAAATAAAATAAAATAAAATAAAATAAAATAAAATAAAATAAAATAAAATAAAATAAAATAAAATAAAATAAGATAAAATAAAATAAAGTGAATAAAATATAAATTATAGTGATATAAATAATAATAGATAAAATAAATAAATGCATAGGTATAGTTAAATAATAAATAAACAGGTAAATATTATATAATTATAAATTGACAGATGAATAATAATAAATGAAAATCAAGCAAATAATACACAGACAAATAATAACAAACAAATAATCAAACAATACAAGATAAATGGCAGTCATTACAGCATCTTGTTTAGATGTTTATCTAAACGAGTCTTAAAGCTTCGAACTAAACTACATTGCACTGCACTGCCTCTGCAGGAACGCTGTTCCATTCATTAACCACACGGTTGGCGAAGTTGTTTCTACCCACTTCCAAATCAAATCTATTTCCTGACAGTTTGAGACCATTTCTTGTCGGATACTCATTCAGTGTAAAATTGTTATCACTTTTGATGTTGTCAATCCCGTTTAGAATCTGAAAGACCTGTATCAAGTCATTTGTGAGTCTACGCTTTTTTAGGGAAAACATTCATATGTTTTAGTCGATTTTCGTATTATTAAGTTTTGATATTTGGAATCAGTTTTGTGGCTCGCCGTTGTACTTTTTCCAATCTGTCAATGCCTTTAATGAGATTCGGTGACCATACGGAAACAGCATATCCCAAATGTGGACGAACTAACGATTTACATAGCTTGTTAATAAGAGATGAACTTTTGAAGTCAAAAGATCGCGCGATCAGTCCTAGAATCTTATTTGCTTTCTCAGAGGGTCAAATCCACTGCTTAGATAATTTGAGATCGTTACTGATAATTACATACATACATATACCAAAGGCTTTTTCGCCCTACATGGGGGGTAGCCACAAAGAAAAAGGCATAGAAACCACTCCCACCCATTCCATTTCCTATATATTCCACTACCCTCCACCCTCCTCCCTCCCTCTTATCTTGGCACCTCCTGGATGACGGGTCATCCCTGCATCCTGTCCACTGCCCTGGGTCAGAAGCAGTGTCGCAAGACACAGCACATCCACAGCAAGGCCGCTTCATAAATTCGGCGACCCCCCCCCCTCTCCGTCCCCTCATGCAGAAAAGGAGAAGACGGGGAGAAATCCCTTCGGGCTGCGTCAATTTTCTTCTCACACATACCTCCCCACCCCCACCCCCCAACCCCCTCATGCATCTTAGCATCATCTATACACAAATCCTCTCTATTCACCCCTATCTTCTGTCCTCTCCCTTCCTTCCTACACAGACATTCCTTTCTTTTGTAATGCCCCTTTCACCCCATCCATCCATCTCATCCTAGGACGCCCCCTCATATTCACTCCTTCTACCTCTGCCTTCCATACTTTTTTTTAATAATCTTTTTTCATTCATTCTTTCCATGTGTCCAAACCATCCTAATACCCTTTCATCAACCCTATCTCCCAGCTCCCTTTCCACCCCTGTTCTCCTCCTCACCTCCTCATTTCTTACTCTATCTAGCCTAGTAACCCCTATCATACTTCTCAGATATTTCATCTCAAACACATTCAAACTCCTTCTCTCTTCCTCTCTCATGTTCTATGTTTCTACCCCGTACAATGCTGTTGATACAATCACTCCTTCATATAACCTCCTCTTAACATCCATTCCCAGATGTCTATTTCTAATTACACTTTTCAATCCACCAAGGCATTTACTCGCTCCTCTCAATCTACATTCTACCTCCACCCCCACTCCTCCCTTTCCTGCCACATTCGCACCCAAATATCTAAAACTATCCACTTCCTCCAGTCTTTCACCCTTAATGCTCACCTCCAGCCTGCTGTCACTCTCTCCCCCTGTACATCTCATCACTTTACTTATACCCACATTTATCTTCAGCTTCCTTCTTTCATACACCTTCTCAAACTCTGTCACTAACTTCCTCAATCCCTCCTCTGATCCTGTTACAAGCGCAGTGTCGTCAGCAAACAACAACTGGCTTATCTCCCACTTTTCTCCATTTTCTTTAATCATCTCCAACCCCTGACCCACTACCCTTGCATTCACCTCTCGCACCACCCCATGCATGTAAAGATTCAACAGCCAGGGTGACATAACACATCCCTGACGAAGTCCCACCTTTACCTCAAACCATTCACTCTCTCCATTTCTAATCCTAACACAAGCTCTACTACTCTCGTAAAAACTCTTGACTGCTCTTAACAGCTTTCCTCCTATCCCATATATCTGCAAAACCTCCCACAGTGCCTTCCTGTCTACCCTGTCATAAGCCTTTTCCAGATCCATAAAAGCCCAAAAAACATCCTTACCCTTTCCTATAGCTTTCTCACATATCTGTCTTACCACAAAGATCTGATCTACACAACCCCTACCTGTCCTAAACCCGCACTGGTCCTCACCAATTACTCCCTCTGTTCCTCTCCTAACCCTTTCAATCAAGACCCTCCCATACGCCTTCCCAACTGCACTCAACAAGCTGATCCCTCTGAAACTACTTCACTTACGCTTGTCCCCCTTTCCCTTGTAAAGTGGGACTATACAGGCACTCCTCCAGTCCTCCATCACTCTACCCTCTCTCAAACACACATTAAACAAGATCACCAGCCAGTCTACCATAAATTTACCTCCTTTCTTCAGACATTCTGCATGGCATCCATCCAACCCAGGTGCCTTACCTGCTCTCATCATCTTAACAGCTGCTTTCACTTCATCCTTCCCTATTTCTCCTCCATTTTCTTCACTCATCACTCTCATTTTCTTAGCGCTTCCCACTGCAACTACCTTTCCCTCCCTATCCTCCTCCACATTTAGCAACTCCCTAAAATACTCTGCCCACCTTCTTCTCACTGCCTTCACTTCCATTATCATCTCTCCATCTGCACCTTTTACCTTTTCCTCTCTACTTGATTCGCCTCCTTTTTCTTTTTTAATTTCCTTCCAAAACATCTTTTTATTGCTTTCAAAAATTTCTGTCACACTCTTACCCCATTTCACATCTGCTCTCATCTTTGCTTCCTTTATCTTATGCTTAGCTTCCTTTCTCTTTACTTTGTACCTCTCATACGATTCCCTCGTCCTAATTTGCAGCCAATCTATGAATGCCTGCTTCTTCTCTTCTACACATTTCTTTGCTTCCTCATCCCACCACTCACTACCCTTCCTTCTTTTTCCTCCCGCCCTCCTTGTTCCACACACCATCTTTGTACACCTTATGACTCCCTCCTTGAACCATCCCCATTCCTCCTCCACTCCTAGTTCTACTCTATCCTTTACTCCCTCCCACTCCTCTTTCAGTTTCTTCTTAAACTCACTCTCCTTTTTTTCCTCATTTAAGCAGTTCACTCTAAGTACCTCCCTACCTTCTGTCCTTTTCCTCTTTCTCCACCTATTCTCCACTCTCATTTTACCTTCCACCAGAAAATGATCTGATATTCCCCCGCTCTCTCCCCTTAGAACATGTACATCCTTAACTCTTCCTACCATACTCCTGGTCACCACTATATAGTCCATTAACGCTCTATCTGCCACCCTTCCATCCACCACTCTCTCCCATGTGTACTTATGCTTGACTTTCTTCTTAAATACTGTATTAGCTATCATCAACTCTCTTTCAAGACACATCTCCACCATCATTTCTCCACTACGATTTTTACCGGGAACTCCATACTTCCCAATCACTCTGTCTATTGGCTCATTTCCTATCCTTACATTAAGGCCTCCCAATACGACTACATTGACATTTCTCCCTAATCCCTCTATACACTCATTTATATCTACCCAAAAAGCCTCCCTTTCCTCTACGCTCTTCTCACTACCAGGTCCATACGCACTTACAAAAACCCACATCTCCCTTCCCAGTTTCACCTTCATCCACATTAACCTTGATGAAACCTCCTTCCACTCCACTACCCGCTTACTTATCTCTTCACTTACTAATACAGACACCCCTTCTCTCCCTCGTCCCCTCTTCACTCCTGAGTACCTCCCAGCTACACTCCCAAACTCACAGTTGCCCTTTCCTTTCATTTTATTTTCACTCAAAGCCAGTACATCCATCTTTCTTCTCACAAACATACTGCCAATCTCTTCCCTCTTACTCTAATCTGTACCACATCCACGCACATTAAAAGACCCAAACCTTAGGGTACTGGTTGGAAAACTCCCAGACCTTCTTATGCCTTTTCTTTTGTTTTTAGGAATGTCCCCTTTCGGGGCTACAGGTAGTAGGACTCCTAATCCCATCCCCCGTCCCTTTTTTGTCGCCTTTTACGACTCAAGTGGGAAAACTTGGTGGTAGCATTCTCTTCCCCCACCACGGGGTCGGCGAAAACAAAATGAATACTCAGAGAAATGGTACAGGACAGTAACGAGGGGTTGGGGGACAGCATAACGGAGGGACAGTCGTAGTATAAAAGTGTCATCATTTCTCTATGAACAGAGTTTTCCTCTATCATAGACAAAATGATGTGTGTCTCTGGTCCGTAGGGGCGCCCCATATAGACCCTAAAGTATCAACTATATGCTACTTTGCCACAATAACATGCAGCCAATACCCCAGAGGAAAGGGTCACCACGTTCAAACCGAATATGCATGGCTGTAGCTAAGCTTTCCTCCTGTTTCAATGCAAGGATGATTTTCCAAAGATTAGGGTGAGAATTACTCACAGATTTACTTAACGCATTATGAAATGCTTCAACACTATTATTAGTATGTGGTAAAATTAGTTCAGTTCGATTGAAGACATTCGAGAAAGCAATTGGGAACATAGGTTGATCTCTGCGTCGGTTATTTCTTCTTTCTCTCAATACCCGTATGTGAGTCATTTCAAAGTATGAGATCAATTCCGATGGTACACGTTCATCCTCTGATAGCTCTCCAAAAACTTCAAGAACTTCATCGGGTGGTACAAAAGTAAGTGCGGAAAATGCCTTATTAAAAGAGTGAATGCATTATCGTTGTGATATTGTTGTTTATAACCAAGATCAACAACCTTATTATATAATGACTAAAAAAAAGTGAAAGAAACAGCCATTTAAAATAGTGTTCGGTAAACGTATTTTAGTGCATTGATATTGCAGCTCATCCATGAACGTATCACTTCCATTTTCACTTTTTATCACACGTATCATTATGGGTCTTATCTTAGAATGAATAAAATTATTTTAAAACCGTAAGCAATTCGAAACTAAAAATTTTCAACAAAGTTATGTAAACAAAACACGAACGAAAAACTGCTGGAAACTAGCTAAAAAAAATTGTAAATGGTAGTTAAATGGTAAACTAGCTAATTCTCCTTTTAATAAAGTTAGATATCTGTTTAAATAAAAGTTATCAAAAAATGGGCACTTTCACATTGGCAATTTTCCCAGTTGCAATTTTCCCACATGGCTAATGTTCCCAGTGGCAATGTACCCAGTGGCAATGTTCCCACATTGGCAATGTTCCCACATTGGCAATATTCCCAGTGGCAATGTTCCCAGTGACAATTTTCCCGGTGGCAATATTCCGTGCATGCTCTCCAACACAACCACCCCCCCCACACACACGCACAAACAAACAAACAAATAAAAACACAAACAGTATGGCGGTAACTTTCTAGACCACCCAAGGTTGAAAAAGAAAATAAATAACACTACAATGAAAACTGGCAAACCAGCTCTGGTAGAGAAGTAGATGTGTGTGTGTGTGTGTGTGTGTGTGTGTGTGTGTGTGTGTGTGTGTGTGTGTGTGTGTGTGTGTGTGTGTGTGTGTGTGTGTGTGTGTGTGTGTGTGTGTGTGTGTGTGTGTGTGTGTGTGTGTGTGTGTGTGTGTGTGTGTGTGTGTGTGTGTGTGTGTGTGTGTTTGTGTGTGTGTGATTTACCATGGTCTTGGATCACGTGTTGGACTCGTGATCGACAGTTATTGACCTCTCGGATGAGAGTTCAGAACTCGTCTGACCGATCTATGGGTAATAATTTGACCTTACAAGCACACACACACACCCAACTCACCGCCCACGAGAGTTGGAGTAACATCCCTGGGTGGGAGTCGAACCCGGACCACCGTACTGTCAGGAGAGAACTCTAACCACAGCGCCAAGAGTGAGTGTGTGTGTGTGTGTGTGTGTGTGTGTGTGTGTGTGTGTGTGTGTGTGTGTGTGTGTGTGTGTGTGTGTGTGTGTGTGTGTGTGTGTGTGTGTGTGTGTGTGTGTGTGTGTGTGTGTGTGTGTGTGTGTGTGTGTGTGTGTTTGTGTGTGTGTGTCAACAATAATAATAATATTAATAATAATAATAATAATAATAATAATAATAATAATAATAATGATGATGATGATGATGATGATGATGATGATGATGATGATGATGATGATGATGATGATGATGATGATGATGATGATGATGATGATGATGATGATGATGATGATGATGATGATGATGATGATGATGATGATGATGATGATGATGATGATGATGATGATGATGATGATGATGATAATAATAATAATAATAATAATAATAATAATAATAATAATAATAATAATAATAATAATAATAATAATAATAATAATAATAATAATAATAATAATAATAATAATACATATACATACATATACCAAAGGCTTTTTCCCCCATTACAATGGTGGTAGCCAAAACACAAAGACATAAAATCCATCCCCACCCATTCCATCCCTAATACACTCCACTCCTCTCCAGCCTCTACCCTCCCTCTTATCGGTAAAATTTGTAAATGGGGTAAAATTTAGGTTGGGGCCTTTAATTGAATAAGTACACATTTTTTGAGATCTGATATGGTTACAACCCTAATCAGTCCAGATCTTTGAAGTTTAATTGTGTGTGATTATGTATTACACGTATAAAATAGTAATAACCATTTCCTCGGGTTCCACTGACCCACAGTTACCCACAGCCCCAAAGGGACTAGCAACAGTCTTTGGACACTCCAAGATCTGTCTAAGAAGAAACATGAAACTATTCTGTGTTTGTGATTTAATAATGTAGGACTTTGTCTATGTTACTGGTTGATAGAAGTAGGAGAGGTGGAATTGGCAGCTGTTTGCTCATTATTTGAAGAGGTTGGGGAAATACAGTCAAAACTGATAGAAATTCTGGGCCTTGTCCAGAGCCCAAGTATCAGCCCCTCTGGGTTGGCAATGGAATTGAGTATGTTGATGAATTTTGAAGAACGGTGGCAGGGAGATTCTCTCCTTCTGATGACTCTCCGATAAGAATATCCTTTAAAGATTTCTGTCAATGGTCCATATCACTTGCTTCAGTCAAGTATTTGCTGTTCATGACTCAACCAAGTAAATTTGAAAAAAACATAGTAAGTGTTTAATGCTAATCACAGGTTTTCACTAACCTACATCAATGAAAAGCATCTAGACCAGTGTTTCTCAAATGGTGGGTCAAGCCCCCCCCTCCCCCCTCAACAGGACTGCAGTGGGGTTTCTAGCTGGTGTACGTGACACATACTAAACCACTATGAAAAACAAAGTGATTTGGAACATATAAGTAATTAACTATGGTCAATGAATCAGATTTTGTCAACACTTGAATGGTTAATTTGTACATACATATACCAAAGGCTTTTTCCCCCTTACAAGGGAGGTAGCCAAAAAGAAAAAGGCATAAAAGCCATTCCCACCCATTCCATCCCTAATACACTCCACTCCCCTCCACCCTCTTCCCTCCCTCTTATCTTGGCACCTCTTGGATGACGGGTCATCCCAGTATCTTGTCCACTGTCCTGGGTCAGAGGCAGTGTCGCAAGACACAGCACATCCACAGCAAGGCCGCTTCATTAAATCAGCGACCCCCCCCCTGCCCGTCCCCTCATGCGTCAAATTTTTCTCACACATACTATCTCACCCCCCATTCCACTTCATGCATCACAACATCATCCATATACAACCATTCTCCATTCACCCCTGTCTTCTGTCCTCTCCCGTCCTTCCTCAGCAGACATTCCCCTCTTCCCCAAAGCCCCTTTCACCCCATCCATCCATCCCATCCTGGGTCGCCCCCTCATGTTCGCTCCTCCACATCTGCCTTCCATACCTCTTTTACTAATCTTTCTTCACTCATTCTTTCCATGTGTCCAAACCATCCCAATACTCTTTCATCTACCCTATCTCCCAACTCCCTTACCACCCCTGTTCTCCTCCTCACCTCCTCATTTCTCACTCTATCCAGCCTAGTAATCCCCATCATACTTCTCAGACACCTTATCTCAAACACATTCAAACTCCTTCTCTCTTCCTCTCTTATGTTCCATGTTTCTGTCCCATACAGTGCTGTTGGCACACTCACTCCTTCATACAATCTCCTCTTAGCATCCATTCCCAAATGTCTATTCCTCATTACACTTTTTAATCCACCAAGGCATTTACTCGCTTCTCTCAATCTACATTCTACCTCCACCTCCACTCCACCCTTTCCTGCCACATTCGCACCCAAGTATCTAAAACTATCCACTTCCTTCAGTCGCTCTCCCTTAATGGTCCCTTCCACTCGGCTGCCATTTTCACCCCTTGTTCATCTCATCACCTTACTTTTACCAACATTTATCTTCAGCTTTCTTCTTTCACACAATCTCCCAAACTCTGTCACTAACTTCCTCAATCCCTCCTCTGTTCCTGCTACAAGCGCAGTGTCGTCCGCAAACAACAGCTGGCTTACCTCCCACTTTCCTCCATTTTCTTTAACCATCTCCAATCCCTGACCCACCACCCTTGCGTTTACCTCTCTCACCACCCCATCCATGTATAAGTTGAACGGCCAGGGCGACGTAACACATCACTGACGAAGTCCCACCTTTACCTCAAACCATTCACTCTCTCCATTTCTAATCCTGACACATGCTCTACTACTCTCATAAAAACTCTTGACAGCTCCTAGAAGCTTTCCTCTTATCCCGTATATCTGCAAAAAGAAAAAAAAAACAGTGCCTTCCTGTCTACCCTGTCATAAGCCTTTTCCAGATCCATAAAACCTCAAGAAACATCCTCACCTTTTCCTATGGCTTTCTTACATATATGTCTTACCACAAAGATCTGATCTACGCAACCTCTACCCGTCCTAAATTCACACTGTTCCTCGCCAATTACTCCTTCTGTTCCTCTCCTAATCCTCTCAATCAAGATCCTCCCATAAGCCTTCCCAACTACACTTAACAAGCTAATCCCTCTGAAACTACTACACTCACGCTCGTTCCCTTTTTCCTTATAAAGTGGAACTATACAGGCACTCCTCCAGTCCTCCGGTACTATATCCTCTCTCCAGCAAACATTAAATAACCTCACCAGCCAGTCCATCATCACTGTATCTCCTTTTTTTAGACACTCTACATGGCATCCATCCAGATCAGGTGCCTTACCTGCTCTCATCAACTTAACAACTGCCTTCACCTTATCCTTCCTTATTTCTCCTCTATTTTCCTCACTCACCACGGTCATTTTCTTACCACTTCCCACTGCAACTATCTTTCCCTCCCTATCCTCCTTCACATTTAGCAACTCTGTAAAATATTCTGCCCACCTTCCCCTTACTGCCATCTCTTCCATTATCATCTCTCCATCTGCACCTTTTACCCTTTCTTCTCTACTTGATTCACCTCCTCTTCCTCTCTTAATTTCTTTCCAAAACATCTTTTTATTACTTTCAAAAATTTCTGTCATACTCTTACCCCATTTCACATCAGCTCTCCTTTTTGCCTCCTTTACCTTGTGCTTTACTTCTCTTCTCTTTTCTTTGTCGTATTTTGTAACCAATCTGTGAAAGCTTGCTTCTTCTCTTCTACAACCTTCTTTGTTTCCTCATCTCACCATTCACTACCCTTCCTTCTATTTCCTCCCGTCCTTCTTGTTCCACACACCATCTTTGCACACTTTGTGACTCCCTCCTTGAACCATCACCATTCCTCCTCCACTCCTAGCTCTACTGTATCCTTCACTCACTCCCACTCCTCTCTCGCTTCTTCTTGTACTCCTTCTCCTTTTCCTTTTCATTTAAAGAGTTCACTCTAAGCACCTCCCTACCTTTTGTCCTTTTCCTCTTCCTCCATCTATCCTCCACTCTCAACTTACCTTTCACCAAAAAAAGAACTGATATCCCCCACTCTCTCCCCTTAGCACATGTACATCCTTAACTCTTCCTATCATAATCCTATCTACCACTACATAGTCCATTAACGCTCTATCTACCACCCTTTCATCCACCACCCTCTCCCATGTGTACTTATGATTGACTTTCTTCCGAAACACTGTATTTAATATCATCAACTCTCTTTCTAGACACATCTCCACCATTAACTCTCCACTACGATTCTTTCCTGGAACTCCACATTTCCCAACCCCTCCATCAATTGGTTCATTTTCTATCCTAGCATTAAGGTCTCCCAATACTACTACATTGACGTTCCTCCTAATCCCTCTATGCACTCACTTAAATCTATCCAAAAAGCCTCCCTTTCTTCTACACCCTTCTCACTACCAGGCCCATATGCACTTACAAAAACCCACATCTCCTTTCCCAGTTTCACATTCATCCACATTATCCTTGAAGAAACCTCCTTCCACTCCACTACCCGTTTACCTATCTCTTCACTTACTAGTATAGCCACCCCTTCTCTCCCTCGCACTCTCTTCACTCCTGAGAACCTCCCATCTACACTCCCAAACTCACACTCGCCCTTCCCTCTCAACTTAGTTTCACTCAAAGCCAACACATCCATCTTTCTTCTCACCAACATACTACCTATCTCATCCCTTTTAATCTCATCTGTACCACATCCACCCACATTAAAAGACCCAAACCTTGGGATGCTGGTTGGAAAACTCCTAGACCCTCTTATGCCTTTCCTTTTTTTTTTTTTTTTTTAGGAATGTCCCCTGTGGGGCTACAGGGAGAAGGATGCCTGGTCCCAATCCCCGTCCCGTTTTTCTCGCCTCTTACTATCCAAGTGGGAGTACTTGTGGTAGCATTCTTTTCCCCCCACCACAGGGCAGGCGAAACAAGGAAATGAAATTCAGAGAAATGGTATAGGACAGCAACAAGGGGTTGGGGGACAGCATAACGGAGGGACAGTAGCAGTATAATAAAAGTTTCAATATTTTTCTGTGAGCAGAGTCACCCTCTATCACAGCCAAAATGATGTGTGACTCTGGTCCGTAGGGGCGCCCGATATAGACCCTAAAGTATCAGCTGTATGCTACTCTGCCACAACAACATGCAGCCAATATCCCAGTGTAAAGATATTGTTACAAGCATAAAAAAAAAAACCGTAAGCTAAGGAATTGCCGTGTTGTACAACATTGTTATTTCTTGTTGTTGGGGCTCTTCTTATACCGGTCGGTGCGTGCTCTGATCGGCTTGATGGTACTGTGGATCCCGGGCTAATCTCCAGTTTTTAGCAACTCCGCACTGATGTTGCAAATGCTAGCCACCTTTCCATCTTCCAACTTACTCACAGAGAGGGCCGATATTCATCTACCTGTGGATCAGGAATTGCCATATGAACACCATCGAGGGGAAGCAGTCTGCTAGGAGGGTCATCCATGAGTAACTGCTCAAAGTACTCAGCAAAAGGGGCTACACCCCTCCACACCTGACACTAGTTCGCCATCACCTGTTCGAATTGTGCTCCTTCGCGTCACAAATTTGGAGTGGATTTTTTCAGGGCTTGGTAAGCAGGCCTGATGTCATTTGTATTAAAATGGCCCTCAACATTCTCAGCTATTCCCATTACGTACCTCTCCTTATCCATCATCATGTGAGCTCTAGTCAGCCGTTTCTGAGCCCTGTATTGGTCCCTTCTAGCAGCACGGCCTAACTCTATACTCTTCAGTGTCTCCCCGCGACACGACACCACTCCTCGAGCTTGGGTGCTCTCCAACGCACTCCTAGGCAGCTTTCAGAGTTTTACATTTAAAAGTGTCCCACAATTCTTCAGAGTCTTCAAGACAGTCAAGTACTTATAACCTATTAGAGATTGCTACCGCATACTCTTGAGCACATTCATCATCCCTGAGTTTCTACATAAGAAACCCATGTGGGTTACATCTCGAGATTTTCCTAGATTTGATACGCAAGTCTGAGTGTTGCGACCACAAATCTATGACTGGTTCCAAAGAAATCACCACTTCGATAAACCCTGCAGTTACGTAGGATCTTCTAGCGAGCACTAACAGTTATGTGATCGATCTGCTTAGCCACTCCTCCGGCATTACTATACCATGTCCATCGGTGTGAATCTCGTCTCTGGAACTGGGAACCAGTAATTCTCAGCCTTCTGGAAGTAAAGACCTGTTGATGTTCCTGGTTCCAGAACCATGGGGGCCAATACATAATTCATAGCCAGCTCTGTCGGTGCCAGTAACCGCATTGAAGTCCCCCAAAACAATAAGTATGTCTCGTGGCATGCACTGGTCACCTATAGATTCAAGCTTAACATAAAAAATTCCTTTCTCTTCAGGGTTATATATTTCAGTGGGAGCATATGCTGCAATAAGAGAAATAAAACCTAAGGTGTGCTTCAGCCTCACCAGTATCATACGCTCATGAACCGGAGTAACTTTTACAACGGCGTGTTGAAGTAGACTAGATATGCCTACAGCTATTCCCGCGCGGTGGGACCCATCGATTTGGCTCAACTAGATGAAGGTATAACTCTCACTACTGAACTCGTCGTTGTCTGATCTTCTCACCTCTGAGATATCCACTATATCTAATGTACGCTTATATCGATAAAAGATACAGGTAATTGGTCGTCCTGAGAGTGAGAAAAAAAATGTCCCAGGTACCCACATGGAGAGCCCTCCGGAGGTTCACCCCGGGCCTAGTTCGATATGTTGGTGCCTTATTTGTAACACCCTGGCACCCCGCACGGCGGGTTTGGTGATTTTGATGGAAACAGGTTGCAAGCTCATCCCCACCATGTGTCCACTTTGGTGGGTGGGGGCTCTCCCAACCCCCCACCCCCCACCGTGCCCAACAAGGAAAGACTAGGATTTGGGTATAAATATTAACCCAATAGTCCCAGGGGCCATGAAAGAGTATACGCCTACAACCTTGACACTAGGGGATGACAGCTGCGGACGGTGTGGTGTTGGTGCAGGTGGTAGTTGCTTGACTCGAGGAGTGCTTAACCCGCAAATTTATGTCAGTCACCCCAGCCGATTTGTCTCTCTGAGACATGAGGGGCCACCCGTCCTAGAATGAATAGTGGAATAAAGAGATGTATTACTAGTCCCAGTGGGGCATCTCGGTGCAACCACGGCACTGAGGCATCTCTCAGCCTCCAGGACTCCCGTCTCCAGGTTCTGCAGGGATGCCACGCACGACATACACGTGGGTTAGTGATCCATAACGGGGTTGAATGGTCATTAACTCTGAGTTTACCTCCCCTTTCGTTGCCGTTGTCGTTGTTTTTTTCCTTCATCTGGGTGCCCAATACACCATCCTACTGGCGGGTCACCAGTGAGGGGAGCCGGTTTAGTCGCCGATAATCCGATCATGCGGCAGGTAGTACTGGGTTACATGGTACCAGTAGAAGAGCATTGAAAATTATGAAAGTTGGTAAGGACCTGAATCAGATGGGTGTCACGTGGAGTGTTTGATGAAAGGAGGAATAGTTATAGTGGAATGTGTAGTGAGATTCTTTTTTTTATTGTTTTTTTATAGTACCTAAGAGAGGGAACTATGCTGATGAACTGAAGCAATGAATGTATACTTCCACTATACAAAGAGAAAGGAGACGAATATGAATATAGTAGTTTTAGAGTGATCATTATCTTAAGTATTACGTATGGGGTAGTAAACTGAAAGGATTAGGAAGGAAATACAGGAAATAATGGGGAAAGATCAGTATGGTTTTAGAAAAAAATAAGGATACGTAGATAAAATTTTCGTAGCAAGGATGATATACGAGTTTTTGGCAAATAACGAAGATACCTTTCGGCATTATATGGATTTGGAAAAAGGTATGGCAGGGTTGACAGATGGAATATGTGGAATATTTTGCGGAAGTATGAAATAGGAGGAAGTCTGTTGAGGGTAGTCAAAAGATTTTATTTGAGTAGTAAAGTGTACTGAACTGAGAGAGTGAATGGTTTCAGGTAAAAGTGGGGCTGCGCCAGATTGTGTAAAGTCACCATGGCTGTTGAACGTCTACATGAATGGGGTTCTTCGGAGGGTAAACCCAAAGATGCTGAGCAAGGGTTTGTACTTGGTAAATGAGAATGGAGGAAAGTGAAATGATACTGCGCTTATAACTGAGTCGGAGGAGAAACTGAATCAGATGGTATGTCTCACTTTTGATACTCACATGTCCTTCAGCCCACACATCAAGGGCTTGACAGTAAAAATCAACAAGAAAATAAAAATACTAATACGACAAGGACGGTCTTCAATCAACAGAAGGAAACTTTACCACACTCTAAAAACAGTTCTTGAGAATCACATGCGAGTTCGCTTTCACAGCACGATTCCCAACAATCAGGAAATCAAATATAGACACCCTGTAAAACATATGAAATAAAGTATTGGGAATAACGACAGAATGCACCAAAATACCCCAATAGAACATTAACATCCAAAACCCAAAATCTTCTCCATAGATCATCATATGAAAAATTATAGGTACATAGTTCTATGCAACAGCCCTTAACCATACTCACCCATCTCATTGTATCACAAGCACAACCAATCAACCGTAACAAAAAACTACACCGGCAGCGAATACTACTCAAACATCTGCAATATGCACCATACAATACTCCCATAGAAAAATACATTCACAATAAGATCATATAAGAAACACTTCAAAACTATCAACCTCCCTACTCCATCGAATCCATCCAGGCATCAGACATACGGAAATCTCTCCAAGAGAAGCAAGACCCATACTGCTCCGTGACCTCCAGTCTGCTCCGTGACTTCCAGTCTGCTCCGTGACCCCAGTCTGCTCCGTGACCTCAGCTTGCAAACTGTTGAGACACTAGCTAGCGAATACCTCGTGTTAAGTTTATTACTTCTTGTGAAGTTTATATCTTCAAATAGTGACTAGTGATTGTGTTGTGTTTTTGTAATTGTATACGTATAGCGCTATACAGTTACAGGTATAAGATAAAGTGTAGTGTTCTAGTAATTTAGAATCAAAACAGTACTCCAAAGGTAAGAGTAATAGTATAAGGTAAGCTTCGTGTATTTAGTTTATTTAGTGACCGCTTTTGTTTTCTTTTGTTGTTTTATATTTTCTCTTTGTCGTTTGTATTGCCGAAGGAGGAGCGAAATGGCTTGTGAAGGTTGTGTGAACCTGGAGGACCGTCTCAGGAAGTGTGAGGAGGAAATTCGTCTTCTCAAGAGTGCGCTCTGTGAGAAGAGTGAATCTTCCCCACAGCCCAAAGAGCGTTCCACCTCTTCTACTTCTGACACTGCCGTGAGCGAGTGGCGCTCCGTGGGGTCCCGTTTGCCGAGCCCGCGTTCAGTAAGCGGGTCCCCTGTGGAGCAACCGCTGGCTGTAGCCAATCGTTTTGCTCTGCTGGAGGATAAGGTGGCTGAAAATCAGGAGTTCTTGGTTGTGAGGGACTCCATGGTGCGAGGCTATGACGACATCCTGCAGCCGAAGACTAAACGACGTTGCAAGCTTGTATGTCAACCGGGCCGTGGAATCGCTGATTGTACCCAGACCATCATGGAGCAAAGGCGGACGAACACGGTTACGATTGTTCATACGGGAAGTAACGATGTGGGTAGGGTGAGATCAGAGGAACTTGTTCGGAATTATAAGGTCCTTCCTCAGGAGATGAAGGAGCGTGGGGGCCGTCACGTAATCTGTGGGATCCTTCCGAGGATCTACGCTGGCACGTGTTGAAAAAAGTAGAGCCATAGGGATCAATGAGAGGATATCACGATTGTGCACGCAACTGGGATACCACTTTCTTGATCCTTGGTATCTCTTTTCCAGGCGTCATGACCTTTATGCTTCTGATGGGATCCACCTTACTCACAGAGTCAAAGATGCTCTTACAAACCTTACTGTGAGAGTTTGTAATAAACTAGTTCCTTTTTTGGGGTAGGGACTCAAAGGAAAGGTGAAATAGAGTGTATTGGGGAAAACAGAGTAGGGTATAGTAATAATGTAGAGCAGTATGTCAGTGTAGGACAAAATATCATTTTAAGATATAATATCGGTAGAGGAAAAAATATTATACTAGGATGTAATGTCAAAGGACAAAATATCACTATGGGATATATTAATAGTGAAGGACAAAATATCATGATGGGACATAATGATAGGAGAGGGAAAAATATCACGATGGTATACAATGACAGCAGAGGACAAAATATCACGGTAGGATATAATGTCAGTGGAGGACAGAATATCATTTTAGGAAGGGATGTCGGACAGAATATCAGCGAACGACGGTTGGCCGGTGTGGAACGCGATGACGTAGTGGGGCAACGTGTACATAAGAGATCAAATGACCGAGAGGGACCAGATGTCCGTGATGGGGCAAATGTCCATGAGACATTGAATTTCAATGAAGTACCAAATGTCATTATAGAGCAATGTGTCAATAAAGAACAAAATTATAATGTAATGCATCATGTTGAAGTACAAAACGTGTCAAAAAGAAATAATCACGGGTTTCTTAATACCATGTACTTTAATGCTCGTAGTATTAGAAATAAATTCCAAGAAATACAGGCATATATCAAAAATGAAAATCTCGATATGATAGGAATAACCGAGACATGGTTAAATGGCAAAGAGTTTGAAGCTGAATTTAATATTGTGGGATTTAAACACTCTTATCAGGATAGAAACCACAAGAAAGGTGGGGGTGTTCTGTTATACGTTAAAAGCAATGTCCATGGCTGTGTTTTAGAGAAAGTGAAACAGGATGCATTTGATAGTTTATGGGTAGAATTAAACCAAACAAATGGACAAAAAATGAATGTAGGTGTAATATATAGGCCAAAATCATTATCATTAGCAGACGACAAACTGTTGTTTCAAGAGCTGTCTAGTTTCTGCAACCGGGACTTATTGATAATGGGTGATTTCAATTTTACTGACATTGATTGGATGACCCTTGAACATGGCCATATAGGTAGTCGCTTGATAGATTTTTTCGGTGACAATTACTTAGTTCAGCCGTAAAAGAACCCACAAGACATGGAAACTTACTCGATCTATTGATCACTAGCCGCGAAAGCATGGTAACTGATGTGGAGGTTGGTGAAACTATTGCAAATAGCGACCACAACTTAGTTAGATTCCAATTGCTAAAGAAAAAAAATTAGAAGAGATACATGTGCATCTAAAATACCCGATTTTAGTAAAGCTCAGTTCATAGGACTACGTCAGGAGCTTCAGCTTATAGATTGGGAGGTAATTTTAAGCAAAAGACCTGTAGATCAGATGTGGAAAATATTTCAAAATACGCTTACTTAAGATGATTCATACTTACATCCCGTTTAAGGATAGACGGTCCCTAAATCAGGCTCACCCAGAATGGCCCAACAAAGAAACTGAAAAAAGTATTGCTAAAAAGAGACAAGTGTTCGGGTGCACCTAACGACTATCAAAGTTATGTAATAATACTGAGAGATTTAAAAAAGACAATAAGAAACGAAAACGACAATACGAAATTAATATCGCTGATAAATCCAAAGAGAATCCCAAAGAATTCTACAGTTACATTAGAGATAAAAAGATTATTAGGAATCACATTGGCCCACTATTATCTAATGACGGTCAACTTGAGTATTCAAACGAGGGAATGTGTAATATTTTAACCAACTATTTTAGTTCAGTATTCGTAAACAAAACACCTCAAAGTGAACTCCAAACTGAAACCTGTGAAAAATCGAGGGTAAACTTACCCACTACGGTAAATATATCAAAAGAAAAAATTAAAAGGTGTATAGAGAAACTCAAAGTTAATAAAACACCAGGAGCCTGACGGTTGGCATCCAAGAATCTTAAAGGAAATGAAAAGTGATGTTGTTCCATTAGAAATTATTTTCAAAAAATTCATCGTATCCGAAGATGTCCCAAGAGAATGGAAACTAGCTAACGTCACTCCAATATTCAAAAAATGTGAAAAAAAAAAAATAACTACAGGCCTATAAGCTTGACTTCAATCGTAGGAAAAATTATGGAAACTATCATCAGAGATGCTACCGAACATCATTTAGAAAGTAACCGTTTGATAAATGATAGCCGCCATGGATTCAGACGGAAACGTTCTTGCGTGACTAATTTACTCAAATTCTACAACACAGTCATCTCGAGTTATGACAAAAGAAGCAATATAGATTTAATATATTTAGACTTTGCAAAAGCTTTTGATACCCTCCCCCACGAAAGACTACTTACTAAATTAGCTTCATACGGAGTAAGTGGCAGCCTATTAAGTTGGACTAGAAATTGGTTGAATGATAAAAAACAGAGAGTTGTTTTAAACGGCAAAACTTCTAGATAGAAAAATGTTACAAATGGAGTTGCTCAGGGTTCCGTTCTTGGGCCATTTCTATTCATAGTATATATAACTAATATAGACCACGGACAAAAAATCTATTGACTCCAAATGTGCTGATGATACAAATTTGTGCGGAATGGCAAATGATCACTTAAACCAATTAGATATTCAAGAAGATTTAGATAAATTACAGCAATGGTCTGAAAAGTGGCTAATGAAATTTAACACAAGTAAATGCAAGCTTATGCACATAGGTAAAAATAACAGTAAGTACGATTACAAGTTATTTGGAAATTCGTTAACAAAAGTGGATAGTGAAAAGGATCTCGGCATAATTATCAGTAACGATCTCAAATCATGTAAGCAGTGTATTTCAGCCTCTGAGAAAGCAAATAAGATTCTAGGACTGATTGCGCGATCTTTTGACTTCAAAAGTTCATCTCTCATTAACAAGCTATATAAATCGTTAGTTTGTCCACATTTGGAATATGCTGTCTCCGTATGGTCACCAAATCTCATTAAAGACATTGACAGACTGGAAAAAGTACAACGGCGAGCCACAAAACTGATTCAAATTATAACAAATAAATCATACGAAAATCGACTAAAACATATCTGTTTTCCCTAAAAAAGCGTAGACTCAGAAGTGACTTTATACAGGTATTTAAGATTCTGAAGGGGATTGACAACATCAAAAATGACAAAATTCTTACACTGAATGAAAATCCGACAAGAAATAGTGGTCTCAAACTGTCAGGAAATAGATTTAATTTGGAAGTGGGTAGAAACAACTTTGCCAACTGTATAGTTAATGAATGGAATAAACTTCCTGCAGAGGCAGTGCAATGTAGTTCAGTTCGAAGCTTTAAGATTCGTTTAGAAAAAAATTTAAGCAAGATGCTGTAATGACTGCCATTTATTTTATATTATTTGATTATTTGTTTGTTATTATTTCTCTGTTTATTTATCATTTGATTGATTTCCATTCATTATTATTTTTCTGTTAGTTTATTATTATTTAATACTTACCTGTTTGTTTATTATGTAACTATACCTATGTATTATTTATTTTATTTATTATTATTTATATTATTATAACTTTTATTCTATTTCATCTATTTTTTCAATCATCAATATATTTCTTTTCGCATCCGACCTAGCTATGGACCAAAAGGTCTTCTGTCGGCATGCTCCTCCTTTGTAATCCTTTGTAACTAGCACGACTACCTTCAGGTCACCATCTAGCAGTAAATCAGTACCGACAAACACAATGTTTCTTTCTTGAGTAACTTACAACTGAATGAGGTAACTGATGCCGGTTACCTGGGAGCCGTGTGTGTCCTGCAAGAGAGATCTGGGGTAAAGGATCGATTGACTGATGATGTTCGACCTAACTGGAATAGAATTTCTAACCCCTTCCTATTGTTGCCTAGACAATAGTGTTCAGCTTAAGGGTTCCTCACAGTAGTAAAACGGTTTACAGAAACAGAAAGATGAAAAGAAAGGCAGAGAACGGAGGAAAGCAGGGACATAAAAAGTACGAGGAAAGAGAGAAAGAGGAGCTGAAAATGATGTTCGAGATGATAGCTGAAAGAGGAGGACAAGAAAAGGAAGTGAAAGAGGAAAAGGAGAAAAAAATAGAATAGGACGAAGTGTGGAAGAAGAGGAAGAAGGAAGAAGAGGAGGAAGAAGAAGAGGAGGAGGAGAAAGAGAAGTAGGATGAAAAGGAGGAGGAACTAGAGAAGTAGGAGAAGAAGGAGGAAGAGGAAGAAGAGATGTAGTAAAAGGAAAATGAGGAGGAGAAGAAGGAGAAAAGACGAAAAGAAGAAGAGGTAGAAGAAAGAAAAAAGAAGGAGAAAGAGGATAAGGGAAAGAGAAGGAAGGAACTTTCGAAGATTCGGTGATATGGAGGAGAAAGAGTGTCAGGAAGAGTAGAAGGAAGGAAGGAACTTACGAGGATTCGGTGATAAGGAGTAGAAGGGAAAAATGGCAAAGAAAAAACGATAGATAGACGCACGAGTCGGGGGGAAGGCGAGGAGGAACTAAAGGAAAAGAAACAGAAATCCTTTAGTTATTTGTTGACAATAACCAATGACTGTTCTCGAGGCCCATATCGCCTATAGCAATTGTAGGAAGAAAATGGAGAAATTGTAATAAAAAAAAAAAATAATAAAAAAAAAATAATAATAATAAATGAATAAATAAATAAAACGATGAATGGACGTGGAAGAGATGAGAAGAGGAAGAGGAAAGGAGATAAAGCAGTAATCTTTTAATATTTTGTAGGCAATAAT
>NC_134816.1:16257959-16260459 GCF_046742065.1 Oratosquilla oratoria
TTCATAAAAATTCAACAAAGACCCACTGTGTTGGATAAGAAGAAATAAAGTAGACGATATCTATATATTTCAATCACAGACTGTGATCCTCTTCAGTGGAATACGGTGTAGTGAGGAAAATACATGTCTAACATACAGAGAAAGAGAAGAAACATGGACAGGGCTCAAGTGGCGTCTATTGCTTTGCACGGCAAGTCACCCGCCTTCACCAAGGATGGTAATAATTTATTGACTGCCCAGGTAGTAATACAGTCTGGTGACCACTTGAGATATTAAAATTAGGAATTTGTTTAATCAAAAGAGATTATATTGTTTTCCTTTTGAAACCACACTTTCCTTTTGAAACTACACTTCCATGCTCGGATCGTAATAAGGTATATTGGGGGCAAACAGGCAGAGGTTTACACACTAGAATGAAAGAACATAAGAACTCAGTTAGATACGCACAACAAAATTCCGCTGTTTTCCAACACAGACAAAGAAGGCCACTGCATGGACTGGAATAAGGCAAAAATTATTTTCAATTCCAAGTGTAGTATATATATATATATGTATATTTATATATATATATATATATATATATATATATATATATATATATATATATGTATACATATATATATATATATATATACACATATGTATATATATATATTATATATATATATATTGTGTGTGTGTGTGTGTGTGTGTGTGTGTGTGTGTGTGTGTGTGTGTGTGTGTGTGTGTGTGTGTGTGTGTGTGTGTGTGTGTGTGTGTGTGTGTGTGTGTGTGTTATCAAATATCACCTGGTATGCAGGTGATATCTAATAACAACAATATTGTTAAGAACTATCTCATTAGAAGTTCTCCAAAAGAAAAAGAAGGACGTATCTACAGCATACCTTGTAAAGTGTGTGATTTTAAGTACATAGGCCAAACAGGAAAAGATTTAAACAAAAGGATTAGTCAACATAAATACAATATAAGAACGGGTCAAATGTCAAGCGGACTTTTCGTCCACCAAAAAGAGCTCTCCCATATTATTGATTGGCAAAACACAAAAGTTATTACATCATGTCGTAACATTGTAGAAAGGAACATAATTGAATCATGTTATATTAAAAATGTTTTTGAAAATAATATGAATTTAAGCTTAGGTTTGTATAATTTAGATAACTTTATTAGTAAAAAGATCGTAACTTTATTATTAAAAAGATTGTAAATAATTCTTCTGGAATCGGGTAACATTGGACCTTTAACAGCTCCTCTACCAAGATGTACATATTACGACCTTTGGTCATTTTCTGTATTCTTTGTACCCTGATGATGTCTCGAATAGACGAAAACGTTCGGTATTCATTTCTTTTATTTTTCAAGTGGTTTCTGCAAGTATTGTTGTCACGTGTGCTTAGTGATTTGTTTTGCATATATGTATATATATATATATATATATATATATATATATGTATGTATGTATATATATGTATGTATATATATATATATGTATATATATATGTATATATATATATATATATATACATACAATATATACTCCATACATATGTATATGTATGTATATATATATATATATATATATATATATATATATATATATATATATGTATATTACAAAGGATTACAAAGGCAAAGCATGCCGACAGGAGACCTTTTGATCCATATCTAGGTCGGATGCAAAAAAAAAAAAAAAAAATCATATTAATAATAAATTAAAACTAAAACTATAACAATGTAAATAACAATTAAAATACATAAATAAATGCATTGGTATAGTTGAATAACAAACAAACAGGTAAATAGTAAATGATAATAAATTGACATATAACTAATAATAGATGAAAATCAGACAGACAAATTATAACAAAACAAAAACAAATAATATAACATAAATTATAATAATTACAGCATCTTACTTAGGTATTTATCTAAATGATTCTTAAAGCTTTGAACTGAACTACATTGCACTACCTGTGCAGGAAGTTTATTCCATTCATTAACTACACGGTTGGCAAAGTTGTTTCTACCTACTTCCAAATTGAATCTATTTCCGGACAGTTTGAGACCATTGTTTCTTGTCTGATTCTCATTCAATGTGAAAATTTGGTCACTTTTGATGTTGTCAATTCCCTTTAGAATCTTAAAGACCTGTATCAAGTCACCTCTGAGTCTACGCTTTTTTAGGGAAAACAGATTCATGTGCTTAAGTCGATTTTCGTATGATTTATTTTTGATATTTGGAATCAGTTTTGTGGCTCGCCGTTGTACTTTTTCCAGTCTGTCAATGTCTTTAATGAGATTCGGTGACCATACGGAAACAGCATATTCCAAATGTGGACGAACTAACGATTTATATAGCTTGTTAATGAGTGATGGACTTTTGAAATCAAAAGATCGCGCAATCAATCCCAGAATCTTATTTGCTTTCTCAGAGGCTGAAATACACTGCTTGGATGATTTGAGGTCGTTACTGATAATTACGCCGAGATCTTTTTCACTATCC
>NC_134816.1:16265459-16267959 GCF_046742065.1 Oratosquilla oratoria
ACCACCAGAGAAAAAAATCAGACGAAATCCAAAGAGAAGCATAAGAATGTTGGCTTCAGAGGCTGGAGTAAGTTATGGGACAATGCAAAATGTGCTGAAAAAGGATCTGTGTCTCAAGCCATACAAGAAAACTAAAGTTCAGTTACTCTCACAAGCGACAAAGACTAAAAGATTAGCCAGAGGGAAGCTTCTTTTGGAGAAGCTTGAAAACGGCACGGAACCACCAGTCCTGTGGACAAGAACTCTGTTAAATACGGACAGGAAAATTCCGCAGTATTTCAGCACGTCGCCCATAAAAACCACCGAATAAATTGGGACGATGCTGAAATAATTTATAAATCCAAATGTAGTTTCAGAAGAAAAATAGTAGAATCCTCCTTAATAAATAATTTCCCAAATTACAACATTTCCCATGGTCAATGGTCACCAGACTGTATTTCTTCTTTTGCCATAAATAAAATGTTACCATCAACATTAGCGGTGGACAAAAATCACCGAGGCCCATGCAACGCCGGTCATGTGACCTGAGCCACCAAGATGCGAGCATGCGTGCCGGGCGTGTTGACCTGAGCCCCGTCCCCTCTTGCTACCTCACTGCTTTACTATAAATACACATTGTTCTGTACTTTGTAACTCATATCTGCAGAAGAGGATCACAGTAAGTGATCGAAATATACAGATCTCTATATCTTCGCTTATTCTTCTCCGAAAGTGGGTCATCAGTATTATTTTACAAATGTGCTACGACATATCTTTGTTGTGGATATATATATATATATATATATATATATATATATATATATATATATATATATATATATATATATATACCCTTTGGGCAAAGTCTTTCTCTTAAGCAATTACTGTTGAATGCTAAAGCACAAGTGGCATCAATAATTTTTAGAGAACATTTCTCTAACTTTCTAAGTATCATTTGTAGGACCCAAGGAATCGAAAACCGGCGTAGTCTACAAATTTAAATGCTCTGAAGAGGCATGCAAGCCCCTCGACATGAGCTACGTCGGACACACGATGACCACCTTAAGAAGGCGACTTCTAGCACACCGAAATAACGGAGCTATTTACCAGCATTATATTGACACACATGACAAGAAGCCGCGCTTGGAAGACCTCATTAGGGACACCGAAATCATTCACACAGACTCTAATTACGGACGCTTAATAATTGACGAGACAGTTAGTATTACTTTACAGCAGCCTACATTAAACGTCCAGAAATCATCGGATCATGTCCTCCCTTCCAATAGGAAAAACAGACCCGCACACCGTGACATTTTCCCACTGGAAGTTCCAAGACGACAAGACGTGACATTAGCTCCCCGTAGGTCTCGGCGAGAGGGTGCATCTAGACATTTGCTCACCGGGAGTGACAACCCGACAAGACGTGACATAAGCCCATCGTTGGACTAGGGCCCTCTTCCTGGCCCCGCCCACCCGCATATTCCCACCAATCATATTCCACCATTTTTATTTCTTCTCTGTTGTTTGTACGGCCCACGGGCCTCTATATTCTAATGTTTTTCACACTTGTAATCAGTTTTACCCTGAAGACGACCATGTGAAATGGTTGAAACAGCTGTCGGTATAAAATGGAAAACCACTCTGACGACTTTCGTACTTTCCTCCAGAGTTTAAACCATGAAGAGAAAATGATACTTAGAAAGTTAGAGAAATGTTCTCTAAAAATTATTGATGCCACTTGTGCTTTAGCATTCAACAGTAATATATATATATATATATATATATATATATATATATATACATATATATATATATATATATATATATATATATACATATATATATATATAACGTAGAAACCACTGTTGGAGTAGAAAAGACTGGAAACGGGGAATCTATATATTTCAATTGCAAACTATATATATATATATATATATATACATTATATATATATATATATATATATATATATATATGTCTGTGTGTGTGTGTGTGTGTGTGTGTGTGTGTGTGTGTGTGTGTGTGTGTGTGTGTGTGTGCGTGCGTGTGTGTGTGTGCGTGTGTGTGTGTGTGTGTGTGTGTGTGTCTCGAATTATGACAAAAGAAACAATATAGATTTAATATATCTAGACTTTGCAAAAGCTTTTGATACCGTCCCACACGAAAGACTACTTACTAAATTAGCTTTGCATGGAATAAGTGGTAGCCTATTAGGTTGGACTAGTAATTGGTTGAAAGGTCGAAAACAGAGAGTTGTTTTAAATGGAAAAACTTCTGGATGGAAAAGTGTTGCAAGTGGAGTTCCTCAGGGTTCCGTTCTTGGGCCACTTCTATTCATAGTATATATAAATGATATAGACCATGGACTAAAATCTACTGTTTCCAAATTTGCTGATGATACAAAACTGTGCGGAGTGGCAAATGATCACTCAAACCAATTAGATATTCAAGAAGATTTAGATCAATTACAGCAATGGTCTGAAAAGTGGCTAATGAAATTTTACACAAGTAAATGCAA
>NC_134816.1:16272959-16275459 GCF_046742065.1 Oratosquilla oratoria
CTTGTAAAAAGTCTTCCATCCAATTTAGTAGTTTTCCCTGTATTCCTCCTTGAGTTTCTAATTTCTTAAGCAACTTCTTATGTGGTACTTTGTCAAAAGCTTTCTTTAGGTCTAGAAATGCACAGTCCGCCCATCCATCTCTTTCTTGTATTATATCTATTAGCCTTGAATAGAAACATATTAAATTGGTGACGCATGATCGTCCTTGTCTGAATCCAAATTGCCTTGGATTTAACACTTTGTTTTTTTCTAGATATTTTACCCATCTACTTTTGATAATTCTTTCACAAATTTTTGCTATTGTATTTGTTAGAGAGACTGGTCTATAGTTTGTAGGTTCTTCTTTATTTCCTCCTTTATATATAGGTACTATATTTGCTTTTTTCCAATCTTCTGGAACTTTTCCTTCTTTCAAGGAACTGTTTAGTATGCTATGTATTTTGTCTGCCAGTTCATTCCTGCATTCTTTCAGAATCCAGTTTGCTATATCATCTGGTCCATGCGATTTTCTGACATCAAGATTACTCAAGTGTGTCAATATTTCATTCTTTGTTACTTCTATTTCTTCCATAGGGGGGACTTTCTCTTTCCATTCAATCTCTTCAGGTTGTATGTTCTCCCTTGTAAACACTGATTTAAAATGTTTGTTTATAATTTCCGCCATTTCCATTTCCTCAGTGTATTCAACTCCCTCTTGTCTTAATTTCCCCAAGTCTTGTTTGTTTTTCAGTTTATTGTTTACAAATCTGTAGAATAGGCTTGGTTGATCTTTACACTTTTCTATGACATTTTTTTCATATTTTCTCTTTTCCTCTCTGCACGTTTGTACATATTCATTTCTATAACCAGTATATATTTTCCATTTTTCAGGTCTTCTGTCTTTTTTCCATCTGGTCCAGGCTTTGTCTCTTTTGTATTTTAACTCCCTACAATTTTTGTTGTACCAGCATTTTACATATTCTTTTTCTTGTTTTTGTCTTGGGACATACTTTTCCACTCCTTTTTTGTAAATTCTTATCAAAATATTCCATTTCTCTTCCACTGTTGTTTCTTCTTTGTATATTTCTTCCCAGTTTTCTTGTTGAAAGAATTCTCTTATTTTATCAAAGTTTGTTCTTTCATACATCATTCTTCCTTTTCTATATTGCTCATTTCTTTTCATATATTTTTCTTCGTTAAGTTCCAGTTCAATCAATATGTGGTCACTTTTACTTATTGGTGTTTTATATTCAATCTTGTCCACTATTCTAGGTTCAGATGTAATTATTAAGTCTAGTCTCGATGGTTCTTCTTCATTTCTATACCTGGTGTTCTCCTGTATCCATTGTGTCATTGTATGGTCAGTAATCATCTCAAGTAGAGCGTTTCCCCATGAGCCGTCTCCACCCTTTACTGTCATTTCTTCCCAGCAGATTTCTTTGCAATTAAAGTCGCCCATTATAACTATTCTTCCTCCATCTTCCATTATTTTATTTAATGTTATCTTTGTGTCCTCTAACATACTTTTATGTTCACTCTCCTCCCATGAGGCTGTTTTCGGAGGCACATAATTTATCACAAATTTTCTGCTCTTTTTATCTCTGTCTTCCACTTCTATCATAATCATCTCTACTGTATTCTTTCCATATATGACACCCTTCACGTTTATATCCTTCTTAGTCAGGAACATAACTCCACCCCCTTGCTTTTTCTCTCTGTTTTTAATCCAATGATTATATGCATCATGTCCTACACTGTTGGGTGGTAGTGGGCCTTTTAATTTTGTTTCTACAATTCCCATTATGTCCGGTTCTTTTTCTTTCAAATAATCATTCAGCTCATTCAATCCTGTTATTAATCCATCTATATTTGTGTAAGACACTCTTAGTTTTCTGTCACTTCCATTGTGTTCTCTGTTTCCCTTTTGTTTTTCTCTTGTATGTCGAACTGCCTTCGTTTCATATTCACTACTCTCCAATAGAATCTCTCTTTCTCTGACTCCGTTCTGCTCTCGTTTTTTTCTTAGCTTCAAGTCTTTTCTGCTTTTCTTCCTCTCTTTCCTCTTTATTCATTTCCCTTTTTATCCATACCTTTTTATATTGTTCACTTGTTGCTAGTTTCCCTGTTTTGGATAAGATATTCTCTGCCGTCGTTTGTGACCTGAATTTAATCTTAATTGGTCTGGTCTTATCTGTACTATACTTTCCGAGCCTGAATTTTTCCTCAATTTCCTTCATAATTTCTGGTTCATCTTCCTGAACTAATTTTAGTAAACTGCTTACTTTTTCATTTTCCTCATTGGTTCTTGAGGTTCTATCTGGGTTATGTTTCTCTTCCATTCCTAATATAATTATACATTTCTTTATGACAGCTAAGTCTCTTACTATATTCTCCTTCTGTCTCATCACTTTAATAACTGAGTCTTCAGTTTGTTCTCTCATTTGCTGTTTAATTATATCAGTAAATGCAACGTTACTATTTTCTTTTATCGACTTCCATCCCTCTCTGTTTTCTTTACTAT
>NC_134816.1:16282959-16287959 GCF_046742065.1 Oratosquilla oratoria
GATGTTGAAGTTCACTTCACACTTTTGACTTCATTCCCAGACTCTATCCGGGTCTTTTTGTAGTGATTTACAATTTTCCTCTGTACTTACTCTCTTTAGTAGTTTTGCATCATCTGCAAAGAAGTTCATATAACATTGCACACCTTCATTCATATCTATATATATGGCAAACATTATCGGAGCCAATAGAGAGCCTTGTGAGACTCCACTTATCATTTCTTCGCAGGTCGAGTTCTTGTCTGTAAGTACTACCCTCATTTTTATCCCGTTCAAGAAATCTTTCATCTATTCCAATGACTTTCCTTGTACTCCACATATTATTTTAATTTTTCTTAGAAGCACAACCTGCCCATCCGTTCCTTTCTTGCATTGTTTCTATTAAACTTAAATAAAAGCAAATAAAGTTTGTGGCACATGATCTTACACGTTTAAATCCTAATTGTTTTGGATTTAGTATATTATTTTCTTCCAAATGTTTAATCCATTTACTTTTGATATTTTTTCACATATTTTTGCTATTGTGCTTGTAAGGGAGACCGGTCTGCAGTTGGACTTTCCTTGTCCCTTCCTTTGTATATTGGTATGACATTTGCATTTTTCCAATCTTGTGGTACTTTTCCTTCTTTGAGTGAGAAATAAGTTATCTTGAGTATTTTGTCTGCTAGTTCATATATACATTATTTTAATATCCAATTTGCAATTCCATCCGGCCCGTGTGATTTTCTGACGTCAAGGATTTTTGTTTGGTCCCTTATTTCTTTCACGGGGTGGGGGGGTGGGGCTCTTTCTCTCTGTCCTTCCTCCCAAGTTTGTGTACTTTCAATTGTGAATACAGATTTAAAATGTTTGTTCATAATTTCGGACATTTCTACATCATCTATATATTCATTATTCCCTTGACGCAGTTTCACTATTTCATGTCTATCTTTTAGTTTGCCATTCACATAACTGTAGAATAGTTTAGGTTGGTCCTTGCATTTTTCTATTATGTTCTTTTCATAGTTTCTCTTTTCTTCCCTGCGTATTTTTACATATTCATTTTTTAGTTTGATGTATATTTGGCACTTATTCTTTATTTTATTTATTTATTTATTTTTATCTTTATTTATTTATTTTTTTTATCTATTTGTTTTCTCTTTCTTCCATCTTTTCCAGGCTTTCTCTGTTCTATCTTTAGCCTCATTACATTTTTTTTTGTACCAGCACTTTATGTATACCCGTTCTTGTGTCTTCTTTGGTACGTATTTGTCTATTCCCTATTATGATTTTCTTTTAATATGTTCCATTTTTCTTCCATCTTTCTTCATTTAAGAAGTTTTCCCAGTTTGCATCTTGAAAGAATTTTCCGAGTTTCTCAAAATCCGTTTTGTTGTACATTAGTCTTCCTTTTCTATGTATCTAATTTCTTCTCAAAACAATCTGTTCTCTTAGTTCGAACTCTATTAGTATGTTGTCACTCTTCCCAATTGGTATCTTGTATTCCATTTTATCCACGATTTCAGGCTCTGATGTAAAAATTAAATCTAGTCTCGACGATTCTTCATTGTTTCTATACCTGGCATTTTCCTTTACCCATTGAGTCAATGTGTATTCAATGGTCATATCCAGTATAATATTTCCCCAAAGGTCTTCACCACCTTTCACTGTCATTTCTTCCCAACATATGTTTTTTAATTAAAGTCACCTATAATTACTGTTTCCTCATTATTTCAGTAATTCAGTTAATGTATTCTTTGTGTCTTCCAATATTTTGGAATGATCACTATCTGGGGGAACATATATTACTACAAATTTTCTACTTTTCATGTCTCTGTTTTCAACTTTAATCATAATCAATTCCACATTATTTTTTCCCTTCTGTTATCTTTGTCACACTTAAGCCTTTCTTACCCAAAAGCATGACTCCTCCACCCTGTTTCTCCTTTCTATTTTTCGCTCAACGGTTGTATAGACCTTGTCTCACAGTATTTGATGGTAGTGGACCTTTTAATCTTGTCTCCACAATTCCCATTATGTCTGGTTTCTCTACTGACAGATAGTCGTGTAATTCGTTTAGTCCTGAAATCATGTTCTTAATATTTCTTTTCTTCTCTTTTTTCGTTTATTACGTTTCTTTTTCATGTACCATCTTCTCAGTCTCAGGTCCAGAACTCTCTCTCTCTCTCTCTCTCTCTCTCTCTCTCTCTCTCTCTCTCTCTCTCTCTCTCTCTCTCTCTCTCTCTCTCTCTCTCTCTTTAAAAAAAACATTGTTTTTAGTCTCCGTTCTTCTTTCATTCTTTTTTTTTCAATTTTTTTGTAATTTGCCAGCTTTGCTGCTTTTGAGAGTACTTCTTCATCTATCATTTGATACCTTATTTTAATTTTTAGTAGCCTATGCTGTTTTTCTCTAGAGTGCTGTCCCATTCTATGTACTTCTTCTATCTCTTTGTCCTTTACCTGTCCCTCATCTTGTATCTCTTTCAGAATTGCTTTTGCAATTTCTTTCTCTTCTTTTTCTCTTTGGTACCTGTGTACATTATGTTTTTCTTTAATACCATAAACTACAAAACACTTTTTTATCCACTGTGTCTGTCACCCCACTGTCACCCCCGTCTCCTCTCTCTATAAGTTCCGTAATTCTCCAGAGTAGTTCTTGCAATTGGATCTTAAGGCCCTTTGCCTTTTTCCTTCTGTAGCTTGAGGGGTGAATAAAATAGGGTGTAGTTTAAAGATGCTTCTTGGTCTAGCTCTGTACACTCTGAGAATCCCACTCGGAACCCCCTACATTACGTCAAGCCACCTTCGTTCTGACATCACTCTTTCATTCATCCAATAGTCTTTTACTTCTCAAACAAGTGCCACATCTTAAGGGCGTGACTTTTCCTCTCTGCGCCAATAATTTTTCTCCTCCTCCACCTTTTTCTCCAATCAGAGAGGCTGTTATACTCTTCCAAACGATACCACCACGTAAGCATTATGTCGCAAGAAAAATGGCTTGTCCGCTTACAATTACAACAGTCACCTTCGTATAAACAATATTGGAACCACCAGGCGACACTCAGCATTTTATTACATATACAAGGCGCAAGTCTGACTCAGCTACCCCTGTCGCCTGTCGGCCGTTGTTTTCATAGCAACTGACCCTGGATTAGCATTCGTTCTCCATCTACCTCTCCATCTACTTTCTTTTCTACTTTCATCTATACTTCCATCTACCGGCCTCTTACAGGGCTCGGCAGCTACCGTTGGTCGTCCCGACCAATGATTTCTGTTACCCTCTTACAGGGCTTGCTAATATATACTTGGAATTCATCCTAATAAGCTAATCTACCATTGCGTAAAATTGAATCAATTATATATTAAAGATATAAGCAACCCTCCAAAATGCACAAAAATAATTCAAGCAGATACATGGTTAATGGGGTTTAACAGAGTCAATCTCCGGAATACAACAATTGAAATCAGTGCAGACAATAACATTGAAGAAAAAAGTACACTAAGAATAACTATTATTGCAGAATAATCATTTGAGGGAGATCTTGACAATGATCTTCTCTTAATTTTCAAAGGAGGTGAGTGTTCAGGCAATGTTAAGTTAAATGATAAAATGTATGAATCATCAGTTAAATGCATGGTATTAAGGGTATTAGCAATAGTGGAAATAGGACCTCCATGTAATTCACAGGTATCAACAACTGAGATAAGACCTTCAACCACTTCCAATTTAGGACTTAATCCCGTACAGGTAATAGAATTTTTTGTCTTATTAGGGAAAAATAGATAATGGAATCCCTGGATGTTACTATGATAAATCTTGTCTACCAAAATTTTCTTATAATGACAATTATTCATCACAGACATATTTCTAACCAGAGAAGCTTCACATGAATTTTTTAAAGCTTCCCGAAACACAAAAAGAGAAGAATGACAAAGATAAAGATTCTTATTAACTCTTTTACAATCATTTAATTTATCATTAGAGATCATGCTTTCCTTTAGGTTGTCTACAGAAAGGATGTAATTGATTGGATCTACAACTGGAATATCTACTTCATATAATGAACCATTTACCTTCAATGGGAAGGGTATCAATTTGAATAAGTTAAATCTTAGGTTGGAAGAAAAAGGAATTTCTATTATCACTGAAGTAACATTTAAGTGTGAACTCAATAATGGATAATATAATGCTACATTAGCTTCCTCAAAGAAAGGTTCAAAGTTCCAATCCTTCTTTGCTGACTTAATTATTTTTGTAAGTTGAGGTATTGGGAGGAGAGAAGATGTTACTTGACCTGAATTTGCTAGAACTAAATCTTGTACAAAAGATTCCAACTGAACTGTCTTGAAGATCGTCTTGTGGTGTAGACCCCTCGTTCCTCGTCTTGTCGTCCCTTGAAACCAACACACGCTTGGTTGTGATTGATGTACTCCCGTAGACTTATATTGCACCACTTCACGCACCCATCTTTACAAAGGATTACAAAGGCGGAGCATGCCGACAGGAGACCTTTTGGTCCATATCTAGGTCGGATGCGAAAAAAATCATAATAATAATCAAATAATAAGTAAAAACTATAATAATGTAAATAACAAATAAAATACATAAATAAATGCATAGGTATAGTTAAATAATAAACAAACAGGTAAATAGTAAATAATAATAAATTAACATATAACTAATAATAAATGAAAGTCAGACAGACAAATGATAACAAAACAAAAACAAATAATATAAAATAAATTATAATCATTATAGCATCTTGCTTAGGTGTTTATCTAAATGATTCTTAAAGCTTCGAACTGAACTATATTGCACTACCTGTGCAGGAAGTTTATTCCATTCATTAACTACACGGTTGGCAAAGTTGTTTCTACCTACTTCCAAATTAAATCTATTTCCGGACAGTTTGAGACCATTGTTTCTTGTCTGATTCTCATTCAATGTGAAAATTTGGTCACTTTTAATGTTGTCAATTCCCTTTAGAATCTTAAAGACCTGTATCAAGTCACCTCTGAGTCTA
>NC_134816.1:16292959-16295459 GCF_046742065.1 Oratosquilla oratoria
GTGTGTGTGTGTGTGTGTGTGTGTGTGTGTGTGTGTGTGTGTGTGTGTGTGTGTGTGTGTGTGTGAGTGAGTGTGTGTGTGTATTCACTTGGTCTTTCTTCACTTGGTCTTTTGGATCACGTGTTGGACTCGTGATCGACAGCTATTTCCCTCCTGGAAGAGAGCTCAGAGCTCGTAGGTCCGATCTATGGGTAATGCTATGACCTTGCACACACACACACACCCAACTCCCCGCCCACGAGAGTTGGAGTAACACCCCTCAGCGCTGCGATACTGATATTATTTCAGCCCCGGGCGAGGGTCGAACCCGGACCTCCGTAGTGGCAGGCCAGAGCTCTAACCACAGCGCCATGAGAGGTGTGTGTGTGTGTGTGTGTGTGTGTGTGTGTGTGTGTGTGTGTGTGTGTGTGTGTGTGTGTGTGTGTGTGTGTGTGTGTGTGTGTGTGTGTGTGTTTGTGTGTGCACCTGTGTGTGTGTGTGTGTGTGTGTGTGTGTGTGTGTGTGTGTGTGTGTGTGTGTGTGTGTGTGTGTGTGTGTGTGTGTGTGTGTGTGTGTGTGTGTGTGTGTGTGTGTGTGTGTGTGTGTGTGTGTGTGTGTGTGTGTGTGTGTGTGTGTGTGTGTGTGTGTGTGTGTGTGTGTGTGTGTGTGTGTGTGTGTGTGTGTGTGTGTGTGTGTGTGTGTGTGTGTGTGTGTGTGTGTGTGTGTGTGTGTGTGTGTGTGTGTGTGTGTGTGACTGTGTGTGTGTGTGTGTGTGTGTGTGTGTGTGTGTGTGTGTGTGTGTGTGTGTGTGTGTGTGTGTGTGTGTGTGTGTGTGTGTGTGTGTGTGTGTGTGTGTGTGCGTGCGCGCGCGCTTAGGTGGTGGAACAAGGCCACCAAGAACGAGGTCCTTTCCAAAGCAGGTATACCCCCAATGTTTGCCATACTCCGCCAACGACGCCTAAGTCATGTTTACCGACTGAGAGATCACTACACTCAAGGACCTATTGTGCGGGGACCTGGTCATGGGACAAAGAGACTGAAGACGTCTACATTCTATGTCAATTGTTGAGATAACAAAAGATTGCCAGAGAGTGATTTTACGGCGGAAAAAGCACCTGAGGTGGGTGGTGCCACTGTCAATTAATCGGAGGTTGGAGGAAAAATAGCCCATTTAGTGTGATATTGCCCTTATAAGGAATAGTTTGACTTTTCGGTGTTTTTTACTAGTTCTAGCCAGGCTGTCTCATTCGTTCCCGTGATACCTTCGGTAGGGAAGTGAAACGATGGTGAGGAGCTTACACAAGGAGGCGCTTAGCTGCGACCAAACCCGCGACCTCTCCCCTGTGTGCTGCCAGGGCAAGTATACACCACTGATAGCTGTGGAAATCGAACACGGGATCTCATCGTACAAAGCGAGATCGGTACCAACCCGACACAAGCACTGGAAGTCTAAACACGTTTTTTTTTCTGCCCCACCATGAATTAAGTATCTCCAGTTGTCCTACTCTCCTATTGTGTGAGCGCATTGATAGAGGTGGAAAGAGAGGACGGAAGACTTGGTGAAGTAGAAGAGGGGGTAGTGTTGGGGGGGGGGCATGGAGGGAACGGCCAGGCCAGGCGGAGGTGGAGGGGGTGGAGAGTAAGCGAGTGAAAAGAGCGACTGGGTCTCTCTCATTCAGTTCCGTTCTACCTCTGGGAGAGATAAAGAGAGGAAATAAGAGCAGAAAAAAAAAGTGAGGACCATGTGGGAAATCACAATTTTAGGTGAGTCGGTCAGTCCAGCCTCGTGTGTCGAAATAGACGAGAAGGGGAAGGGGGAGGGGGAGTGGACAAACGAACTGCCAGTGGCTCTCAGCGGTTTTGCCTCCTGCAATATCTTTGTCAACCTCCCCGCGAGTGTCTAAAAGATCGCATATCTGTGACATTTGTAGGTACTTCTTTTTGGGAGTTATTCAGTGTCAACTCGGCATGGTAAGTACTGACGAAAATATGTCATATTCTCAATAGGTATTCATGAGGCATACGTCCCTTAAGACTGTTTCGCCCGAATTGATGCAGTGGCGCTATTTAAGAGTTTCATTATGGTTAACACCAGATGGTTTCAGGCGTGAGGATGGAAAAAGGCAGATTTGGTTTGCTTGCTGGGCCACCCCAGGGCTCAGTGACCCTCTGGGAGAATAAAATGGCCAAAGGAGAACGAAATCTTTAAAGGTCATATTCACTTGGATGAAGGAGTGACTTTTTTTCTGCAGATCGTTTCTTACTTACCGCGATTTGTATAAGGTCGTCCCTGGAGAGTGAGACATCAAGAAGGTACTCAAAGGGGGAGGAGGTGGGAGGACAGTCTCCTGGAGGCGGAAACGATCTTCACCCCTTTGCCTCAGTCCATTTAAATGATTTCGCTCCGGTTAGCACAAGACAATTTTATTCCGTGGAAACTGTTAAAGAAGCCCTGAGGAGACACCGTTATCCAAACATGGAAAGGCTGAGGGAGTAGGAGGAGGAACTCTTCCATGCAGGA
>NC_134816.1:16302959-16310459 GCF_046742065.1 Oratosquilla oratoria
TATATATATGCATATATATATATATATATATATATATATATATATATATATATATATTGGTGTATTTCGGTAGCAGGTTCTCATGTAGACAATTTTGATTGAAGTTCACAGCAGCTTCTGCGTTCACGACTTTTTTGCTGAGAAGTTCTACATCTCTGATGATGGAACGGTGAGCAATGGGTAGCTCCCATAAAAGTTGTTCGAAAGACATAGAAAGTTCTTGTAGATGAAGAACACTTTATTAAAACAAGCTTTCGACCTACATAGGTCATCTTCAGGTTATGGTACAGGCAAAGAAGGGAACAGTTTATATAGGGAACTAAATACAGAATGGAAGAAAAGGAGGAACGTGATTGGTCGAGGCTGGCCAATAGGGATCTAGGCATTGACCCGACGGCAGAATGTTCCGGCAAATAGACGGCGTCGCTATGGGTTCGCCCCTAGGCGTTCTTTTTGCCAATTTCTTTATGGGTCGCATAGAAAGAGACGTCTTCTCCATCCAACAGAAGCCACGAATCTACGCCAGGTATATCGATGACATCTTCGTATTGGCTAAAGACGATGACGAATTACAACACCTCCACCATTGCCTTCAGGAGGCATCGGGACTCAATCTCTCTGTAGAAAACAGTTCAGACGGATGTCTTCCTTTCCTCGATATTTTAGTTAACCAGCAACCGCATGGATTTTACACGAAAGTATTCTGTAAACCGACCAACCCAGGACTTTGCCTCAACGGAAGGAGTGAGTGTCCTGACAGGTACAAACGCGCCACAATCTCCGCGTATGTGAGGAGAGCACTCACACATTGCAGTAGCTGGCAGACCGTCCATGAGGAATTAGAACGAGCCACCCAGGTCCTCGTGAATAATGGATATTCAAACTCAGAAGTCTCCAAAGCTATCAACATCCAGCTTGACAGGTGGTACAACAAAGAAAATACCGCAACATCTGCAGGACACCATTTCCGTCTGTACTACCGTGGATACATGAACAGCCAATACAAACAAGATGAAAGAGCCCTTAAGGATATAATTTCCAAATACGTAGAAACCACCAACAAGGACGACAGACTGAACCTCACAATCTTCTACAAAAACAAGAAAACACATCACCTCCTCCTAAAAAACAGCCCCAAAACTGACATCCCAGAGCTTCAACGTAGCCATCTAGTGTACGAATATAAATGCCTTTCAGGGAACTGTGCAGCCCTGCCCTCTACGTACATTGGAAGAACTACTACGAAGCTCTCCAGGCGCCTCACACTCCATCTATCAAACGGAGCTCCAAAGAAGCACTCAGAAGAGGTTCACGGGGTTAGTCTGACCAGAGAAATGCTAGTCGGAGGAACTTCCATCCTGCATATCGAAAAAGATTACTCCCGTCTACGTATATTGGAAGCCCTTTATATAAAAAACAAAAACCCTTCTCTCAACTCACAAATCACTGACATGTACATAATTCCTAGCCTTAGAAATTTCCAAAACAGTTATAAGATAGTTAGAGAAGAGGACGAACGGCGTACGGCTCAGGCAGGTTCGCAAGCGGGATCCCGGGTCAATGCCTAGATCCCTATTGGCCAGCCTCGACCAATCACGTTCCTCCTTTTCTTCCATTCTGTATTTAGTTCCCTATATAAACTGTTCCCTTCTTTGCCTGTACCATAACCTGAAGATGACCTATGTAGGTCGAAAGCTTGTTTTAATAAAGTGTTCTTCATCTACAAGAACTTTCTATGTCTTTCGAACAACTTTTATGGGAGCTACCCATTGCTCACCGTTCCATCATCAGAGATGTAGAACTTCTCAGCAAAAAAGTCGTGAACGCAGAAGCTGCTGTGAACTTCAATCAAAATATATATATGCATATACGATTAAACTTTGCAGCAGCTTCTGCATTCACAAGTTTCTTGCTGACATGTTCAACTTTTCTAATACTTGAACGTTGAATATCGTTGAGTTGTCTTATTATGTGTCCAAACTTCATTTGGAATGAATGTAAAGACAATACTAACTTCTTAATTTTACTAGTAGAGCTTTTGCCTAACTTTAGGCATCTTCAGTACAAATTGAATACAAATAGTAAAGGTGACAATATATACAAAGAACATATGGAACATTAGGAGAGACGGGAAATCGGACAGTCACTCAGGAGACAGGATCTGATGTTCCGCCCACTGGGTCAACGGTGAACCTATGCCTGTGATCTAAACACTTAGAAGTAGGAATGATAAATTGGTCGGGATTTTGTTTGTTCATGGTGGGGTTTTGTCTTTTAATGTGAAGTGCTTCTAAGATGAGAAGGCGTCTGTAGTTCGATTCCTTTTGTAGAATGATGGTTCCTTCTTCTAGATCCTTCCTTGTGACTGGGGATTGATGTGTGTCAATGTGATGTTGTTTTATGGCTCCATTAGAGAGGTGAAGGTTCAGGCGTCTTGATAGTCTTGTTGTAGTCGACCCGATGTACTTTTCATTAAGGGTTTCACAGTTCCCTTTTTTACATGTGTATTCGTACACAAGGTGGCTACGTTGGAATACCGGGGTTCGCTGGCTAGGGCTATTATTAAGGAGGAGGTGGGACGTTTTCCTATTCTGGTACCAAATGTTTAGGTGGATTTTGTCGTCACTGTTGGAGGGTCTGACGTTTTTTCTGATGATCTTCCTGATGGCGTCCTCATCTGCTCTATAATGGGAGGACATAGTGTTCTTGTAAAATATAGTGATCTTATGTCCTGTTTGAATGTTGTCGGTCGGGGGCCTGTACCATCTCTCCAGGTGTGTGTTGATGACATTTTGTACCTCTTTGTTTGAGAAACCGTTGTTGACCAGGACTTGTGTGATCCTGTCTAGCTCGGCGTGGGTACGGTTCCAATCACTGCAGTGCGACAGGGCTCTTCTGACGTAAGCATCTATGGTGGACTTACGGTATCGCGATGGGCATTCACTGTTCCCGTTTAGGCAAAGACCAGGGTTGGATGGTTTGGAGTAAACTCCGGTCTTGAAACTTTGAGAACTGGCATCGATCTTAACGTCCAGGAAAGGGAATTGTCCGTTGACGCTGTTCTGTGCTGAAATTTAGGCCAGAAACACGCTGTAAGGTAGTCTTTAGGTCTTCTAACTCCCTTTGGTCCCTTACGAGGACGAAAATATCGTCCACGTACCAAGTATAAATAGGAGGCTTACGGGTGGTGCTGAAAACCTCCCTCTCCACCATGCCCATGAAAAAAAATTAGCAAAGAGGACACCCAGAGGTGAGCCCATCGCGACACCGTCAATTTGTCTGTAAAGTTGTCCCCTGGGGCAGTAGAAAAGGGCCTCTTTGGTGCAGATTTCCAGTAATTGGCGTAAAAGATCTTTGGGGATTTTTAATTTGGAGGTTTCGCCCTCAGGGTAGACTTCTTGTAGAATGTAAATAATTGTCCTATCTACATCTATATTTGTGAAGAGGCTCTCAACATCGAGAGATGCTATGTCCCCTTCTGTATTGGCACCTTTGAGTATGGATGAGAAGTCCGCCGCAGACTCAATACAGTAATCTTTAGGAATGGAGTCAGAAGGCGATTCAATGTTTTTGATAAATGGTAGGTAGGGGTTGGAATCTGAGAGATGATGGGACGTAAAGGGTTGTTCTCCTTATGGGTTTTGACGTTGCCGAAACAATATCCTGGGGCATAATTACCAGAGAGCTTCTGTAGCTTAACTCCGTCGGCGGGGGCGTTAACAGCGTCTATGATTTTGTTAACCTTGGTCTTAAGGGATTCGATGGGATTTCTGGTAATTTTCTGGAATTTGGATACGTCTGCCAGCAAAGTATCGATTTTATCAAGGTACTCCTCGGTGGGAATGAGAACGAAACAGGCAGCCTTGTATTGCAAGGTTTTGTAGCAATGTACGCTGCTTCAATTATTTTTCTTTCTTGTTTTCTTAGCCCTTTGTGGAGTACCTCTGTATTTTCCCAGTCAGGAAGGTGGCCAAAATTGTCTATATGAACCACTAGAGAATTTGATGTCCGGTGGGCTTTTACGTCATTCTTGTGTTCATATAGTCGTTTTTTATTCCTCTGCCAGTTTCCCCAAAATAACTGACGGGACAGCTTTTACAAGGAATTCTATAAATCAGGCTGTCCTCAGCACCCATATGGTACTCATTTTTGTTTTTGTTTTTAATGATGTTATATATTTTGGTCCCTGTGCCATATGCAATTCTTAACCCTGCCTTGGTGAACAACTGTCCGATTTCATCTGCGTGTTTGGAATTGGGGACGGACAAAAAACCCCGGCTGTCCCCTTTGTTCTCACATATTTGGCTTTCTCTGGTTCTTTTTGTTATTCTTAAAGCTTTTTCTTTTAGTCTATGTAAGAGTCCTTGTGGGTAACACAGTTTCCTAAATATGTCAAAAATGTATTCAATTTCTCCTTGGAGAAATTCCTCACTGCACACCCGGTATGCTCTCAAAAAGAAACCTATTACTACCCCGCTTTTTATTCTTGGGTGGTGAGCAGAGTAGTAGTGGATAATGTCGTTTTTATTTGTGTTTTTTCTGTGTACTGAGAAAGCAGTCTTGTTCCCTTTTCTCCATATTACCGTGTCTAGGAAGGCCAATTTGTCATTCTCCTCTTGTTCCATAGTGAATTGTATGTTCTTTTCAATCCCATTGAGCATGTTAATTTATCTTTGAGATCCGTCTCCCTGGGGGTAATAGCAAGTACTTCATCCACGTACCGCAACCATGTTGTATCTTGACCCATTATTGTGGTAAAATGGTGCCTTTCTAGAACCTCCATGTATAAAGAGGCTAGAACACAACTAAGCGGACTCCCCATCGCAAGCCCACGGCACTGAAAATATTCTTCATTATTGGCAAGGGGGATTATTTGAAGTTAATATCCTTATGTGTTAAATTTGGTTCCTTCATATTCATTTGTTTGAGTGTACTGTAGATCACCCACTCAAATGAAGAGAGGTCACATTTACGGTCATATATAATTTTGTCTTAACTTAAATATATATATATATATATATATATATATATATATATATATATATTATTTTCGAAATATTAAAGGTCACATTTTTGGTCACATGTCATTTGTATCTTGATTTTTTTAAGTTGTTTTCTTTATCATTTTTAAAGTATAAAAGGTCACACTTTCGGTCATATGTCATTTGTATAAGTTCTAATTTATTTCTTTATCATTTTTGAAATATAAGTCACATACTTCAAGTGAATCACCCATGTAGTTCATATACTTAGATGTAGATAACACGCCGAAAAAAAGAATCGTGCATGTAGATTATAGTTTTAAATGTAGATTACACATTAAACAAAATATTCAAGATTTAGATAAACTACAGCAACGTTCTGAAAAGTGGCTAATGAAATTTAACATAAGTAAATACAAGGTTATGCACATAGGTAAAAATAACAGTAAGTACGATTACAAGTTATTTAGAAATTCGTTAACAAATTGTGGATAGTGAAAAGGATCTGGGCGTAATTATCAGTAACAATCTCAAATCATCTGAGCAGTGTATTTCAACCTCTGAAAGCGCAAATAATACTCTAGGACTGATTGCGCGATCTTTTGACTTCAAAAGTCCATCTCTCATTAACAAGCTATATAAATCGTTAGTTCGTCCACATTTGGAATATGCTGTTTTTGTATGGCCACCGAATCTCATTAAAGTCATTGACAGATTAGAAAAAGTACAACAGCGAGCCACAAAATTGATTCCAAATATCAAAAATATATCATACGAAAATCGACTAAAACATATGAATCGGTTTTCCCTAAAAAAGCGTAGACTCAGGGGTAACTTGATACTGGTCTTTAAGATTCTAAATGGAATTGACAACATCAAAAGTGACAATATTTTCACATTGAATGAGAATCCGACAAGAAATAATGGTCTCAAACTGTCAGGAAATAGATTTAATTTGGAAATGGGTAGAAACAACTTTGCCAACCGTGTAGTTAATGAATGGAATAAACTTCCTGCAGAGGCAGTGCAATGTAGTTCAGTTCGAAGCTTTAAGATTCATTTAGATAAACACCTAAGCAAGATGCTGTAATGCCTGCCATTTTTTATATTATTTGTTTATTTGTTGGTTATTATTTTTCTGTTTGTTTATTATTATTTGATTTATTATCATTTATTATCATCTATCTGTCAATTGATTATTATTTACTATTTATCTGTTTGTTTATTATTTAATTTTACCTATTTATTCATTTATTTTGTTTATTGTCATATTACAATTTCTATTCATTTATTTATCATTATTATAATTTTTATTCATTCATTTATCATTATTATAATTTTTTCGCATCCGACCTAGTTATAGACCAAAAAGGCCTCCTGTTGGCATGGTCCTCTTTTGTAATTCTTTGAATCGTACATGTAGATCACACTAGAATAGTACCGAAGTTTTCCATAGTTGAATGAAATCACTTGGCAATAGCTAGAATTGATATCAGAACAAAAAAAAAAAAATTCTAAATGTACATTTTTCTAGGTTTTGTGTTGACGCTAGCGATGGACGTTGCCGGAGCCGGAGTTGGCAAGGAGTGGACCATGACCTGGAATATGAACAACGAGCTCAACTGGAAGAACTGGAGGCTGCCCTGCAAAGGCCAGGAGGCTCTCTTCCCGGCGACTCTAAGCCATCCGGTGAGTGACTCCAAGCAAAGATGTACAGGTTCTATGCACGCTTGCAGAAAGGCGGGGCTCACGAGTCAAGTCACAATGCCTTCACCCAGTGGTCGCAAACAGGTAAAATGTAAGCAATCCCACTGCATAGAAATATAATGTTGATAGTTCTTGGCTGAATCAGACTTGGCTAGGCAATGTTACGTTGGGTTAGGTTAAGTTACATTTGGTTGGGTTAGGTTTGGTCAGATTAGGTAAAAACATAAATCTACAATGTGGCCTACGATTGGTAGTAGTTACAGAAGTCCTCGTGAAAGCCCCCCCCAAATAAGTGTGAATGCTTGTAGTTGAACTATAAACAATTCAAATTTTGCCAGGTAAATATTTGGGTAGTGGCGGCGGCTGGAAGAGCGCACCACAATGCATGTTCAAATAAAGGAAACGTAAAAATTTGTCGCATAGATTATTATGTATAACAAAATGTGTAAAAGTAACTGGTGCAAAAACAAATATGATAAGAAAGTAAAACTGAAAATTAGTATTGAATCCAAAATATAACTAGATGTATGGAACCAAAAATATAGCTAGTATATAATAATTCTTTTCTTCACAACTAATTACTATTAATGACGGAGTTTGAGAAGCTATGTAATCATGTAATGCCCAAAGTGGCCTCTACTATTTATCATTCACGAATGGACGTTAATCCCAACGTTGCTATAACCAAGCTATGTAGTGCCACCGTGGCATCCACAATATTTAATTAATGAATGGATGGGCGAGATGTATATAACGTCTTTATAAAACAGTGTTTGGTCAAGCACACCACTTTTGAGGATGACACTTCATC
>NC_134816.1:16315459-16335459 GCF_046742065.1 Oratosquilla oratoria
TTAAACAAACATTGAATAACCTCATCAGCATTCTACTTCTTCCTTTGTAATCTCTGGTACGCTACTAACGTCTACACATGAATATACTGACTCACCTACGGTCTTCGACGAGTAAAGCTCTTGGTACAATTCTTCTACTCTTTTTACCATTCCGTCCCTGCATTTAATGATTTCTCCATTTCTATCTTTCAAACATATCATTTGCTGTCTTCCTAATGTATGTCTGTGCTTGGTCCCTTTAATACTTTTACTTTTCCGAATAGCTTCCTCTATTTCATCCATGTTTCTCTTTTCTCTAATTTCATGCCTTTTGTTGGTAAGCTTGTTTAGTTCTACTGTTTCTATTTCGTCTTTCCTTCTCTTAATCTCCATGGTCCTTCTTCTTTTAATTGGGTCATTTGTAGCTTTGAAGTATTTGCTTTCTTTAATGTTTTTTGTACTTCCTACTTTCTCTGCCGATTCCCTAATGATATTCACTAAATTCAAATTGATATCTTTCACGGTGTCCTCGTTAGTTCTTAGAGCTTCGAATCTATTTTTGATTTCTAATTGAAATTTCTTATTATTATCCTTAACCTTTACAAGGCTGATTTTCTTTCTTAAAATTACTTTATTTCTTTCGGCTCTGAAATTGAATTTAACTGTGCAACCTACCATTCTATGGTCACTACCTATGTTGACTTTATTCATCACCGTAACATTGCTAACGTTTTTGCTTTCATCTCCTCATATGAAGTCTATTTCGTTCTTTGTTGCTCCATTTGGACTTCTCCACGCCCAATTCTCCACGATTTTGGAAGAAAGTGTTCATTATCCTCATGTTGTAGTTCTCTGCAAAATCGACTAACATCTCGCCTCTGTCATTTCTTTCACCTACTCCAAAATTCCCAATGCACGACTCATCTCACATCTTCTTCCCCACTTCAGCATTAAAGACTCCTATTACCAACGTATACTTACTTTTTTCTTGATCCATTACCTGACTTAAATCATTATAGAAGACTCAGTTTCATCATCTGAACTCTGTGAAGCTGGTGCATAAACCTGAACTATTTTTAGAGTGTACCTAATCACAATCTAAGCTACCCTGTCTGACAAACTACTGAATTTGACTACGTTACCAGCAACCTCTCGGTTTATCAAAAAATCCTACTCCACTAGATCTTTCTTTGTCCTTACCTCTATAGTACAACAGGTGATGACCATCTTGTAATTGTATAAGCTTTTCTTCCACTCTTCGGACTTCGCTCAATCCTACGATATCCCACTTGATGTTGTCTAGTTCTTCCATTAATCTCTCCAGCCTGTGGTATTCTGAGACTTCTTAATTTGTAATTATAAATCATTATTTTCTTCATGTTGTTTAATGCCCAAGACTTGGATCTGCTTGGACAATGCTTATTCACATTCGGTGGCAAACTGCCCGTAAGCATACGAGGCACTGCAGTTGGATCTTTAGGAGACGATGATCCAACAGGAACGCCCATTTTTTTTTTTTTTTTTTTTTTTTTTTTTTTTTTTTTCATGGTTGCTATGAAGAGTGTTTTTGGCAGTAATCTCACCTCCGTGCCAACTGGTTTCTGGTGAGATATTTCTTTGGTGTCACCTTATTCATTATATTCGGTGAAGCCCTATATCTATAGGGTGCCCAATGCTCCACGCCGTCATTATGACGGTACCCGATATATCTATGAGGAATTTCACTGTTCGCCATCAGGGACGTACCAGATAGCGGTGGGTCCTGCGACTGCGCGTGTGACCTGTTCTTTGTCTGATCTTTCTTACAAAACCTGTTCGATATGGGTGACCCCGCACAGATTTTCTCTCTATCGACTTAGCTTTTGTAGTCATTAAGATTATTAACCCTATCCACCACGTCAAGGTGTTAACTCTCGGATAGGATACTCGTATATATATACATACATACATACATATATATATATATATATATATATATATATATATATATACATATATATATATATATGTATATGTATATATATATATACATATATATATATATATATATATGTATGTATGTATATACTCGTATATATATATATATGTGTGTGTGTGTGTGTGTGTGTGTGTGTGTGTGTGTGTGTGTGTGTGTGTGTGTGTGTGTGTGTGTGTGTGTGTGTGTGTGTGTGTGTGTGTGTTTTACCTAGTTGTAGTTACCTAGTTGTATTTTACGGGAAGGGGAGTTATGCTCGTAGTGCCCCGTCTTCATATATCATTTTATCTAAACTGTTTTTAAATTCATGTATTGTTTTTGCACACACCACTTTCTCATCTAACTTGTTTCAACTGTCTATTACTTTGTGAGGAAAGCTGTTCTTTTTTAGATATCCTCTATAGCTGTCTTTCTTGATTTTCTTTTCGTGTCATCTTGTATTTCTATCATCCCATTTTATTAGATCCTCTCTATCAATAGTTTCTATTCCTTTCATGATTCTGTAAATAGTTATCAAATCTCCTCTCTCTCTTCTTTGCTCTAATGTCTGTAGCTTAAGTTTTGCTAGTCTCTCTTCATATGATATTTTTGAGAGTGTTGGTGCCAATTTTGTAATTGCTCTTTGTATTCTTTCAAGTTTTGTTATACATTTTTTTGTACTTGGTGACCACATCGTTGCTGCATATTCCAATCTTGGTTTTATCAGAGTGATTAGTATTTTCTTCACCATTTCTTCATCCTGGTATGTAAATGCCACTTGGATTGTTCTTATTAAACTATAAGTTTCTCCAAAAATATTGTTTATATATATCTCAGGTGACATATTATTCATAATAATGACTCCCAGGCCCTTCTCATTTTCTACTTTTTTATTCCTTCTTCTCCCAATTTATATGATCCTACTATTCTTTTTTTGCTTTTTCCAAATTCCATTATACTACACTTCTTAGTATTGAACTCCATCTCCCACTTCCTACTACATTCTCATACTTTATTGAGATCACTCTGTAGTGACTCACAATCTTCTTCCGTGTTCACTTTTTTTTTTATCAGTTTTGCATCATCTGCAAAGAAGCTCATATAACTTTCAATTTCTTCATCCATATCATTAATATACATGGCAAACATTATTGGGGCCAGAACGGTTCCTTGTGTAACACCACTTATTACTTCATCCCAATTAGAGTGTTTGTCTCTTATCACCACTCTCATTTTTCTTTCTTACAAAAAGTCTTCCATCCATTTAAGCAGTTTGCCCTGTATTCCTCCTTCAGTTTCTAATTTCTTAAGTAACTTCTTATGTGGTACTTTGTTAAAAGCTTTTTTTAGGTCTAGAAATGCACAATCAGCCCATCCATCTCTTTCTTGTATTATGTCTATTTATCTTGAATAGAAACATTAAATTGGTGACGCATGATCGTCCTTGTCTGAATCCAAATTGCCTTGGATTTAGCACGTTTTTTTTTTTGTTTTTGTTTTTCTAAGCATCTTACCCATCTACTTTTGATAATTCATTTACAAATTTTTGCTATTGTACTTATTAGAGAGACTGGTCTATAGTTGGTAGGGTCTTCTTTATTTCCCCCTTTATATATAGGTACTATATTTGCTCTTTTCCAATCTTTTGGAACTTTTCCTTCTTTCAAAGAACTGTTTATTATGCTATGTATTTTGTCTGCCAGTTCATTCCTGCACTCTTTCAAAATCCAGTTTGCTATTTCATCTGGTCCATGCGATTTTCTGACATCAAGGTTACTCAAGTGTTTCATTATTTCATTCTTTGTTACTTCTATTTCTTTCATAGGGGGGACTTTCTTTTCCCATTCGATCTCTCTAGGTAGTATGTTTTCCCTTGTAAACACCAATTTAAAATGCTTATTCATAATTTCTGCCATTTCTATTTCCTCTGTGTATTTAACTCCTCTTTGTCGTAATTTCTCTAGTTCTTGTTTGTTTTTCAGTTTGTTGTTTACAAGTCTGTAAAATAGTTTTGGTTGATCTTTACATTTTTCTATGACATCTTTTTCATATTTTCTCTTTTCCTCTCTGCACACTTGTACATATTCATTTATATAACTATTATGTATTTTCCATTTTTCAGGTCTTCTGTCTTTTTTCAATTTTGTCCAAGCTTTGTCTCTTTTGTCTTTTAACTCCCTACAACTTTTGTTGTACCAGCACTTTACATATTCTTTTTCTTGTTTTTGTCTTGGGACATACTTTTCCACTCCTTTTTTATAGATTTTTGTCAAAATATTCCATTTCTCTTCCACTGTTGTTTCCTCTTTGTATATTCTTTACCAGTTTTCTTTTTGAAAGAATTTTCTTATTTTATCAAAATTTGTTTTTTCATACATCAATCTTCCTTTTCTATATTGTTCATTTCTTTTCATGTATTTTTCTTCATTTAGTTCCAGTTCAATCAATATGTGGTCACTTTTACTTATTGGTGTCGTATATTCAATATTTTCCACTATTTCAGGTTCAGATGTGATTATTAGGTCTAGTCTCGATGGTTCTTCTTCATTTCCATACCTAGTGTTCTCTTGAATCCATTGTGTCATTGTATGGTCAATAATCATCTCAAGTAGAACATTTCCCCATGAGTCGTCTCCACCCTTTACTGTCATCTCTTCCCAGCAGACTTCTTTGCAATTAAAGTCGCCCATCATAACTATTCTTCCTCCATCTTCCAATATCTTATTTAATGTTATCTTTGTGTCATCTAACATACTTTTATGTTCTCTCTTTTCCCACGAGGCTGTTTTTGGAGGCACATAATTTATTACAAACTTTCTGCTCTTCTTATCTCTATCTTCCACTTCAATCATAATCATCTCTACTGTATTCTTTCCATATGTGACACTCCTCACGTTTATGTCCTTCTTAGTCAGAAACATAACTCCACCCCCTTGCTTTTTCTCTCTGTTTCTAATCCAATAATTATATGCATCATGTCCTACACTGTTGGGTGGTAGTGGACCTTTTAATTTTGTCTCTACAATTCCCATTATGTCCGGTTCTTTTTCCATCAGATAATCATTCAGTTCGTGCAATCCTGTTATTAATCCATCTATATTTGTGTAAGACACTCTTAATTTTCTGCTACTTCCATTGTATTTTCTCTTTCCCTTTTATTTTTCTCTGTTATGACCCATTTCCTCACTTTCATATTCACTACTCTCCAATAGAATTCCTCTTTTTCTGACTCTGTTCTGTTCTCGTTTTTTTCCTTAGCTTCTTGTCTTTTCATTTTTTCTTTTTCTCTTTCCTATTTATTTATTTCTCTTTTTATCCATACCTTTTTATATTGTTCACTGTTTGCTAGTTTCCCTGTTTTCGCTAAGATATTCTCTGCTGTCGTTTGTGACCTGAATTTAATCTTAATTAGTCTGGTCTTATCTGTACTATATTTTGCAAGCCTATATATTTCTTCAATTTGTTTCCCTATTTCAGGTTCATCTTACTGAACTAATTCTAGTAAACTGCTTATTTTTTCTTTTCCTCTTTAATTCTTGTAGTCCCATTAAGATTATACTTTTCTTCCATCCCTAAAATAATTATACATATACTATATTCTCTTTCTGTTTCATCACTTTAATAACTGTGTCTTCAGTTTGTTCTTTCATTTGCTGTTTTACTATTTCATTAAATGCAACTTTGTTGTTTTCTTGGATTTTTTTCCCAACCCTGTGCTTCTTTTGCTATGGATTCTTTATTCTCTTTATTATTATTCTTTAATTCCTCATTCTCATCTTTTACTTCTTTTAACTGTCTTTTTAATACTTCTATTTCTTTAGTTAGTTTTTGGTTCACCTTCTCTAATTCTTCCTATTTTTCAACTCTCTGCGTTATCCTCGTGAGTTCACCGAACCTATCCTCCCAATGTTTGAAAAAATTTTCAAGTTTTTCTTCTAGGTTTGCTAATCGGGGAGGGTTGGCTCCCCCCCCCCAACATTAAATCCTTGGAAATTATTATCTTCCCTTTCCATTGTGCTGCTCTTATCTATATTCTAATCTTAACACTTTTGTTAGTCCCTTCTTCGTCATTGAATTCTGGGCCGCGTTTGTTTATATGGCGTCTGCCTGCCTGGACCAAGTCCTCTCCTTCTTCATTTCCTTCCATTTCACTCAGTAACCCCTCCCCTTCTCCTTTTTCATCACCTTCCCACTACACCACGAGCTTCCCCTTTCCCTGTAAATACAAAAATGCGTTTCCTTGACGTTGAGATCCACGAAAATTTCACTTTTTATTCGGAGCTCCAATCTTCGCCGTCCATCCGACGAATGTGTGTGTGTGTGTGTGTGTGTGTGTGTGTGTGTGTGTGTGTGTGTGTGTGTGTGTGTGTGTGTGTGTGTGTGTGTGTGTGTGTGTGTGTGTGTGTGTGTGTGTGTGTGTGTGTGCGTGTGTGTGTCTGTGTAATTCACCTTGGTCTTTAGATCACGTGTTGGACTCGTGATTGACAGCTATTTCCCTCCCGAAGTGAGCTCAGAGCTCGTATGTCCGATCTATGGGTAATGCCGTGAGCTTACACGCACACACACACACCCAACTCCCCGCCCATGAGAGTTGGAGTAACGACTCAAAGCGCAGCGATACTGAAATTGTTTCAGCCCTGAGCAGGATTCGAACCCTGATTTCCGTAGTGACAGTCGGGGACTGTACCAACTGCTCCACCGAGTCGTGTGTGTGTGTGTGTGTGTGTGTGTAAATAATAAATAATAATAATAATAATAATGATAGGTTTATTGAGATAGCAGTGATACACTGACAATAATACAATTGGGCACTTTTATGAGTAATATAGTAATTATTAGAGTGATATGCTTAGTCTAAAATTTATGATGAGTTTATTGTGCGGACAATAGATGGAATGGCACTGTTCTTGTATCGGTCAGTTCTCGGCGCTCTGATGGGCTTGATTTTGTTTGAATGCCGAGTTGCATGGCGGGTGGGTGTGGTGGGAGGTGGGAGGAAGTGACGGTGACGTGGGTGTAGCATTAGGTCCTGTCCAAACTTATTCAGTGCCTCACTGAGTTTGTCGGACAATCTTGGCAAGCTGAGGGTGGTGAGGGCGTGTTCGTATCCCTCATACTGATTACCCAAGATAATTCTGCACGCTCTTTTTTGCACTTTCTCTAATTTGCTCCTCTGTGTGATGTTAAGTGATGATGACCAGGCTGGGGAGGCGTACATGAGTGTGGGGAGTACGAAGGTGGTGTAGACTCCCTTTAGATCTGGTGATGGGGTACCAAGGGACTTCAATCTGCGCAGCATGAAGAGTTTGTAAGAGGCTGTCCTGATGATGTTGTTGATGTGCTGGTTCCAGTTAAGGTGGTCGTCTATTGTGATGCCTAGTAGCTTGGCGGACTGGACCACTTGAAGGGAATGGGTTCCTAATGACAGTTGAGGTGGTGCCACCGCCTGTTTGGATGTACAAACATGCATGACCACGGTCTTGTTGTGGTTAACTGTCACATTCCTGCTCTCAGTCCACGTTTTGAGGTTGTCTAGGATGTTTTGTAGTGGAGAAAAGTCAGGCTGCCTGGTGTTGATGGGAATGCCAACTGTACAGTCATCGACGTATTTCCATCTATGTTGGGTGTCCATTAATGCGTCATTTATGAGGATGAGGAAGCACAGTGGTCCCATCTTGGTCCCTTGGGGGACCCCACATGTTAGAGGGTGGAGGGAGGATGTCGTTCCCTGGTACCTCACTACCTGTTGACGTCCGGTCAGGAAGTCGGCTAGCCATGCTACCAAGTGTGGTTGGATCCCCAGTTGTATGGCTTTGGAGATGATGATGTTATGGTCAACAAGGTCAAACGCTTTCTTGAAGTCAATAAAGGTCAAGGCTAGAGAAGTATTGCGCTTGTCTAAGTGGCTGTGCAAGAAGTCCAGAAGATTAACAAGATAGTGAGTTGTGGATGAGGATTTCATGTTGCCATACTGTTTTATATCGATTTGATCTTTAATTTTGTTGTATACTGAGTTAAAAACAAAACCCTCACATATAAGGCTTGGGATTGGGGTGATAGCAATAGGTCTAAGGTCGCTTAGTGACTGTGGGTTCGGACATTTGGGGATGGGAGTGATATATGAAATTTTCCAGTCACTGGGGCAGGAGTTTTGACTCAGTGAAGCATTAATTATGGAGGAAAGTGGGAGGGCAAGTTCTGGGGCAAATTCTTTGTAGATTTTGATAGGTAGATCAGAAGGTGTTGTAGATCTGTTATACTTTAATTTACTTAGTTTAGTGGCAACGTCAGCTTTCTGGACAGGGGCAGGGGGTGAGGGAGAGGGGAGGTAGGCAGGTAGGCCGGAGAAGTTAAGGGGGGGTAAGGTCTGGCAGATAGAGGCGAAGTGAGTGTTAATCTCTTGAGCAGCTAAGTCAGGTGGTAAGTGTGAAGCGCAGGGCAGGTGAGAGGCTTGATTATTTTGTAGCCCGCAGAGAGCTTTGATCTTACTAAACCACTGACTGTTATTTTGTGTTTTGAGGTGTTCTATTTTATTAGGGTAGTACGAAGACTTTGCAATACTTATCTCCTTGATGACTTTATTTCTGAGGGATCTGAAGAGGGGTCGATCAGTGTAATATGCCTTGTTGCGTTGTTTAATTAGACGCTTAATACGGGGGGTCATCCAGGGGGCGTCTGATCGGTTCACGGAGAAGTCCTTGACCGGGAAAAAAAAGTGGAAAGCTTCAGTAGTGGTTGTTGAGTAGTTTTTCCACTTGGTTTCCACGTCCTCGGCTTCCAGAACCTCCGTCCAGGGATACTCCACTATCCACCTCCCAAACTCCCTCATGGCCGAGTCAGGCATGGGGCGGTGGTGTCGAGTGACCTTAGTTCTACGGATGGCATTGCTGGGTGCTGGCGACCACTGGATGGTGATGTGGGTACTCCTGCCGATGGGGGGGAGAGGTCTGGGAGGGGAGTACTGTTGAGCCATGTCGGTCATGATAAGGTCGAGAGTAGTTTGCTTGTGGGTGGGGAAGTTCACCACCTGAGTAAGACTTAATTGATGTAGAATCTCACTTGTGTCTAGCCGATTAAAGTCCCCACAAATGACCAGCTTTGCAGCAGGGTATTTCAATCGTAGGGAGTCAGCGGTCTCAATAATGTGATCGGAAAGGAGAGCGGCGGTGTGTGCACGTGGAGGATGATAGACCACACACATAATAATGGACGCGGTGTGGCGGGGGTGAAGGCGGGGGTTAATCCTCACCCACAGAACCTCAACTCCCTCGGGAATATCAACCCTGAGGTGTGAAGGGTTGAGGTCCGCACGACAGAACAATGCTACACCACCACCAACACGGTTCACTCTGAGGTGGTGAAATAGTACAAAGTTTTCAATATTACACATTTCAGGCACAATTTGCCACGCTTCAGTAATTGCCATCATGTCACATCCTGTAGAACGTACTGTTTCGATCACTTCCTCCATTTTGTTGGTTAAGGAGGTAACGTTAGACAGCAGGAGGGAGGGTAGGCTGTACCAAACGCGTGGCACTTCACTGTGAATGCGAGATCTCGGCTTAACCTTTTTTCTGTTTTTTGCACTTGTTGTGGTTGTAATCACAGGCACTATTCGTGTAATTTTTCTACCACCTCGTCGGCCACGACTTCGGAAGAGTTTCATGTCTTTCAGGCGCTGAATCACTGAACTCGGAGGATAACCACACCCTCGTTTTAACGCGTAAAGTTCACTGGGTCGGTATCTCTGACGAGGGGGGTTGTATGGCAATACTGGTCCGCACATTGTTACCGCGTATAAACTAGGAGAAAAATAAATACCAGGAGAAGGGTCAACAAGCTGACCCAGGCAGCTACAAAGCGCCCCGTTGCACCTGAGACAGGAGGTCACAGACCTGCCACGTCCGTCCACCACCACTGTCACACTGTGTGTGTGTGTGTGTGTGTGTGTGTGTGTGTGTGTGTGTGTGTGTGTGTGTGTGTGTGTGTGTGTGTGTGTGTGTGTGTGTGTGTGTGTGTGTAATTCACCTTGGTCTTTGGATCACGTGTTGGACTCGTGATTGACAGCTATTTCCCTCCCGAAGAGAGCTTAGAGCTCGTTTGTCCGATCTATCGATAATGCTGTGAGCTTACACACACACACACACACACACACACACACACACAACTCCCCGCCCATGAGAATTGGAAAAACGACTCGGAGCGCAGCGATACTAAAATTGTTTCAGCCCTGAGCAGGATTCGAACCCGGACTTACGTAGTGACAGTCGGGGACTGTACCAACTGCGCCACCGAGTCGTGTGTGTGTGTGTGTGTGTGTGTGTGTGTGTGTGTGTGTGTGTGTGTGTGTGTGTGTGTGTGTGTGTGTGTGTGTGTGTGTGTGTGTGTGTGTGTGTGTGTGTGTGTGTGTGTGTGTGTGTGTGTGTGTGTGTGTGTGCGTGTGTGTGTCTGTGTAATTCACCTTGGTCTTTAGATCACGTGTTGGACTCGTGATTGACAGCTATTTCCCTCCCGAAGTGAGCTCAGAGCTCGTATGTCCGATCTATGGGTAATGCCGTGAGCTTACACGCACACACACACACCCAACTCCCCGCCCATGAGAGTTGGAGTAACGAGTCAAAGCGCAGCGATACTGAAATTGTTTCAGCCCTAAGCAGGATTCAAACCCTGATTTCCGTAGTGACAGTCGGGGACTGTACCAACTGCTCCACCGAGTCGTGTGTGTGTGTGTGTGTGTGTGTGTGTGTGTGTGTGTGTGTGTGTGTGTGTGTGTGTGTGTGTGTGTGTGTGTGTGTGTGTGTGTGTGTGTGTGTGTGTGTGTATGTGTGTGTGTGTGTGTGTGTGTGTGTGTGTGTGTATGTGTGTGTGTGTGTGTGTGTGTGTGTGTGTGTGTGCGTGTGTGTGTGTGCGTGTGTGCGTGTGTGTGTGTGTGTGTGTGTGTGTGTGTGTGTGTGTGTGTGTGTGTGTGTGTGTGTGTGTGTGTGTGTGTGTGTGTGTGTGTGTGTGTGTGTGTGTGTGTGTGTGTGTGTGTGTGTGCGTGTGTGTGTGTGTGCGTGTGTGCGTGTGTGTGTGTGTGTGTGTGTGTGTGTGTGTGTGTGTGTGTGTGTGTGTGTGTGTGTGTGTGTGTGTGTGTGTGTGTGTGTGTGTGTGTGTGTGTGTGTGTGTGTGTGTGTGTGTGTGTGTGTGTGTGTGTGTGTGTGTGTGTGTGTGTGTGTGTGTGTGTGTGTAATTCACCTTGGTCTTTGGATCACGTGTTGGACTCGTGATTGACAGCTATTTCCCTCCCGAAGAGAGCTTAGAGCTCGTTTGTCCGATCTATCGATAATGCTGTGAGCTTACACACACACACACACACACACACACACACAACTCCCCGCCCATGAGAATTGGAAAAACGACTCGAAGCGCAGCGATACTAAAATTGTTTCAGCCCTGAGCAGGATTCGAACCCGGACTTCCGTACTGAAAGTCGGGGACTGTACCAACTGCGCCACCGAGTCGTGTGTGTGTGTGTGTGTGTGTGTGTGTGTGTGTGTGTGTGTGTGTGTGTGTGTGTGTGTGTGTGTGTGTGTGTGTGTGTGTGTGTGTGTGTGTGTGTGTGTGTGTGTGTGATTCACCTTGGTCTTTGGATCACGTGTTGGACTCGTGATCGACAGCTATTTCCCTCCCGGAAAATAGCTCAGAGCTCGTATGACCGAACTATGGGTAATGCTTTGACCTTACACGCACACACACACCCAACTCTACGCCCACGAGAGTTGGAGTAACGACTCGTAGCGCAGCGATACTGAAATTATTTTCAGCCCTGGGTAGGATTCGAACCCGGATCGCCGTAGTGACAGTTTGGGACTCTACGAACCACGCCACCGAGTCTTGTACTTACTGTATATACCTCCGCAAAAAAAAAAAAAAAAAAAGTACACCTCCTTCATCGAACATGGGCTTCAGGTACCCGACTTGTTCACGACTCCCCTGCCAACTCTAGGCCCACATCTCCAATAAAAATATATTAGAATAAAAATATCTGTATCTGATATATCCATTCAACTCTTTCGCTCAGCCAGAATAGATAAAAATCATACGAAGCAGTGATCGACAGGAGGATTATAGAGGTCCTTGTAGGGATCACAAAATTGTTAACGTTAATAAGATTTTGCCAATAATGTTTACTACTTTTTACGTTGTGCAAAAAAAAACTATAAGCAATACTACAGTTATTAACATGCACATCAACACGCATGTGGATAGGTTGATCACATTACTTGTAGAATTACTTTCTATTTAAGATTAAATGAGTAAAAGTAGCATTTTTTTGTGTGTGTGAAAACTCGTTAACGTTAACGACATTGTGTCTGCCATGAGAACGCCTCATATACTTTATTCATTTTGGAATGAGGTAATCATTGGTAGGAAAAATATATATGAGTTTAGTTTTGATATTTTTCGGTTGGCTATCTACTATTAACAACATCTCATCGATTTGTTGCATTGTATACATGTTTGTTTTATTAATGAATATTGAAAGAATTTAGAGAAAGCCTACTTTCATTCAAGATCCCAAGTGTTTGTCTAGGAGAACGGATATTTGGGCAACGGTGACTAGGATATTTGGGGCATGGGATAAAAAGTGTTTAGGTTAGGTTAGGTTAGGTTAGGTTAGGTTAGGTTAGGTTAGGTTAGGTTAGGTTAGGTTAGGTTAGGTTAGGTTAGGTTAGGTTAGGTTAGGTTAGGTTAGGTTAGGTTAGGTTAGGTTAGGTTAGGTTAGGTTAGGTTAGGTTAGGTTAGGTTTGGTTAGGTTAGGTTAGGTTAGAGGATCTGGTTAGGTTAGGTTAGGTTAGAGCATCTGTGTGTGAGTGTGTGTGTGTGTGTGTGTGTGTGTGTGTGTGTGTGTGTGTGTGTGTGTGTGTGTGTGTGTGTGTGTGTGTGTGTGTGTGTGTGTGTGTGTGTGTGTGTGTGTGTGTGTGTGTGTGTGTGTGTGTGTGTGTGTGTGTGTGTGTTTACCTAGTTGTATTTTGCGGGAGAAGAGCTATGCTCGTAGAGACCCGCAGATGTATCTTTCCGCATTCAGTTCTTTTTAAAGTCATGTATAGTTTTAGCACTCACTGTTTTCTCTCAGTTCATTCCATGTATCTATCACTGTTTTCTCTCAATTCATTCCATGTAGCACTCACTGTTTTCTCTCAATTCATTCCATGTAGCACTCACTGTTTTCTCTTAATTCATTCCATGTATCTATCACTGTTTTCTCTCAATTCATTCCATGTATCTATCACTCTCTGTGATAAACTGTTCTTTTTCAGATCTCTTCTGTAACTGTCCTTTTTAAGTTACTTCTCGTGTCCCCTTGTATTTCTCCTGTCTCATTTAAGTAGATCATCCCTGTCAAGCATTTCCATCCCTTTCATAATTCTATAGATGGTTATCAAATAGCCTCTTTCTCTTCTTTGCTCCAGTGTTAGTAAGTTTAGTTTGTCAACATGTTAAGTGTTGGTGCGATCTTTGTTAGTGCTCTTTGAATTGTTTCTATTTTTTTTTTTTTTTTTTTTTTTTTTTTTTTTTACTGGGTGCCCATAATGACGCTGCATACTCTAATTTTGGTCTTATCAGTGTAACTAGTATTTTCTTCACCATTTCCTCGTCCATGTAGTCAAAGGCCACTTTCATTGATCTTATTAAGTTGTAGGTTTCTCCGCCTATTTTGTTTACATGTTTGTCTGGTGTCATGTCATTTGAAAGGATTACTCCTAGGTCTCTTTCTGAGTTTACTTTTGTAACTTCTTTTGTTCCAATTTTGTATTGACCGGATATTCTATTTTTGCTTTTTCCAAATGTCATTATACTACATTTTTTAATGTTGAAATTCACTTCGTTCTTTTTACTCCAATTCCAGACTTTGTCCAGGTCCCCATGAAAAGATTTGCAATCTTCTTCGTTACTCACTCTCTTCAATAGTTTCGCATCATCTGCAAAGAAATTCGTATAGCATTCAATTCTTTCATCCATGTCGTTTATATAAATAGCAAACATTATCGGAGCCAACACAGAGCCTTGGGGTACTCCACTTATCATGTTTACCCATTTTGTGTTTTTTTCTCTAAGTATCACTCCCATTTTTCTTCCTTCCAAGAAGTCTTTCATCCATTCTAATACTTTTCCTTGTATTCCACCTATTATTTCAATTTTTCTTAGTATCTTTTGTGTGGTACTTTATCAAAAGCCTTTTGCATGTCTAGGAAGGCACAATCTGCCCAGCCATCTCTTTCTTGTATTATGTCTAGCAATCTTGAGTAAAAACAAATTAAGTTTGTAGTACATGATCTTCCATTTCTAAATCCAAATTGGTTGGGGTTTGATATTTTGTTCTCTTCCAAGTGTTTAGTCAATTTATTTTTGATAACTCTTTCGCATATTTTTTGCAATTGTGCTTGTAAGGGATACCGGTCTATAATTTGTTGGATTTTCTTTATTTCCTCCCTTATATATTGGTACAATATTAGTATTTTTCCAGTCTTGTGGTACTTTTCCTCCATTGAGTGAGAAGTCAATTATCTTGTGTATTTTATCTGTGAGTTCGTCTTTTGATATCCAGTTTGTCATCCCTCAATTGTGAGCTTTCAATTGTAAATACAGACTTAAAGTGTCTGGTCATTACTTCAGCCATTTCTACATCTGTGTATTTTTTATTTCCTTCACACAGTTTCACTATTTCGTGTTTGTCTTTTAGTTTGTCATTTACATATCTGTAAAATAGTTTAGGTTGATCTTTGCATTTTGCTATTATATCTTTTTCATAGTTTCTTTTTTCCTATTCATTTCTCAGTTTAATGTATGTTTGCCATTTAGTCTCTTTCTTGTCTCTTTTCCATCTTTTCCAAGCTTTGTCTCTTCTATCTTTAGCATCGCTACACTTTTTATAATACCAGCACTTTATGTATTCCCTTTTCTGTGTCTGTTTAGGAACATATTTCTCTGTTCACTCTTTATATATTTCTTTGAAAATGTCCCATTTCTCTTCCGTCTTTGTTTCATCATTTACAATTTTTTCCCTACAGGCATTTTGATTTTTTTCTTTTAATTTTTACAAAGTCAGTTTTGTTATACATTAATCTTCCTTCTCTGTTTCTCGTTCCTTCTCACCACATTTTGTTCCTTAAGTTCGATCTCTATTAGTATGTGGTCACTCTTTCCAATTGGTGTTTCATCGTTTAATTCTTCCAATATTTCAGTTTCAGAGGTGAATATCAAATCTAGTCTCGATGGTTCTTCGTTTTGTCTAAATCTAGTATCTTCTTTAACCCAGTGAGTCAATGTGTAATCGATGGTCATATCCAGTGGGACATTGCCCCAGAGTTCCTCTCGATCTCCCATTGTCAATTCTTCCCAATTTATTTCTTTTGCATTAAAGTCACCCATAATTACTATATTTTCTCCATATTTCAGTGTCTCGGTTAATTCATTCTTTGCATCTTCTAGTAATTTTGAGTGTTCGCTGTCAGTCCAAGTCTTAGTTTTTGCTGACATGAATACAACTATAAGCCTTCTACTTTTCATACTGCTATTTTCGACTTTAACTGTGATTAATTCCACATTATCTTTTCCTTCTGTTGCCTTTATTACATTTAGGTCCTTTCTAGTCAATATCATGACTCCTCCCCCCTGTTTGTCTATCCTATTTTTCTAACAAAGGTTGTATAAACCTTGTCCCACCATACTTGACTGTATAGGACCTTTCAGTTTTGTCTCCACAATTCCCATTATGTCGGGTTTCTCTATTGATAAATAGTCATTCAATTCATTTAATCCTGAAATCATACCGTCCATATTTGTATATGTCACTTTTCATTTTTCTTCTCTTTTTTTGGTTTAAGTTTCCATTTTTCTGACATGCCATTGTCTGTCTCAGATCCAGCACTCTCCAAAAAAAAAAAATTTTTTCCGTGTCCGATCTTTTAATCGTTTTTTTTTTTTTCTTGGCTTCCACTTCTCAGTTCCCTATCTTTCTGTAATTCTTCTTCATTCATTTCCTTTTTTATCCACAAATTTTTGTATTTTTCACTGTTTGCTAGTTTTGGCGCTTACAGTGAAAAATACAAAAATGTGTGGGTAAAAAGGAAATGAATGAAGAGGAATTAGAGAAAGGTGTGTGTGTGTATTCACTTGGGTTTTGGATCACGTGTTCGACTCGTGATCGACAGCTATTTCCCTCCTGGAAGAGAGCTCAGAGCTCGTAGGTCCGATCTATGGGTAATGCTATGACCTTTCACACACACACACACCCAACTCCCCGCCCACGAGAGTCAGAGAAACGACCCGAAGCGCAGCTGTACCGAAATTAATTTCGGCCCTGGGCAGGATTCGAACCAAGCACTACGCGCACCACCATGCTAGTAGTTCATCGTTCTACCAACTGCGCCACCGAGTCGTGTGTGTGTGTGTGTGTGTGTGTGTGTGTGTGTGTGTGTGTGTGTGTGTGTGTGTGTGTGTGTGTGTGTGTGTGTGTGTGTGTGTGTGTGTGTGTGTGTGTGTGTGTGTGTGTGTGTGTGTGTGTGTGTGTGTGTGTGTGTGTGTGTGATTTCAGCAACAATAAAATATCAACAATTCTTGTCGGTGCAAATATAATTACTTTCAATCTTGTCATATCTTCACGCATTAAATGCTTATTCTACACCACGTATTTTAACAGGGGGAAGAAAGGTAGGGCGCAACTGTCACGACAACCAGTTGTACAGAAACATCGATTCTGTTGTTTCACTCGTCACCAACCGATACTTTTTTGAGTGACTGTACATATGAAAATGCCTTATTCCTTCTTATAAGACCGAATTAAGCTATACTTATTAGCTCATATCTACGTGGGAGAGTGGCTCCTTAGTCCCCTCACCCACATAGTCACCTTTTACGAAATACAAAGAACACAGTTTCCAAGTCTTTTGAACAATGTGTCAGAGTTTAGCGTTTATTTACGTCCATTTCCGTACGATTTCTTACCGATTTATATATACATATATATTTATATATATATATATATATATATATATATATATATATATATATATATATGATGAAGGTGGAAAAAGAATTCACGGGTCTAGTTCCGAATTTGAGTTTATTCCTGACCGGTTTCGCTCTATGCTTCTTCAGAAGCATAGAGCGAAACCGGTCAGGAATAAACTCAGGAACTCGGAACTAGACCCGTGACTTCTTGTTCCACCTTCATTAACTTGTCACAATGTACCAGCATATATATATATATATATATATATTTTTTTTTTTTTTTTCTTTTTTTTTTTTTTTTGTATGCATATTTGGATGACAAAAATAGATGGCCACGACTGGTATTGGTTGGGCCATGAGAGAGAGGAACGAATGAAATATAATATGTCGCTCGGCAAGACTCTCTTACTCACCTGATCATTTGCCCTCGCAACCCCTCCTTCGTATTCCTCTGTCAACTGCTTCCATACGGTGACCCTGTTTGAGACTTTTTTTCCTGCGATGCGATGCGTGATGACAGGCCATTTCATGCAGCTCAGAATAAATTCTGGTCTGAAAGAAATCCGAGACCCAAGGCCGAAACTCCCCTCACTTCAACTGCATGAAATTTCCTGACTGGCCGGGGTGTGTGTGTGTGTGTGGGTGGGTGGGTGGGGGGGGGGGGGCAAAAGATGACGTCACGGTGTTTAAGGAGCCAACTGTAGTTCGTACGGTCGTCTGCCCAGCTTAATGTGGCGATGACATAGTCATGCAGACTTTGTTACATAACAGTTACATAATCGTATGAATACAAGACTTTGTAAGAGAAAAATAGGAGAGTAATAAACAACTATATATTTTATGAATTGGTCAGTTGAGTTTAGGAATAGCCTCACCCTCTCCCTATCCACCCACTTGTCTGAAAAGTGAAACGAACTTCTAATAATATTCAAATAACAGTGATTATATTTTGCATTTTTTTCAAGTTATCGTCATGCGATTTTACTTGATTCAGGGAAATCTCCCGCGCCCTCTCAGGATTAAGATCAATTCATCCTTAATTAAAGCATGGAACTGGTGTTTTTAGATGTTTAATTTTATTTCTAATTTTTTAGTCTTTTAAATTTCTATTTTCTTCAATTTTCTCTATATTTTTCTTGTCTACGTAATATTCTTAATTTCAATAACATTTATTGTATCTCATATTTTCTCATATGTCTTATGTATACATAAAATTAATCTTTACTTCATTCTTTCTGCGGTATTTTTTAATTGTTTTTAGAATAAATATAGTTTCATGTGTAAACATTCTTTTTCGTTCTGTCAACGGTCGTTGCCTCTCGAAGGCCTTCCTCAAAGGCGACATGACGCTAGGCTCACTGACACTACCCCTTCACGGCTCCATTCTGCTGGGAGAGGGCTCCCGTCTCCGCCTAGACCCTCATATCCCTGAAACGTGCCTCGGGGGCTCCGCAGAAGAAGGTGAGTAGGTCGAAATCCTTCTGGGACTCAGGGATATCCTTAGGCTCTCCATTTACCATAACATTGCAGTTTTCATTTTTTTCCTCTTCGTCCCTTAATGCAGTAATGTAAAGCATTTATTCTGAATGTATACTACAGTGTACATGAATACAAAAACGCTTACACACACACACACACACACACACACACACACACACACACTCGGTGGTACAGTTGGTAGAGCGCTGGATGGGAAGTACGATGGTGCTCGCAGTACCCAGTTCGAATCCTGCCTAAGGCCGAAATTATTTCGGTATCGCTGTGCTTCGGGTCGTTACTCTGACTCTCGTGGGCGGGGAGTTGTGTGTGTGTGTGTGTGAAAGGTCATAGCATTACCCATAGATCGGTCATACGAGCTCTGAGCTCTCTTCCGGAAGGGAAATAGCTGTCGATCACGAGTCGAACACGTGATCCAAAGACCAAGGTGAAGACCAAGGTGAATACACACACACACACACACGGGAGTGAAAAAGTATGTGACGGATGAGTATGAGAGAATCATAAAAAAGGATTGGTTTAAAGAAAAATGCGCAGTAACAAAACAAAAGATAGATTAGGCATGAAAGACGTGGGAAGAGAAGAAGAAATAAGTTAAGATAAAGATACAACAGAAGCAAAATTGAATACACAAGACTTAGAAGAAAGGAGGAAAAGAACTACGAAAGGGCTGATAAGTGTAAGAAGAACCTAACTTGTTCCATAGATTTGTGAAAGGCAAACTGAAACACAGAGAGTGAATATCCAGTTGGAAAGGTAGTATATGAACAGGCAAAAACGTGAGATATGATAACAAGGATGAGGGCTTTGAAACAGGGAAGGACGAAGTTAAGGAAGATTTTTAAATAACATAAAGTAGACGTGCGTGAAATTGATCAACTAGAGATCTTAAAAGAGAGAAAAGAATTCATACCAGAAGGAATTTCGAAATGGATACTGAAAATATGTAGAAGATAACTGATGAATAAAATTAATCAAGTAATTCATATTCCCTGGAAGAATGGAAGGCGCCTCTGGAATAGAAGGTGCCAGCATGCAAGGGAGGAGACAGGGAGGAACCGCTGAATTACATTAAGGTGGCCTTGACCTACACAATAGCCAAAATGTGCGAAAAAATGTATAAAATAAATTGATGAACTAGGAGAAGGGAATCTTGGTTGGAAATCAATCCATCTTCAGTAAATTATTTGAGAGTGGTTGATGCGCTGTATGAAAGAGAATTATGAGTAAATTAAGTATACCCGGATCTGGAAAAGGCTTTAGAAATGGTGTCGCACATAATATCAATACAAAAGCTGGAAAATGTAGGACTGGAAAAAGAGCACAGTACACTGGAATGGATAAAAGATTGTCTAAATAATAGAGGTGTAAGAACAAATGTCGTATTGGAGAGAGGTGACTAGTTGGGTATCATAGAGTTTGTACTAGCACCAGTAATGTCAGTCATAAAATGAATGTTTACTTTTTACTGATGATGTCAATATCGTGAAAACAGTGAAATGTGAGAATTGAAATTTGCTACAGGAAGACCTAGATATAATTTATGAACAGAACCAGGAATGGAAAATAATATTAA